>NC_081562.1:65083400-65144891 GCF_022355385.1 Mustela nigripes
AGAGCGAGCACAGGCAGACAGAATGGCAGGCAGAGGCAGAGGGAGAAGCAGGCTCCCTGCCAAGCAAGGAGCCCGATGTGGGACTTGATCCCAGGACACCGGGATCATGACCTGAGCCGGAGGCAGCTGCTTAACCAACTGAGCCACCCAGGCGTCCCTTAACAACTATTTTAAACAGGGCCTTTGTTTCTATACTTTGTTGAATTTATAAGTCTGTTGAATTTGTCCTTTTAAAATGGAAGGCAGCCTGTAAAGTGGTTGGCAGGCTGTTTGAATGCCCAGTTAAGGATTGGAGAAGAGCATGATTTAATCATGCTGGTTATTTTCAGTGATTTCTGATGAAACAAAATGATCCATCCAGCTTTTATCACCAAAATGTTTCAGAACCAAGTAGGGGGTCTTACGCAATGAGATGCAACATATTTTGATTATAGAAGATATTTGGATTTTGGATGAGCACATTGATGGATAACAGGATTCAGATCCACTTATTAATAGTAGTTCCTCTAGGAGCTCAGCTGTACAAGTAAACCTCACTTTTTGTTGTTTTTAACCTGTTAAAAAAGAAGCTGTCTAGGGGTGCCTCAGTGATCAGTCAGTTAGGCATCTGCCTTCAGCTTAAGTCATGATCCCAGGATCCAGGGATCAAGACTCACATCAGGCTCCCTGCCCAGTGGGAAGTCTGCTTCTCTCTCTCCCTCTCCACTTTCCCAGCTCATCCTCTTTCTCGGTGTCTCTCTGCATAAATAAAATATTTAAGAAAAAGAAGCTTTCTAAATTTCTATTACTTCATATTTCATAAACTTAAAGTAAATCAAATATTTCTCTAAGATTTGTTTGATAAAGCATGGTGAATTATTTTATTTAAGAAATGCTGCTCTAAAATATCTAGATCTTTATTGTGTGAAAATAAGTGGGATTTTTGTGGTTCCTTCTTACTTATTTTAGATTGTAGAGGGAACGTACACTCTCCTCTATGACAATCCCAAGTAGATGAGTCATACTTTTTAGTGAGTGTGACTCACTGTGTGAAAAAGTTAAACACCTTGTCTTTTTCTAAACAACAAAAAAAAGTCTGTGCCATCCTGCTTTGGAGGATTTTGGCAGAGGAACTTCTCCTTAATGGAAGCATTTGAACAGTAACTATAGGTAGAAATGAATTCTGCTCTGATTGTACACTCTCATAGGAACGAAACAATTTATGCATCTAATTTATCCTCTGCTTCTATTTGCTCAAACAGATGAATTCTTCAGAGTGAACTGTGAATTCATCAAAATGAATTGAAACAAGTGAATTCATCGAAGCTAAATTCGCTCATAACTTGGCTTCCGTGGCTAAGTCCATCCTGGTCCCTAATTGAATCCTCACAGAGGGGAAAAATTGGTTAATTGTTCCTGCCTCCCTCCCATACTGGGTCACCTTATTGAGTTACAGTTCTTGATTCAAGATTCTGGGGCATTACCTGTGTCATCTTCATTCTGCCAGCCAGAGCTGGATAGGGAGAGGAGAGTGTAATATGACACCAGTGCCTCTAGGCGGTAGACAGTCTTTCCCTCTTTGCTGAGACAGGCTCCAGGCACAAGACTTGAGTTTCTGTTTACTTTTCTCTCCTTGCTTCTCACAGGTATCTTGTCTGTTGCATCACTGACCCTCCTCTGGACAGGTTCATGGGTGTCTGATGGGGATCCTGTTTCCTCTCTCCCTCCCCCTTCCTCCTCAGCAAGCTTTGATCTCAACATATGTGAACACACATCTTTTAGAGCCACAGCACTCTTGATTTTCCAAATCTTGCGTCTTCCTGAGTGAATACTGTATTTCTCTCTATATATTTTATTGTTGTTTTATATATTTGTATATAGTATTATATAAATTTACATTACGTATAAAATAGATATAAAGAATAAGTGGTTGTCACATTGACACATTACTGGAGGATTTCTTGTGTAAACAGTTCATAGATAAACAGTTGAATATTAAAAAATGGAAGCTTAGAGCAGTAACAAGTTTACAGAGCATGTGTAAATTTAAAATTTAGAAGGCCTTTGTTTCACGTAGTTTATTCATTGTGTTTCTGTGGTCATTAGAATACAAATATCCTCTTATTTTCCTTACTAAGAAGGGCAGTTTCATCACATTATTTGATTTCTTATGTCAAAAATATCATTATTCCTCCCTTGAGACTTCTCAGATATAATTTTGACGTAGAATTCAGTAAGATCAGTCAGCTACGTGATGTCTTACTCTTTTGTATGTGGTAGATAGGGATATGCCCCTTCTTCCAGAGGCTGGCTGTTAGAATGAGGAGATTTGCACACATTCTCTGCCGCACATCCCCTAGCATCTGCGTTGATCTGGCAGAGTGAATCCATGCAGCTTTCTGTCACAGGCCCTCAGGTGTGATTTTAGGGACTACGTTCTTGGTACCTTACTTGGTCACCTCCAAATTACTGGGTCTCATCTGTAGTCAGTGTATTTCTGCTGCAAAACCAGAAGGCAGCAAAAGGCTGAAATCCCCCCAGTGTGTGTTTTTTGCATACGTACACACACAAACACACACTCACACACAGGCTTTGGGGTGAGCTAGACCTCAGTTTGAAACCTTTGTTTCTCGCCAATTGTATCAACTTGGATCTGTGTCTTAAGTTGTCTGCACCTCAATTTCTTATCTGTACAAGTGGGGATGATTACTGATCTTATAATATTATCATGAAGTTTCAGTGGAAAGATTTCGGCCCAAGGTCTGGCATATGGTTTGTGCTTGAGAGATGCTTGTTTTCCCTATGTATCTTCTACCATTTACAACTTACCAGGTGGTTTTTCCTGCGCCCTCCACATTTCTCCCATGTATGATAGTGCACATACCATAATTGTTCAGACATGACCTTCCATCTTTCTAGTCTTCCTCACGTTTTTTGTTTTGTTTTTTTTTTCTTTTTAGATTTTATTTATTTATTTATTTGACAGAGAGAGACACAGCAATAGAGAGAACACAAGCAGGGTGAGTGAGAGAGGGAGAAGCAGGCTTCCCACTAAGCAAGGAGCCCGATGCTGGGCTGGATCCTAGGACCCTGTGATCATGACCTGAGCTGAAGGCAGGTACTTAATGGATGAGCCACCCAGGCACCCCTAGTCTTCCTCACTTTAAAAAAATTTCACAGCTTTCAAGTTCCAAAAATTCCTGTAAATAGTTTCATTCTACTCAGGGAAAGTTTTCTTGAACAACATTTTAACTCCTTACTAGTGCTTTCTTAACTAGGCGAATGGCATTCTTTGGCATTAGACTGATATTTACCAATCATGGCTCTTCTAAAGTGTCTTTTAAAAGATTTTTGCTTTTATTTTTCTTTAAACACTTAAAACACACATGCAGAATGTAACATACATTTGCAAATACCATTCTGAATGCATTTATCCTCAATTAGAAGAAGGTAATCGGAGAGCTTCACTCTTCCACCTGATTTAACTATGAGACGTACTTGTGTGCTCTTGTGAGATAAGGAATTTCAATCTCAAGAACTCGTGTTGGCAAGAAGATTCAGACTGTTGATTAAAAACAAATCAAACAAAGCACAGGGCAGAAAAATGAAGTCCAGGACCAAGGACCAGAAATCGAAAATGTCAGTTTACGAATGCTCTGATTTTAATCTGCCTTCAGCTTTCTGTTCATTAGCGCATCTGGCTATGCTTCTTAGTGAAGAAAAGCTTGGCAGAGGGAGAAAGCCGTGTTTAAATTGGCTCAGAGAAGACACAGAGTGTACAAATCTACTTTTGTCTCTGAGGGGGTATAATTTCCTCGTTCATTTCCCCTTTTAACATTTTTCTCCTGGTGCATTTATGAGTAAATTTTAGAGCACATGGAAGTGAGGAAATGATCACCCCAGTTTGAGCCAAGGAGAGTGTGGGTTGGCAGCTCTGCTGTCGAGATCCTGAGCCTTTGCTATTTTTTGTCCCACCCAGCTCAGCTTACCCCATCCATTTCAACTAGGGAAGAAAAACCCTTCCATAGTACATTCCATGCCTACCTGTGAGATGTGAATGTCATTGGAGGACTGTCCTTAGATCTCTCCGGGCTCAGCATTCTTGCCATTGGACCTAACTCGGGCTTCCAGTTGGATACATAGTCACAAAGAATCTGGCCCCGGTGACCGTGATTGAGGCTCTGAGAATCAGCTTTCAGGTTTTCTTTTTCTCTCTACCTTTAAGACTGCCCCAAGATTCCTTCTGCCTCCCGTGTTGCTCTTACTGAGTTTAGATTCTGGGACTTATCTGAGGCCTAACAAGTGGTCTCTTGTGTTGGATAGGCATAAGAGCAGTAAAAATTCCAGACTTCCTCTTCAGCTATTGAGAGACCGGTCTCAACCTCATTGGCCAGATCAAAAGCCCTCTTCGGGTTGATGTTTGTCTTTACTGTTTTTATTTATTTATTTTTAAAGATTTTATTTATTTGACAGAGAGAGAGAGAGACAGTGAGAGAGGGAACACAAGCAGCAGGAGTGGAAAAGGGAGAAGCAGGTTTCCCACTGAGCAGGGAGCCTGGTGCAGGGCTTGATCCTGGGACCTTGGGATCATGACCTGAGCCGAAGACAGACGCTTAATGACTGTATAAAAACAGTATTTAAAATTTTCTATAACCTCAGTAGCCTTACAAAAGGGTGGGTTAGCCACAAACTGACACCTATGGAAATATAAAAATATAAGGATGGGACTGAGGCAAGGGTGGGCTAGAGTCGCCTCTCCTGTCAGCTTATAAAAACCAGGGTTCTGATCCTTTCTTGGCATCCATAGCTCAGCTTCCATCCCTATATACCCTTCCACTCTGAGCTGATCTGCCAGACAGGGTCCCGGCAGGAAACACACAACAAGGCCGATGGGGTGATTGAAGAGTTTGCAAAGGGTCTGTTTGCAGTGATACAGTCAGGGTTCGTGGAGCCAGCATGCACAGTGACACCTGCCAGATGACCTAAAAAGGCAGAGGACAGGGCTGTCATCAGGGGGCAAAAGTATGAGAGCTGTGATCATGGGAAAGGAATCCCAGACAGGAGCTATGCCTGCAGATCGGTGAACTGAGCAATTGCCAGGCCGAAGTGGAGGAGGGAGGGGCTGTAAGATGCAGAGGAGAACACAGCCAACAGTGAGGATCAGGTAGACGGGAGGGCAGCTCAGGGGGCATAAGTTCAAGGTACGATGGTGCAGAGCTCAGACAGTACCCTCTTGCCCCAAATGGCCAAGCTCTTTCTGTCCTCACTTGGCACTTCCCATTCTGGTCTTGAAATCATCCTTTTGGCTCCTGAGTTAGCATTTGGGGCCCAGTTCTCCATTCATTTAATGCCTTTGGTATTATCCCCATCCTTGAGAGTGTCTAAGGGCTTTTTTAGATTCGAAGTTCGTGATGTTTTAAATCAACCGAAGCCTCTGTTTTGCTCAAGTGGAAACTCACTGATGCATTTCCTGTGGACAGTTGGAGGTGTATTGGACCACAAAAGAATTCTTAAAATGTGCACAAGAAGAGCCCAGTTTTCCCAGTTTTGCAGGAAGGAGAGCTGAGGTTGTATGCAACCTTGAGAACTCTTTCTCCCAGAAGTATTGACGTAACTCCCTGGCATTTGTACCGATGATGGTTATAGTTATTCGTGAAGGACCCAAAGGTCTGAGACATACAACAGTTTACCACAGGAATAGTTCTACCTCCGCAGAGTTGTTGTGAGGTTTGGTCATTATTTAAACTTGCACAGATTTGGATTGGCTGCTGCAGGGTCGCCGTTTGGGAGTCACTTAGCCAGAGAAGGAGCCTCACTCACTGCCCGGTTCAGTGACTGGAATTCAGAGCAGACCCCTCACAAGAGGTGAGGAAGTAGTCACATCATCTGGAATCCCTTGTAGTCACAAGGGATTCCAGATGATCAAATAACTTGTCTTCAATTACAAAGAACTTTCACAATGGCAGTAGTGGTAATGTGATTAGAAATCTTAATAAATTAAAGTATTTTAAAAATTAAAATTAAATGTCAATAAAGTAAAAGATGTCACTTTTCCTAAGCACACAAACCAAAGGATGGGGCAAGATGGAAGAGTCATAAGTAGCAGTGAATGGAATCAGAGTGGTGCAGAAGGTGTGGGTATGTCTTAATTAAAATACCTCAGTTCTGGGGCACCTGGGTGGCTTAGTCAGTTAAGCATATGCCTTTGGCTCAGGTCATGATCCTGGGGTCCTGGGATCGAGCCCTGTTTCAGGCTCTCTGTTCAGTGGGGAGCCTGCTTCTCCCTCTCCCTCTGACTGCTGCTCCCCATGCTTGTGCTCTTGCTCTTTCTCTCTCTAATAAATAAATTAAAAAAAATCTTAAAAAAAAAAAGCCTCAGTACCATTGGTCAGTTTGCCAGACCCTTACGGAATGCTCTTAGATGCTCAGAGACTGAGGACTTTTCATCCCAAATTAATGCTGCAAATACCGTGTTTCAAAGGGTTACCAAAAGTAAAAGATTTTCTTGACAGGAAGTCCCTGAAAAGGCTCTTCCAGAGAACCCTGGTAATGTGTATACAGCTTTCATCACTGAGCTTTACTGTTGCAGCCCATACGAGTTGAATGCCAATTCTGTGTGTGCCACATATCTAGGTAACAAGTTTAAATGAGATGGGACTGTCATCAAGGAATTCGTAGTGTAATGGAAGGAATAGACCCCTAAACAGAAAGAAAAATGGGGGGGTCTAGTATGTATTGGCAGCCATGTCCATTGTCACCTTGGCAAACGCCTGTCTCCTGGGGCTGAAGAGGGGAGCTCAACTGTCATCAGCTTCTCAGAAGATTGCTAAATTAGTTGCAGACAGTGAGAGCCCAGTGCTGCCAAATAAATCTCTAAAATTGAAATACAGCTGTGTTATATCTAGAACTCTGAGAACATACTCTCACCGTACATGCACCATACCATTTTCCTGAAAACTGTAGAGGTGGGAGAAAATATATTAACAAAGATAGTAATTTCTATAATGAGGAGGCACCTGGCTGGCTTAGTTGGTAGAGCATGGGACTCTTGATCTTGGGGTTGTAAGTTCTGTTGGGGTCGATTCCACGTTAAAACATGTTAACCCCTTAGGGCCTGCCTGGGCCTACTTAGCCATAGTGACTCCATGTTACCTAGGTAGACATTTCGTTGTTTAATAAAAGCCTTAGCAGTTACTGCTCTCGGTTCCAGGTAACTGTTACTAAAACACAACACCTAAAACAAGGCCATTTTGTTTATATCAGTTCCAGGTAACTATTACTAAAACACATACATAAAACAAGGCCATTTTGTTGTTTAATAAACGCCTCAACAGTTACTAGTATTGGTTCCAGGTAACCATTACTAAAACACACAGGTAGGAGACATCCAATCAGCCAAAGCCACATATGTAGATGTCTGTGATTGTGCCCTATAAAAACTAGCCTGTAAGACCAAGGGGCGTCGCTCTCTTCAGAGGCGGCCCTGGCCGGTCAGTCTGACTTCTAATGCTTGGCATAGAATAAAGCTTTACATAACTTTTACTTTGTCTCAGCCTCGTTTCCCTAGCCAGTCTAACTTCTAATGCTTGGCATAGAATAAGGCTTTGCATAACTTTGTCTAAGTCTCGTTCCTTTGATAATGGACCCAACAGTTCAAGCTCCACATTGGGTATAGAAATAATTTAAAAATTAAGAAGAAAATCTTTAAAAAAAATTACCATAATGAGGTCCATTCTCTGCCATCCTGGAAGGGAACGGTGAGCAGTGGATTGTTGTCTGTTTTAAATGGGGCAGGGAGGGGTCCTCTTCTCCTGAACACACACCCATACCCTGCTGGCCACAGTGCGGGTGTGTGCGTGCGTGTGTGTGCGTGTGTCCTCTTATCTGTGACCTGTGCTTTGAAAAGTTATCTGAGAGTAGGGCAAAGGGGAAAAAAGAAACCAGAAGCTTCCAGGCTAGACTTGGATTCTGGAGTGATGTTTCCTCTGAGGTCCCTCACGTGTCCTGAGAAAACCACTGCTCTTCCCTTACTTAGCTGCTTGATGGGAGAGGTGTTGTGGAGACAGCAGCTGAACAAAACCCTCGGGCAGGTGTGGAGAGCTCTTTATCTCCTTGCAGCTGAGGGTCATGCTTCTCTACTTCATCCAGGCCAGGAAGGAATCAGACCTACCATCTGTCATCCTGAATTTGTCACACATTTTCCTGCAGACACAATAGGTATCAATATCCTTTCTTTTGTTTTACTGATCATTAGGTTAAAGCTCAAAGAAATAAATTAACTCTGAAGTTGCACAGTTAATCAAATAATGCACATTATTAATAGCCATATGATTAGCTCTTTTAATACTCCTGTCTTTTTACCCCCTACTGTAATTTGAATAAGTAAATTTCCATTTGCCTCTATTCCTAGAAATTGAATGCACTCTGTGTACTTTGGAAAGTCACAAATTTTCTCTCCCTCCCCCAACTCCTATTTTGTTTGAGTTTCTGTTAGGCTGAAATAAGCTTTAAATTATTTAGCCAATTCTGTCACATCTGTGATCCACAACATGCAAAATTGGATTCCCTCCCACTCTTTCTTATTCTAGGAAATTCAGCCATTTCCATGTCATTTTCCCCTAACTTTACAACTTTCTGTTTGATTGATTGACTTACCATTTAGAGAAATACATTTCTGATTATTTTTTCTCTCTCTCTTGACTGAAGAGGGAGGAGGGAAGACAAAGGATGTGATCATCAATTTAATTTAAGAATAAAGAATTATTCATGAATATTATTTTTCTCAAGACAAAACAGAATAGTAAAACTTCATTGAGTTTGGGTGCTGTGCCACTGTCTTTGACAGAGTTGAACAAAAAGCTCCCCTTAGGACCAGCCCCTCCTCTGCCAATGACCTGCCCTCCTTTCCCAACCACAACCAAATTTGTCTGCCTCCTACGCATTCATTAATTTTTTTCAAATTCAGATCGTCACCTCCACCAGGATGTCCTCCTTAACTTCTCGCATTCTTACATCCAGTTTTCTCCCTTGCTGGGTACATTTATTCACTTACTGATTTATTCTACAAGTATTTCCGAGCACCCATTAAGTGCCAGGCACTGAACTAAGCACAGATCATGTACCAGTGAACACAGCTGACCAGCTCCCTGCCCTCCTGGCTCCCAATCTCCTGGGGAAGACAGACATTTTATAAAGATGGAAACACACAGATAAATGTGTGATTACAATTGGGATGATGGCCATGAAGGAAATAAAGATGCTCTTGGAGCCTGAAGAACCCGGTGGAGCAACAAGGAACACATGGTGTAGTGAGTTTTCAGTTTGCAGGTCAGTCTTCTGGGGGAGGCTGGGGGCTCCTTGACTGTCACTCTCTGTCCCCAGCAGCAGGGAGATCCGGGGGGGTCCTGCCCCCTGCAGGGTTGGGAGAGGGAGGGAGAGGGGGCAGGCACAGGGTTGGGTGCCTACATGTCAGGACACCTGCCTCCTCCCAACCTAGGGGCTCCTGAAAGCACTGGGGATTCTGCTGAGTAAAGGACATAAACCCCTGGCCACCAGAGTGAGGAAGGCAGCCTTTGCTCAGGAAATAAGGTGTGAGATTGGGGGTATGGAAGTGATGTCTCCTTCAGCTCCTCTGTGAGGACTGTTCTTTCCTAATCTTGAGGACAGCCAGAGAGGTGGCTCAGTGGATGTGACACTATCCAGGGACATGGCTAATGGCCTGGTTTGAGTTCTGGTTATATTCTTCTTAATTCTATAGGATTAATAAGTAGAACATATTAAGTTCTTTTCAGAAATTTCTGTGGGACAATATGCGAATTCTTTTGTAAAAAATATTTCACGTTTTGATAGGCTTCAAAGAAGGAGTCAACTATAGCTAAAAAATAAAAGTGCATCGACAGAAATAGGACATCAACCCCCTACTTAGTAATAGGCCGAGAGTTCATAAGGAACACTGGGCGAGACACTCATTCTCTGGGATTCATTTTCAATTTTAGCAAAGAAATACTTGCTCTTGAGTCACAGGATTCTTATGAAGGTGTTATTCTTCTTTAAATTACGTAAACTTTAATTTCTTGAGATGAAATGTATTTTGTAAATTCAAAGTATAATCTAAATTAAAAAAATAGGTTGCAGCTTTTAAATATAATGAACTTGCTACTTTTCTCACCTATTTTTTTTTTCTCAATTTTAGTGGGTCAGAGAAAATATAACATCATCCAGTTGCATCCATTTCAGTTGAAGGCTTGTTATGAAAGCCTTTTTTTCCCTTTCATCTTTTAATTCTAAAGAGTATGGTTCCTTTAGGTAAAAAAATGAGATCATAACTGATAGAACCATTAATTATTTAAGAGAAATTGTCCAAATCACATTTATTCATGTGGAATTACTCTCTGGAATTTTATTATTCTATTCATTATAGTCAGCAAAACCAATATTTTAATAAAATCCAGGTGACAAATTTCTCAAGTTGTTAAAAATCTTTTACTTTGTCCACTTAAAGCATTAGTAGCTGGTATTAGGAAGTTTTATCTATATTTTTAAAACTTTTATTTAGTCTTATATAATTATTAAAAGTAATACACTTTTAAATGTTTGTAAGAAATATTTATAACTGTAATATGCAAAGTTCTATTTGGTTTTCTTAAACTGTTTTAAAAAGAAAAAATAATGTCATCCTATATATTAAGGTGTGTTTTAAATAGGCCTGCCTTCAAATGTGTCCATATCAGTCATGGAAATACAGACTAACGTTTACAGTGTCCATTATAGCGAATTATTAGTAATAAATTTTTTCTGTTAATGAGAAGTGACAGAAAAATCTTGACAAATTTAGATCTACAGAAAATATATAGTATTAGAGAAAGGTGCTTTGTCAATTTAATGAATTATTATAATGACTTTGATGCCAAAAATTTCATGGAAAAAATACTGGCTTAATTGACCTAAAAATTTCTCAGCTTTAATGATCTCTCTCATTGGTTCTCTGAATTTTACTATTTCCATTTAATTTCTTTTATGCCAAGCCTTATGCTAAGCTCCTGGTGAGCTTTGTGTGGGTTTGTTGTGTTTTTTTTTTTTTTTTTTTTATGTTTTCTTTTTCTGAGAGGACAATAATTCTCTATGATGCCTTAGTGAGCTTGATTCTATTAAGCTGCTTTGCTCTCGGACAGAGATTCTGAAAGGGACCAGAGCCAAGAAGTAGGGTTGCTGTAGGACTGGCCCAAAACAAGGAGTAATGGTCACTGCTCATGTGCAATTATCAGAGGTTTCTGGGTGGCGAACGTGTGACTTGCCAGGGGTTTCAGCCCAAGGGCTTTCTCTGATGAATTCAGCTCACTGATCAAAGCGTTTGCATTGGTCTAATTTATTCATTCCATCAATGAGAACTTGAGAATGAAAGAGATGGTTAAATGCCAACTGAAGTGAAAGTTTTTAAAAATTAATTTGTCCTTCACTGTTGTATGTTTCAGAGACTGGAGCACAAGGAAGTTTTAGTGGGCTTGTTGTTCCTGGTTTTCCCGTTCATTCCAGCCAGCAATCTCTTCTTCAGGGTGGGTTTTGTGGTGGCCGAGAGAGTCCTTTACATGCCTAGGTAATTATCGCTCGTGATTTCCACTTTACGAGACCTGCCTTCTGTCACCAACGGATAGTTCCAGAGGGACGGTTCTTTGCTTGTGTCACAATTAGGTCCTTGTGTAGCTGAGGCCTTTATTACCTCAGCTTTCACAACAGCCACAGAGAGGAGTGGGTGAGCTTGAACTGGCGCGTGTTTACTCTGGTGTAGAGCGGCTTACCTGCAGCTGGAAGCTTGACCATTAGATGTGAAACATTGACTGGAGTATATTCAGGATTTCAGCAGCCGTCATTTACCCCAATATATATGTTTCATTACGCATAATTGTCGTAGTTTTTTAGAAGTATGTGGATTGCATAAAATTATTATGTAGCAAGAGTGTAATTAATTTCTATTTTCTTCTTTCTGTCTCTCTTCCTTTCTTCTTTTAATTTAAAAAATAGGTAAAATCTCAAGAAAATATGTCCTTGAGAAAGAAAATGGTTAAAAATTATAAAGGGTATTCATCCATATGTGATTACACAGTGCCACTTATCTCTGAATATTTGAACTGGGCTGAAGCTTATCTGTTCTCTTGTCTTATTCAGATGTCAGTGTTGAAGGCCACATTTCTTTTCAGATACCTGGAAATGTCTCCTGAGTGGTTCTGCCATTCATTCATTGTGTAACCTTGAGCAAGATATGAAGCTTTTTTGTACTGAGGCTTAACATTTTAAAAATAGGGATATTAGTAAACTTCCTAAAGTTAAGTAGTATCATGAATGTCATGTAAGAATGAAATTTTGTAGAAGGCAATATCCTAAACCAAAATATTATAATGAAATTATTATTTTTATTTATTAATATTGAATTAGGAGTTTTATTTTATTCTTTGAATTTTATTTGTTTCATATTTTTATTTAAATTCTAGTTAGTTAACATATCCTGTAATATTGGTTTTTAAGAGTAGAATTCAGTGATTCATCACTTATGTATAACACCCAATGCTTATCACAAGAAGTGGCTTCTTTAATGCCCATCACCCATTTAGCCCATCCCCTCGCCCACTTCCCCTCCAGCAACCCTCAGTTTGTTCTCTGTTGTTAACAGTTTCTTACAGTTTGCTTCCCACCCTCTTCCTTATGTTCATCTCTTTTGTTTCCTAAATTCCACATATGAGTGAAATCATATGGTATTTCTCTTTCTTTGACTGGCCTGTTTCACTTTGCATAGTATACTCTACCTCCATGCATGTCATTGCAACTGGCAAGATTTCATTCTTGTTGCTGGCTGAGTAATGTGTGTGTGTGTGTGTGTGTGTGTGTGTACCACATCTTCTTTATCCATTTATCAGTCAGTGGACATTTGGGTTCTTTCCATAATTTGGCTCTTGTTGACAGTGCTGCTGTAAATGTCAGAGTGTATGTACCCCTTTGAGTCAGCATTTTTTTATCCTTTGGATTGGAATTTTAACTTTAAATTTTATTTTAAAATTAATATCAATATCAATAGATTTTAATTTCATTAATTGACATTGAGTTAGAAATTTAAAGACACAAACAATCGAGACTTAATTTCATTAACCTTTGATTGCCCCCAAACCAAATACCTAACAGTTTTTCCAAGTCTTTACAGCTTCTTGTTTTGACTAGGTTCAAGAGAGAGGGCAGTCCTTCATTTTCTTTGTGTCTTCTGCACCATTTGTGAAGGAGGTTATTTCTTGATAAATACTGTATGTTATAGACAAAATACAACACAGATTCTTTGTATTCTGTATTGCTGTGAGATAACAGGCTTATGAGACCTTGCTAATAGGGAATATGAGGGCGAAGGGAACTCAGTGTCTATTCTAGATATGGTTTTGCTTAGACCAGCTGAAAGTGGCTTCAGGCAGTGCTGTTCTTTAGTGCGGATGATTCCAAGTGGAATCCATGTTCGTTCTTAACCTAACAAGTCTCAACAGAGCACATCTGCATTCTATACTAGAATCTGAGATTACAAAAATAAGTGAGTCTTGGTGTCTGGCCTCAAAGAGTTTCACTGCTGATAAACACTAGTTAATGTTAATTGTACCAAAACTTCTAGTGAACTTCAGTTATATGTCACTAACTATGCTAAACATATTATATTTATGTTATCAGTTCACTCACACTGTTGATGTAGTAATCCATAGCTTCCCCCTGAAGTCAGGAGGCCCGTGTTTGAATTCTGGCTTAAGGATGAGTGTGATATTTCAAAGCCTCACTTCCCTCACCTGTATAAAATGAACATAATAGCACCCAACTCAATGAGACATTGTGAGCATTAAATGAGATGATCATTTAAAAAACTCAGAAAGTATTTTGCATTATATGTGGTCAATAAAAAATATATAACTATTATTGATTGATATCAGCTCCTTAAGTAGCTGATGGCATTACCTTGTTTTACAAAAATACAACACCTGGATGCTAAGAAGTTAGTGAACTGGCCCAAGATGGGTAGAGATGGAATGCACTCTTTATCTACTGAAGGACCTCTCACCTTCCAAACTACATTTCTTTTCTTTTTTCTTTTTTTTTTTTTAAGGTTATTTATTTATTTATTTGACAGATGGGGATCACAAGTAGGCAGAGAGGCAGGCCGAGAGAGAGGAGGGAAGCAGGCTCCCCACTGAGCAGAAAGCCTGATGTGGGGCTTGATCCCAGGACCCTGGGATCGTGACCTGAGCCGAAGGCAGAGGCTTTAACTCACGGAGCCACCCAGGTGCCCCCTACATTGCTTTTCTTATGTAACATCTTAGTATTCTTCATAAGTGAAAAGAAGGAGCATTTCAGAACACAGTAACGTTCTTTCAGCTCAGCTCCATTTCATGATCAGGACGTGTACTTCTGAGTCCTGAGATATAAATCCTCAGGAATTTAGGATTCTGGGGGACAAGAAGTTGCATGTGCAGCAAACTTTCCTAATATAGAGATAAGAGAACAATTTCTAAGGAAATAAAGGGCTGGAATTTTAAACAAGAGGTTAAAATGTCATTTTTCTGGAAGAGACCCTTGTGTAAACATTATTAAGCCCTTAATACTGTCATCATCTGTTTGTGGGGTGTCTTAGTTAAAATAAGGGGTTCCTTTCACCAGGGTAGGTGTATTTTCTAAACTGCAGAATCATGCCAGCTCTGGCTCTCAGTGGGTTGTAACATCTTAAATAGACCTTTCTTTGACTTGTAAAAAAGATTTATTTATTTATTTTAGAGCAAGAGAGAAAGTGAGAAAGCACATGCGCAAGCAGGGAGAGGAGGAATGAGAGGGAGAGAGAGAATCCCAAGCAGACTCTGCACCAAGCACAGAGTCCAACATGGGGCTCCATCTCACAACCCTTAAGCTCATGACTTAGCCAAAACCAAGAGGATGCTCAACCAACTGAGCCACCCAGGCGCCCTGACCTTTCTCTGCCTTTCTTTTCTCTAAAATAGACAATGTAGTATCCCTGCCCCTTTTTCGATAGGAATAAGCTCTTTTGGATTAAAATGAAAGTTCTAAATATGAAGAAATCCTCAGTATTTCCGAGAACAGGTGCCTGCCTCTTAGAACCACTCGGATTTTGCTTCATTTTGTAAACTTGGTGCAGAGTCATCCAAAATCAGTGTCAGTAAGCTGGTCTTCATTAAAGAAATGACTAGGGGACGCCTGGGTGGCTCAGTTGGTTAAGCAGCTGCCTTCGGCTCAGGTCATGATCCCAGCGTCCTGGGATCGAGTCCCACGTCGGGCTCCTTGCTTGGCAGGGAGCCTGCTTCTCCCTCTGCCTCTGCCTGCTATTCTGTCTGCCTGTGCTCTCTCTCCACCCCCCCTCCCGATAAATAAATAAAATCTTAAAAAAAAAAAAAAAGAAATGACTAGGGGTGCCTGGGTGGCTCAGTGGGTTAAAGCCTCTGCTTTCAGCTCAGGTTATGATCCTAGGGTCCTGGGATTGAGCCCTGCGTTGGGCTCTCTGCTCAGCAGGGAGCCTGCTTCCCCCTCTCTCTCTGCCTGCCTCTCTGCCTACTTGTGATCTCTGTCTGTCAATAAATAAAATCTTTAAAAAAAAAAAAACATAAATACGAAGTTTGACAATAGCACAGAAGATGAGAGAAGGAAACTCTCTCCTGAGTAAGACCTGCCAAGTCAAAGTTTGATAAAGTTTGAGAAAGTCCCCCATTTTCATAGAAAACTTGTCAATATCTATAAACTGTGCTGAAGTCCTTAGAGATACTGGAAACTTCCTGGGGACCACAGAGAAGTTTGCATGTGCTGTAGGCATCCCTAGGAAAGTGTGAGGACACTGGATGTTGCTTGTTGCATTTATTAAGGTTAGACATTAGCTTTGGTGATGGGGAAGAATATTTCCCAAGCCTTTCATTCACACAGGAATCTTCTCTGCATGACTCCCCTTAAATTTTGACCTTGACAAGAAGGAGCCGTTATCCACAGCATTAAGTACCCAAGTGCTTTAGGAAAACATATACATAGTGTTCTCAGTGGAAGTTTGATAATACCCATTGTCCTTTTTATGCAGACATCTGTGTTGTCTCAGGACCTTTAGCAATTATAGGACAATTAAGTAAAAGGCTGAATGGGTAATCCTTCTGAGGAAGTTGAGCTTTCTACTCATTAAATGTTTGTTTCAAGTGATATGATGCCAAATCCTGGCCTTAGATTCCATCCATAAACACCACAGAAGTCATGTCCACCCTCACTGAATCCTGGGTGACTCCCATGAGGCCCTGGGGCTAATTTGGCTATTTTACAAGAAAAGCCCAGAATAAGTCAGACCAAGTGCTCTTTTATCTCTGCCTTTATGCCTAACAACGAACAAGCCACTAAAATCTTCTGGCTTCGGTTCTCTCTCCATCCTAACTTAGATAAGACCCAAAATATCACCTTCCTCTCACTTGCACTTTGAAATCTATAGATAAAAGGGGCAGAAATAGGCTATTTATCATTGCATGGCTTTAGGGTCAGAGTTTCACCACCAAAAGAAATTGGAATAATCTTTTCTTCTGGTGATAAATGTCTATTTTTTGGATTTCCTTTTTGAACAGGCTGGAGAGTTTGGGGCTTAAATCACTTTTTTTTTTTTTTTTAACAGAAATTTTGATCTCTCATTCTCTCCAGAGAGGCATATAATTTGATGGCTACTTTTTTGGTATTTTATAAAAACCACATTAGAATGCTTCAAAGGACTAAAATTTCTTTGAATCAGTGAAGCAGAAATAGTTGTTGAGAGCTCTCAAATGAAGTCACAGGATGTGATCAGATATCCATTTACATGCCAGATTAAAGGTGATTTATTCACTTCAGCGCCAAAGAGCAAATTCCTAAGCTACTTTTAAGAAAACATGAATGAATAGAAAGAGGAGGCAGATAAGGATAAATGAAGGCAGACCCAGTATTATGGGTAGCATTGATCAAGAATAGTTGAAACCACAGAAAAAGAAGTTAGATACCATGTGTTGGAGGGAAGAAAGAAATATAAAAAATTACTCTACTCTTAGAAAGATGCCATTTGTATGGCAAAATCCCTAAGCTTATGGACACAAAAGATGTGGAAAATTGGAAAAATGATGACTCCCCCAACCCATTCATTTTTTTATTTTGAGGGTTACCTTCAAGTCATACTTATCAATTTGAAATGAAATTTTCAGTCTTACATGGGTCACTATGGGGGCAATACTGCAGTATTTCTCAGGATGCAAAATGACTACCTCAGAAGTAATACTCTCCCGTTATCCGATATTGGGAACCCCTTCTGAGGAGCCGTCTATGCATAGGCTTCTTCAGACTTGCTGGAGGAGAGTGATGATTATTGGAGAGTAAATCAAAGTTTGGCCAAATATGAAAATCAGCAGCTCAGTCGCTCAAAGCAGCACAAGCTTAGCTTAGCAAATCCAGTAGGAAGAAGACTGAACTGGAAATAAGCACAGTTCTGTCCCCTACTGCCTGGAAGCCTTGGAGGAATCATTTTCCTACCAGTAAAACCAGAGGGTTAGCCTTGCTCAGTGGTCTTCAAGCGTTGCTTAGATCTCCATGACAGACTTTTCCCTGACTGGTCTGTGGCAAAATTGGGAGGGTGAGGGGAGAGAGAAAGACAGTGTAGTGGGTTTTGCATAAAGTTTTATCTGTGCTTTTTTAAATTATGAAATTATGCCTTTCTTATATTTTTGGTATTAAAATATCCTTTCTCCTATGACAAGATGGTAAGAGCAGCAGAGGGTGCACAACACTCCTCCCCCACCCAAGTCCACTTTCTTGGAAATTTTACAGGTTTGAGAAATCTCAACCCCTGTAATCATTGTGCTACATGATCTCTAAGGTCTCTTTCAGCTCCAAAGCTCAGTGTTTTGTGATTCAGAATAGCCTTGAGGAAAACATGAATTTTTTTTCTTCTTCAGATTTTAAACAAGGATTTTTGTCATGCATTGGAATGTGACTACCTGTGTCTGCTCTTTTTCAGTAGGATGGTCCCCATAGGAAAAGGAGAGGGGTTCCATTGGGGGAAGGGAAAGGAAGGCAGTACATTTGCCATGGGGACGGGTTCTCTCAGGGGCCTGGTGGTGACACCAGGAAGTGCTTCGGGAAGCATCTGTGTGGGCTCTGCTGTGAGAAAAGATGGTGTCCTCATAAGCAGCAGGAACAGCTGATGCTTAGAAGTTCACGGGGGAAAGCAGCAAGAAGGAAAGTATGCTATATGTCAGGAGGAAACAGGCCCCAGCAGCAGGAGCAAGGCCAGACCTCCCTCTTCAAGGAGCGGTTGTATAGGCAGCTTAGTAAGAGAGTTTGCAGTCCATGAGAACAGGTCAGAAGTTGGCCTGTTCCCATGAAGTCATGGAGGGAGACTTGTTAATTCAGCTGAAGCTGATGATCTAAACAGGGACTCAAAAGCACAGGTTAGGTTGCCCCAAAGTGGTTGGTACCGAATAGAGACGATTGAGTCCCTCTAAGTCTATGGTTTGCATGGATGGGACAAGATTGAACGTAAGAGGACACGAGTAACTCTATTTTGAGAGGGCCAAGTCACAAAAATCGTGGAAAACCCAGGAACAAGGCAAAGCCAGATATTCGTTTTTTAGTTTGAGGTTTTGTTTTGTTTTTGTGTGTTGGGGTGGGGTTTTTTGTGTTTTTTTTTTCTTTCTTTTTTTTTTTTTTTTGCCTCAAATTCCTATTGTATAATACATTAGAGAGGTGGGAAAAGCACCTTGGGCTTGGCAAAGAGCCATTTAACTAAAAACACAAGAAATAGATTGAAAGGCACTTTTCAGTTAAGTTACAAGGTCTAGTGTACCAGGTCTCTGAGAATATATATATGTGTAAGTGTGCATATGTGTTGGCTAATTTACCTAGAGCCACTCTATTAGTGCCTAGTTTTAGCTCTGAATCCATTTTTATGCATTTCTATCATGCCATCTTAAAAGAAGGTTCTCTTTTATCATAATGAGCCCAATGAAAGGAAAAGGAGAAATGCAGTGGGCTATTACACGAATGGGCCATAAAGTCCTATCACCAAATGATCTGGAGAGAAAGCGTGAAGGTCAGGGATACCACTGGAGAAGAAACAGTGGGAAGATCGAAGATTTGAGTAAGGATATAAGTCTTTTTACTTTAGAGAGGTATGCCTTTGCTTTTAAACTTGGCATCTTTCGTGTTATGCGCCATGTTTTAAAAGAGGGCTGAGTCTGTCAAACTCTGCTGCTCCTCCCCACGCCTCCAGGCTTCAGTGGGACAAACTTCCACTGTCACGCAGTTGGAGGCTTCCTGCTGGTGTAATAACCTACTTCGGGGTTTCAGAAGTTGATTAAGGTTGTTCTTCAAAATATGATGGAGTAAGGACGGAAATATTTGATACCAGCTCGTTTGTCTCTTTGCTCTTGCTGTGCCGGCATGAACTGTTCCAATCTAGCCCTCCGAGATCTGAATTCAGAAGAGGTGTGAGATCTAGAAGCTACGCCTTGTCCAGTGAGGGCTGCTTTTGAGAGAAGTACCCAGGTAGGGAGGGGCCCAGGGTTGCCCCAGGCTTGGGGTCAGTGCTTGTGGTTGGGAGTGAGTGTGCTGTGTGAAGAACGTGACCAGGAAGAAAAGCAGTAGGACTTTATTGGGGGACTCAAGCGAATGTGTTCTAAAATTGGAGATTGTAGATCGTAGACAAATAGAACAGAACAGAGCCATAGTGAAAATGAAGTGAACTGATGGGGAGGTTGGGTGCTGGTGGGCTAAAGATCAGTTGGCCAATCTGTGGGGTGGCCTGGGGCATGAGATGAGGATAATCTCGGGCAGTCACTCACTGAACTATAATCATGGCCTTAATATCATAGAAGTCTATTAGTTAATAAAAAATGAATGTTCATGCCTATTAAGTCCTAAATGATGAACAGTGAATGTCTTGGAAACCACAATTTGAAAGTAAAATTTGGAGAGTGTAATTTGGATTCAGATGAGCCTAAATGGAAAAATATATGTGAAAAATACCATAAGCTGTGGTAGGTAGCTGCAAGTCATTATTTCAGTCCGCCCTGTGCAAATGAGGAGATTGGAGGAATCCAAGCTGAAGGAAAGCAAAACAGCATAGGTACAGGCCTCTCCTTTCCCGGCCCATCTCTTCCTCCATTGGTTCTGCAACCCTATTCTAGCACGTCAGTGTTCTGGAACATCACACTGAAGGAGGTTAGGAAATGCACCTCTGCTAACAGAGGAGAGCAACTAAAGCATAGATGTTGACAGCCCAGGTCCTGCACAGCCAACTATGGCTCTGCCTGGAGGGTGGGAGTGGACTGAAGTGTGGCCATCTCAGGCTCCCTTCTATCAAGACCCCTCATACTTATAAGTGAATCCATTTCTTTCCTTTTCTGTTGGATTCCATGCAGGAAGATGTATCTCAAACCATTGGCTTTTTTTTTTTCATCTTTATTGAAATATAATTGACATATAATATAGTATAAATTGAAGGTATACACGTGTTGATTTGATACATTTATATATATTGCCAAATGGTTACCACTAAACCAGTGACTTATTAATACAAATTTTAGTAATCTTCGAATATCCTCCATACTCTTAGAAACCCGGATTGTCCTGCTCTTGTGAGGTTTGGAACCACCATTTTTGTATGTGTTCTCTCATAGTACCCTGAACAACAGATACTTCATAAAAGAGTATTGTGGAGACTCCAGGAACACTGGACACATGACAGAGCATATGCCTGTTAACACACAGGATAGAGGAAGGGGCAACAACAACTAGTGGATTGTCCATTATGCCTTTGCTTCAGAAGTGCAGATGCTTTACCATAGACCATAGTAGTTTATAGAGGAAGGGACAGAATTCAGGTTCCTGAGATGGGCATGCTTGTGGGTGGGTAGGGAGAGAGGGGGTTTCTAACTTTTTAGGAGTTGCTTTAGAGTTCCTTGGGGGAGTCGTTTTGGCTTTGGCTGAAAGGCCTCTTGGGCCCAGATGGGAAATCTGGCTTTGACTATCTGTACCAGGCTGGGAGGGAAGGAAGCCAGACCAGGAGTGAAGGTTCCTGCAAGGGAAAACACCCACATCCCACGGCTGGATAGTTCTCCTGGTGGTGAAAGTGGGTCTTATCATCTCTACTACTGACTTGGATTAATTCATTTTTAGGTTTACCCTTGTTTCCATGTTAGTTTCTGATACTTTTAACCTCATTGTTCAACCACACTTAAGAAACAGCCCCTGTCATAGTCTGATGCTCAGGGTGCAAATGAATGAAACTTACTCCATCCTTAAATAACCAGCCTGAACTTCCAAACAGTTAATACTCTATTTCATATGAAAGCTAAGAACAATGCTGCTTATTGTGCATTAGTTCACCAAAAAGATGATAGTTTGCATTTTCTTACCTTTCTTCTTTCTTCTTGTATTCACAAAGACAGAGTGGAGAAAGATTTGAAATGGGAATAGGGAAGATTTGCTTAAGTGCTTTTTGAATTCTAGAATTGTGAATGCACATTAGCATACATACTTGGCTACCTGTATTTCACAAATTCAAGTGTATTTTACTTCCTACAATAGATTGTTCTATAAAAGTGGTGTGTGACTCAGACCTTTATGAAGTGAACAATATTGTACAAGGAAGTTTGTAGTTTTAAGGGAGTTTTCTGTGAATGCTTTTGGAAGACTTACATTATTCTATAAATTACATAGTTTGGGTCAATCTGGATTTCTAATAAACTGGATTTCTTGAGGTATTTACAGATCTAATCACATAGTTGAATGATATACACAGTACATTTTATTGATGTCATAGAATATGGCATACTAAAAACACACATGAACATATAAAGACTTCACTTGAAAACACAGATACCTTGTATTCAGTTCACAGACTATGTCCACATACATGATTTCATTTACTACAAACAGCAGTGCTTTAAGTAGCTATATTTTCAGCTATTAAGGCAGGCAATGTTAAACTCTTACAGAAGAAACAACTGAGGCTTCATGAGATTGAGCAAAACTCCTGTGGCCGGCGAACTCCTGAGTGTTAGGAAAGAACCCAGTTCCCACATCCCTTTTCCTCACTGTGAACTCCCAAGCTTCAAGTTTGTACCAGAGCACTTTGGTTCCACTGTGGCTCATAGTGTTTTAGGAGCCTCAGGAAATTGCCACATTTACAGGAGGCTGGTAGAGAGAGACATCTGTTCTAACCTGGATATGTGCAGACTGTACACACATCCTGTCTCATATTCTATTCAGCAGAAAATAATTCCCTAATAAAAATATTATTATTATAACACTAATGTTACCATTTATGGTTGTCTGTCGAACATGATACACAGTGTAAAATTATTTCCTTTTACAAACAAGAAAATTAATAAGTAGAGAATTTAAATAATCAAAGATCCAGCAACAGGCATTGTCAGAACTGAAATGTAGATTCCAGAGCTCTGTCTTATTTACCACAAGAGGTCTTATAAATTTGGAGCTAGTTGATGAACTACAAAGTTGAGAGGGAGCCTCTCATCTTCAAAGACATAGAGGAGAATCAGGTTCTCAGAAGGTGAAAGCAATGGCATTATTATCCCAATTATTCATAAATATGCCGAGGAAAGAGCAGAAGAAATCTATTTCTTGGAGAAGTGATCGAAGTTCTTCATCACTCCTGTGAGAGCCCAGTACCTAGGATGAGGAGCACACAAGAGAGAAAAGTACAAGAAATGCTTTTGGAGTCATTTTCTTAGAATATGAATAAACTTACATCCAGATACATTTAGCCTTCTGAGAAATTTTCCTGCCTATCAAATATTGGAGATTAAAAAAAAAAAAATTAAGTCTTGGAGACTTGGCTCACCAGAAGCTGGCAGCTTCCAGGTTAAGTCTGATCCGTGGCCTCACCATTGGCCCATGCTGCCTCTAGGCTGCAGCATCAAACACCTGTTCTGGGCTCTGAATTCTAGGGCTTTATTGTTTAACCATCCATGAGACCAGAATCAGATCTTGCTGTCATAATTTGCCAAGTGGGGATTCACCAGACCAGAATGAAGTTAACTAGGGCTGTGTTTTATTGCAAATATCTAAAGTTGGGATTTTTTTTTTTTTTTTTTAGCAATAAAATCACAAGACTGTGTCTAACTTATACCACTAATGTTATTTGTAGATCCTTTCAGTGGGTTCTTTGGGTTTAAGTTAAAAGGTAGAATTTCAGTTCAAATTAATCGTGAAAAGATTCTCTTTGCTCCATGTAATTAAACAAAAAGTGAAGTCATAGTAAACACCATAACATGCTCGGCCCAGGGATCAAAAATTGTTCTCTTTTCAGGCTGATGTAAATAGGAAGAAATATTCTTTTATCACTGAAGAGCTTCTGGGCAAGGTTCATGAAAGTACATTTGTACTATTTACACAATGATTAACTTCTCACAAAGTTCTCGAGTAACAGGTGTAAATATTTTTCATTCTAATATGGAAGGACAAACATGGTTGACCTGCATTTCCTCTTCGGTTCCCTTTGGATGTGCATCATGAAAGTATCAAGGAGAGATGCCGAGTCTCTAGTTGTTACATGCACTGAAATGGGGATAATACCTGCAGTCAGTGAGTGAGAGATCAAACAATGATTCCTCGTGAAGAAGCAGTGAGTGATGTTTCTCAAGATGCTTTGAAACTGCATCTCAGTGCTGAGGCAAACCAATCAGTAGCCAGAGTTTTGTTCTTCAGGTACTGGTTTTGTTCACTGTCAGCAGTTTGAATGACTCCGTTATGCTCTGTGTAGAGGTCTCTAATCAGAGCCCAGATTTTCCTTAATCAGATTCACCAAAGCACTCTGCAGCCTGGTTTCATCTCCCTGGAGGCCAGAAAGTCATGTAGCTTCTCATTTGCTTGATTTTCTACTTTCAAAATGAGGACTTGGCCTGGCCCTAGAAATGGAGAGAGTTCTCCCCCCTGCTGCTGAGATCTTTATTAAAGCAGATGTTGAAGGATGAAATGTCATAATAGAGAAGCATCTTAATCTTGGTGATATTGTGTTCAAGTTTGTAAGAATGTGATACTCTCTAAGAAATTTGCAAGCCTAAGTAGAGATTATTTTATATGGCTTACCATTTCTTTGAGCCATATGTCAGTACAAGGACTTTCCAAAAACAATGATCATGTTACTTGATACTGATGCCCTTGCTCAGTGGAAAGGAATCGCCTTCCCTTTCTTTTGGTTATAGCAAGGGTCAACACACTGTGGCTCTTGAGTGAAGGCTGGCCTGTTTTATAAATAAATTATATCGGAACATAGCCATGCCCATTAATTTACATAGTGTCGTTGGCTGCTTTCCTGCCCCAAAGATAGAGTGGGCAGGACAGAAAAGCCTGAAAAGCCCGAAATATTTATGCTTTGGCCCCTTCCAGAAAAGGTTTGCCAACTTCTGGAGATTAGCATTGCGGTAGAGTCTTGGGTCTTCTCTGTTACTAGTTGTGGGTGCTGGGGACAAGTTACTTGACTCCTATAAGCTTTAATTCCCTCATTTATGGAATGGGAGATACTGAGGATTATATATTCAAATCAGATAATATATTTAAAACCAGAACAGTCCTTATCCTAGGTCCTACAGATACTGTGGACAGGTCCATGCAAAGCTTTTAGCGCAGTGCCTGGCCAATAGAAGGACTCAGTAAAGATACGGATGTGTAAAATAGTTCATTACTTTTGTTGTTGTTATCTTTGTTATTCTTATCTTCTCCCATTTTGTGGCCATAGCTTGGGGACCCCATGTGGAGATGCCAGTGTTCTCCTCTCCCACTGCTCTGCCTGATGGCAGCTCTGTTTCCTACAAGGAGACAGAAAACAAGTATTGAAATTTTACAAATGGAGTGATTAGGAGGGAAGTAAGTCAAGGTGTGTTGATAAGGTGCGAGGAACGCAAGGATCAGCCAGTTAAGTCAAAAACCAGACAAGCAGGACAGTGTATGGAGTGTGAGTTTGGAATCTGAAATGCATGGGTTTGTATCTTTGCCCTACTATACAGGCTATGTGACCGAATTCAGGAAATCAGTTCACCTTCTCCCTCGTCATCATCTTTATGAGTAAACACCTCTAGCATCGAGTGACCCACAGGGACGCGAGGATGAGCTGAACTCCTACATGGAACATGCTTGGCCCATGAGATGTACTCAGCAAACATTTGTTCTTCATGGAGCTGCTTTATGAACGCAGAAACAAGGAGACAGCTGGTACTACAGCTGTGGGTGCCTGTATGGGGTACATGCCTTTCAGGACTTTGCTCCCATGTCACTTTTCCCATGGTGC
The DNA here is from genome assembly GCF_022355385.1 of Mustela nigripes. Classification (NCBI taxonomy): domain Eukaryota; kingdom Metazoa; phylum Chordata; class Mammalia; order Carnivora; family Mustelidae; genus Mustela; species Mustela nigripes. The sequence goes on from NC_081562.1 coordinate 65,108,701, forward strand.
CATTCCTGACCATATTAAAATCTCGACTTCCTCCCCTCCCTGAGCTTCCTCGTCCTCTTTGCTGATAGATTATTACCCATGTAACATACCCTGCTGTGGCGCACACTCTGTGTTTTATTTGCTTATTGGCTGTTTCTTTCCACCCACGTGGGTTCCACAAGGACAGGAATTCTTGTCTCTTTTGTCCACTGCTACGGTCTTGGTGCCTATAATTATGGCAGGACACAGTTGGGGGGTTATTAAATACCTGTCGAATGGAGGAATGGAGCCCAAAAGGCTTTCGTGTGGCCAGAGATGCGCCCTGCCCATTAGAGCTGGGATCTGGAGGAGGCTAGCAGAGCAAATGGCAAGCATCCTCAGGAGCTTGAGCAGCATGGCCAGTTGTATCAAATGAGAGACGTTGATACCTTTAAGTCCAAACAATGCTTCTTGTGAAAGGGGAAGAGGTTTGGGGGTTTTATTATTTAGTGTTAGTGACTCTATGTTTTAGCAAGTTCAAGGCTTCTGCGTGGTGCTTATGGCCACCGAATCCAGCCTCCTTAGCTTGAAATTAATAAGTGGGCTGCTGACTCCCTTTGTTTGACCTAATAATGAACACTCAGAGTTTAGGGAGCTGGACCAACCGACTTATGGGATTTGAAGTATGGAATTGGAGCTTGAACTTCACCTAATTCCCAGCATCTCCATATCAGAAACCTCAAATGCTTCTCTTGTTTTTCTACCCTTGATACCGTAGACATTTAGAAAAGTGAACAGAAGTGGAGAGATTTTTTAAAGGAGGTATGTTTAGAAATGAGACTATTGAAGTGTTTTCCTTGACAAAACCAACCTGTCCCAGTAGGCTGGAGTTCTTTGAGGGCAGGACCTGTGTTTTATGCAAAATTGCATTCTTAGTGCCCAGGATATTGCCAGTCATCTATAGAGGGAGAATGAATAAATAATTGAACAAGTGAATGGGCTATCTTAATTTTGGGCTTCTTGTGGCATTAATATTTAACTGATGTAGGATTTCTTTACACAAGCTTGCTTCGTTTTTAAAATATTCCATAATAAATTTGTAGTCTATTTTCTTTGGAAAGAAGTGGTCTTAAAACTGAAGTGCACATGGCAATGATAGATACAAATTAAATGTTTGTGATTTTCTAAGGCCGGTCAACTGCATAGATTATGTGAGGGACCACATTCCAGTCAAAGGTTTTTAGAGACATGGTATCAACATGCCACTCAGATAACAGGACAGATTCTTCATGTCTACATAGAAAGCTGAGCCAGAGTAAGCAAGAAAGTCCTGTCAGTGTGATTTGTCTGTGATGGGCTCCAAGCTGCAGTGCTCTGGAGTTGGCCTGTGGATAGATGATTTTCCTTCAGCAGAAGGACTTGGACCAGAGTAGGAACTTACCAGGCAGCGCACATCCCTAGGGACAGACTGCTGGGGCTCCTTGGTGACCAGCATCCCTCCCAGGACCTGATAGGGAGCTCTTGGGAACTGTTTCTCACAAAGCCATGACATCACCTGTGGCGGCACAGTCTAGATCTAAACTCGTGGTGCCAGTATGGTTATACAATGTCAGTGACATAAGGGTCTAGTCACGACCCAGGAACATACAAAAGGGACGTCTCGTGATGCTGCTGAAATCCTGGGCACTTGGAGCCTAAACGATGAACCTGTTATTCTCCACACTAATGCCAGAGAGCTGGCAATGCGCTGGAAGAGTGATTAGAGAACCAAATTGTAAATACAGTGTAAGCTGGGGGAGTTTACATTTGTTTCTCTGTTACGGGACAAGTTTTATTTGAAAGTTAGTTCTACGGGATCGAATTCTTGGGGGAACTCCACAGTACCCCAAAGTAATCCTGCCTCTCCTGCTCTGTTTCCCAGCATGGGCTACTGCATCCTTTTTGTGCACGGATTGAGGAAGCTCTACGCAGGGCTGAATCGTTGGGGGGCTACCACCCTGACCGTGTGCACTGCGCTGCTGCTGCTGCTTTTCTCCTGGAAAACTGTGAAGCAGAATGAAATTTGGCTGTCAAGAGAGTCCCTGTTCAGGTATGATTCAATGGAGAAAAGCAAATCTCTTCCCATGTATTTCTTTGTTTATGTATTTGTTTCCAAACAAATGAGTTAACATGGGTCTGGCAATAATCATTAACCTTCAGGGTTTTTTTTAGTAAAGTTTTAAGTGGAAGATGTAATTTTATTTTGGGTTTTAGCTTTAGTTTTTAAAATGGTATTCTATAAAGTTTAATGTGAGCTCATTCTAAGTGAATTTATGAAAATAAGGCTCATGGGAAGGTTTCTGGGTCTGTGAAACTGTCGTAATGATGAGCTGGGCTGTAAAATCAGCTATAAACAAAATGAAATGATAAACCTAATTTCCTGATGCAGACAAGTCAATGAGAAAGGTGAGCACACAGCAGGAAGGAAGAGAAACGCAGGGCATTTTCTTTAGACTCTTCCAGGACATTAAGTTGTGATCTGTGATCCAGTTGCTTTATGCTGAGCATTAATTGTGAACAAAGAAATGGAAGACTTTTTTCATCTCCCAGTAGGTTTTGATATGCTACAGAAGCTGTTTCTGAATATAACAAGGTCACCTGTAAGCCCTAAACTTGTAAAGTATAAACATTCTTTGGGACTCTTGCTCATTGTGCTGTGTTTTCTGGAGCTCAGGCCGCCTTGCTAATGCCGTAGCCCTGGTGATGACCTTCACCTGGGCTCCCTGGCACTGTCCCACCAGGATCCCAACAGTATTTTTCCAGGTTTCCAGGGATTCCCAGTCTGTGCCCTCTTCCAGCTTCTGTCCTCACTTATGACCCAGTTCCCCGGTTTTGTCAGTGTGGTTTTTACTTGGTTCTCTGCTCAGCTGATACCCAACACTTACACTCTGGGGGCAAACAACAGAGACAGAATTGGGATTGCTTGAAAACAAAGAGGAACTATTGGAAGACTAGAGGAAGGTGCGCAGAATTAAAGGGCCAGTAAAGAAGTTGGCACGGAGCAGACAGGAAATAGGCATCGGGATAGTCTGTCTTGAGAGCACTCAAGTACCCACCCAGGAAAAAAATAGGTAAACTTAAACCAGGTTTATTTTATCTTCACAACAAAGCGCTGGGGAAATTAAGTCCTCTGGTGGAGCTTTGAGCTGTATAGGTCCTATGCCTGTTTTTTGTTTCCACCAGGGCCCTGAAAGGAATGATTGGCCAAAGAAGCCCCTCTGACTTCCAGGGAGTTAGGGCAGGCCAAGCACCTTGGGGTTCCACTGAGACTTAACAGAGTGAGGCAAGACGAATCCCCCCCGGAAATCCAAGTACTGCAGGCGGGGCCCAGACTCTGGCTGCCAAGAACGAATGAACGAACAAGCGAAGGAATGAACAAATAAGGCAGATGTTCACTGCATTCTTCTATCTTAAAACAATATATCTGATTTTGCTACTTGGCAATTTAACGTTTTAAAAATTTTTTTAATTAATAAATTAATTTTAAGGACTTTATTTATTTATTTGACAGGAAGAGACAGCTAGAGAGGGAACACAAGCATGGGGAAGCTGGAGAGGGAGAAGCAGGCTGAACAAGGAGCCCGACTTAGGGCTTGATTCCAGGACACTAGGATCATGACCTGAGCCAAGGGCAGATGCTTCACGACTGAGCCACCTAGGTGTCCCTTTTTTATTAATAGAAGAAAATTAGTTTGGTATGCATGTCTTTTTTTTTATCCCCAGTATTTTATTTATTTATTTGAGAGAGAATGACTGCATCCACGAGCAGGGGGAGAGGGAGAAGCAGACTCCCCGCTGAGCAGGGAAGTCTTCCTCAGTAGAAGGCAGCTGCTTAACCCACTAAGCCACCCAGACGCCCCTGGCATACATGTCTTCTAAGCTTATTTATTATTACTATATCATTGTCATGGTCATCATTACCATAGTGGGTACTGTAGAGACCTATTGATTTTTTATGACTATTCTTCACCCTTAAGGTCCCAGATTCTGTTCAGTCTCTGTCACATCCTTTTACTTTCAAGGCAGTTCTCCCAGAGCACAATGGACTTGTTCCTTTTACTCCCCATGCTGAAGGCATTCTGTAAACACGGGGGCATGGAAGTTTAGTAATACAACTTCCCCTTAATCTCTGTTGGCTTGATTTTTTTTCTTTTGCTTTCATCAGTCAGTGCTTTTATGGGAGACCTTAAAATGGTTCTGCCCTGTGTTAAACCCTTTGCTTAAATCAAGGTACTAACAGAAGTTGTGTCTTCTGATGATGTTTACTGGTTAATCAGAGCAACGTTGGCAGGCAGCAGTTTATTTCAAGGATAACAAGTTCATGTTCAAACCCTGGAAGGCTGATGCCAGCAGTTTAAAAACAGAAAAACAAAAAGCTTATTGACCTTGAATCCAGAGGCTTCTGTTTTTTTAGATGGAAGTATGTAGTAAGTGACAACTGATTACTAAAACACAACCATTCCACACATGTGCTTGAAGAGGTTTTGTGCCCTAGGAGGCTTTTGGTGATCAAATGGAATTTTGTATAAAGTGCAAATCAAAGCTTTTGATAGTTTTTAGAAAACTTTGCCCATTACAATTTATGTATGTCCCAAGAAAAGTTTTAAGAGTGTTAAAGTTTAAAGTTTTAAGTTTTAAGAGTATTCTTTCTTCTCTAAGACCAGATGTTTGTATGGATTCATCTGTGCTGAGTCATGCTCGAATCAGTTGAAATAAACATTTACCAAGAATCTTGGAAGGAAGATAGAGTTACTGGTCTAGTGTTGGGGCTGGAGTGAGACTTTCTGGCTCCTCTCCAAGTACCACCATTTCATAGCTGTTTGACCTTGGGCAAGTTACTTAGCCATTCCGTGCCTTAGTTTATTTTAAATTTAGAAGAAGAATCAAGTTTATATTTTGGTTGTAGTGTAAGAATAAATGAATATGTGAAATATGCCTAAAGCAATACCATAAACAATGTTAGGTTTTTAGATGGTTGCTGTGTACTGTGTTCTAGGGCATGAGAGAGAGATGGTGGGGGCATGGGGGGTGTGCGGAGAGATTATCTGTAGAGGAGCTAAAAGTCCTATGTGGAGGTCAGACACATAAACACACTTAAACGTAATGTAGCAGGTGGTGGACAAGGCAGCAGAACACTATAAGTACAAGCAGCCTGCTAAGAACAGCCCAACCTTTCAAGAACTGTTCTCTTATAGACCTGAGCTGAAGAGAGAAAGATGAAAACAACCGAAATTCGGCACAGTGATCAAAACCAAGAACTGGCTGATTTGAGTACAAAAACTGTGTTAAAGTTCTAGAGGAGGTGATTCCCCTGGCAGAGGGCTGGCCTTCGACTTCTCTGTTGTAAACAATGAACTCATTGATCGTTCCTTGGACATAGGGTCTCAGTCAGGCCTCTCTTATTACACAGGGTGGTTTTGCTTGGCAATATTATGAACAGTCTTACAGAGAGTATCTTAGGACAGACCTTTGTGTTGGAGAAAGTCCAAATTTCATTCAAGTCCCAGCCTTTCCAGCTGAGGCATCCTTTTACAAAAAAGATCCCACTGTGTGATGTATTTTTAGGAGGTACAGATGAAAGGCCCCCTCACAGCCTTGAGGTTCCATAGGCAAGGGCCTTACACACAACAGCATAAGATGCCAGCACAGAAGAGAGTAACTGGTCCAAGCTGAGCTAGCTATGACGAGGAGGAGCCCAGCTTTGAACCCGAATTTGATACAAAAGAATACATAAGCTTTGCTATGCTTATTTTTTACTTTATGTTTTCTAACTAAAACTAAGCCAGGTATAAAAAAGAGCGAGGGAGAGAGCGAGAGGGAGGAGTTGGTTCATAATCATAGCTGCCAGCTGTATTTTCTTTAATTCTTTTTAACAAGGAACTGTTCTGATATCCTAACCTAGGAAGAGGGTCACTGCAGCTTTAGCTAGGTCTGGTAATGAATTTTGCCTTTGTTTAGAGTAAATAATACTGTAATAACACATTTTGGTAAAATCCCCTCCACGCCCCAGATCTTTGAAATACTGGAAAAGACAGAGACCACAATTTTCTTTTATTTACATCTAGTTCAGGGTCTCTCTAAATCCCATTCATGAACTATTTAAGCAATCCATGGGCCATCAATTAAGAATTTTTGGCCTAGATTCTCCATCTCTGTATGGAACACATTTTTGTTTCTTCCTTTCTGAATTGCCAAGCCAGAGAGATCAGCCAGCCTCCCAGTGCAGAGAATATATATTGAGGATTGACAAATTGTTTTGTAGAGGAGTGGGTGGTAAATATTTTAGTCTTTGTGGGCCATATAGTGTCTTTTACAACGACTCAACCCTGCTGTTGTCTCAGGAACGAAGCCAAAGATAATGGGTAAATACATTGGTGCGTCTGTGGCCCACAAGGCTATAGTTTGCTTACCAATGAGATAAACATTGTGATAATAAAATTGTAGTGTTTCTATGCCCTGTGGTACCTTTCTGGCTTAGCTTCACATGTTGATCAGCTTCAGGAATAGTCCTGACCACATACTGGCCTTGGTTGAAATCTCTACTCTACTACTTTCTCGGTCTGTAACTTTAGAGAAAGGTCTTCATCTCTCTGAACCTCAGTGTTTTCATCTGTAGTGTGGGAGGTACGATAATTCTACCCGTCCTGTAGTTATTGAAGGGATGCAAGGATATGATCCAGGTGCATAGCCCAGAACTGGATTCCAACTGAGCATCCCGTCCGATGATTACTGGACTTTTGGAGTGTGGTGTTGTGCAACCTCAGGTCATAGCACGGTCAGCACTGAAGAGAATCACAAATCCTTCTTACTTTCCTTTTCTGTTAACCTCTGGCTGAACACTGCTCATTATTATTACTTTTTCTAATGTTTGTTTTCTCATCGGGAATTTGGGGGTAGTTCTTGTGGCCTATTGTCCAGGATGCCAACAAAACAAATTGGTGTTCTATAAACTTGGAGATATACCTGAGAGAAGTAGCTTTTTATTTCTGTTTGTTTCAGTCATTTCTGTTCTTTTCCAAGTGTCGTACAAATGAGAGGTCCGAGGGAGAAATGTGATGTATATGAATGAATATCCTGAGTTGAAAGGAGATTTTTCTTTGAAATCATCATTGGGATTATGAATAGGGATCGAGCTCCAACCATATACTTAATGAATACTACGTGTCTTTGTAAAGTAAATACTGAAGCTGCTTGTTTCCACTGAAACAATTGGGGCTACGGAATCATAGCATCCATAGAGCAAATGAAGGAGACTGGCTCTGGAAGCAGCCTGGCCAGTTACAGCTCCGTGGAAAGTTTTGCCTTTGGCCAGTTTATTTCCCCTTTTCTACAAACTACTCATTGTAAAATGGGAGACTGGAAAAACATAGCAGAAAAATATCACAGAGAGAACATAAAGGTCAAAAACAACAATGGAAAAAGCAGTGTGTTCTTCGGATTCCAGTTACTCCACCCACATCTGCTTGCCTGTTATGAATATCATTACTTCCTCTGGCCATCACTGAACAATGCCCCGATCTTCACAAGGACCATGTTTCCACAGACCTAATTGTCTGTTCCTCTAGCAATACATAAATTAGAGTCACCATGCTAATCACACAGGGGGAGGGATCAATCCCAATATGCCAGTTATGTCCACGCCAAAATCTGCCCATTGCCATGCACTACTTATTTCTGCCTAAAAAAGTTAAGAAATTTTCCTGTATAGAAACTGGAATGTTTTTAAAGCCAGTTAGCACTCTGCCCCAGATTCTGCCACTGTGACTAAATTCACTTTGCATAATATTCATTTTATTCATTTATTTATTTATTTGAGAGAGAGAGTAAGAGAGAGCATGAGAGGGGAGAAGGTCAAAGGGAGAAGCAGACTCCCCATGGAACTGGGAGCCTGATGCGGGACTCGATCCTGGGACTCCAGGATCATGACCTGAGCTGAAGGCAGTTGCTTAACCAACTGAGCCACCCAGGCACCCCATAATATCCATTTTAAATATTCCATTAAAATCCTGGCTCTCTGTTGCACCTGAAGGGTCTCACTATAGAATGATTGAAGGATATCAGTGTTTCACTGGAGCACCCGAATGTCAGCATTTGTCTATCTTTTGTCTTGGGTGGATCAGTTTCTACTTAGACGATTCCTCCAGTCTCCTTCCTGGGGCTCCAGTCCTGGCTGCCAATGTTCAGAGAGCTTAATAAGAGGGGAAACTGAGATCCCAATGTTCAGAATACAGATCTTCACATAATATACCTTTGAGGTACCACCCCTTCCCTTGGCAGTTGACCTGTTGTTCCCAGGTGCAGGATTTCTCTAGCTGAGCTCTTCCAGAGAGTAAAACTCCTGCCTTCTGCTGGCATGGAGAAAGAGTAATGAAAAAAGCCACTTGGGTATACAGGGTAAGGATGGCGATCTGGGCTTAACCTGCTCCCGATACAGATTTAGTCCTTGTTCAGCCTCACCTCCACCCCCAAGAAATCCTAGCCACCTGCCCTGCAGGCACTGAAGCAGCCTGCGTAAGTCTGGAGTTTGCTGCCTTCAGATGATGATATCTTCTGGTTGGTCTTTAGCCTCTTGCACTCTCTGGAGAGTTCCTCAGGAACCCAGCCAGGGGGTTTTAAGTTGGGCCTGTCTTTTCTGGTCATAAGGAACCTCTTATTTTAGGGAAAGTTCAACAAAGATCACGATGCCCTTACATATTTCCCCAACAGATCTTTGACACTTTGTATGAAACCCTTCTATTAATCTTAACTTTAAATTAAAAACTAAATGAAAGTATGTTACCTGGGAGAAGGAATGTAGAGCATTAGAGTTGCCCCAAAACTAGGTTGTCCTGCTTTTCTCCTTGCTCTCTCTCATCAGCTGTCCCCCTCTCACATTTCATCCATGCACAGTCTGGGAGTTTTCTTTCCAGGTGGGCCTCCATCATTCCCATGCCACCACCTCCCTGCGTGTTGAGGGAATGAGGGACTCTAGGACCAATCTAGAATCCTCTAGAATTCCACCTCTGACACTGACCAGCTGTATAATCTTGTGCAGGTTAAATGTGGGGTTGCTAGTTACAAACGAGAAACAGATCCCCTCCTGCCCCCACCTGCCCCTGGAATCATCTTCAAAGCTGCACTGTTACCCTGTAGGGATTCCCCAGGCATTTCCTTATGGCTGCCCTAGCAAACTAACACAGTGGCTTTGGAAGCAGGGTTTCTCTCTTTTTGAACAAAATCTCATTCCCTTACCTGCAACTTGTAAAATAATTATACTTGCATTTATTTATTTATTTTTTAAAATTAGCCCAGATTTGGGTACATGGAAAATGTTAACTTCCAATAGAAGTTAATAGGGAGGCCAGTCTGCAGTCATCACTCTTACCATGATTTATTTTTGCAGACACTCTTAATTTTTGTTTTAAGGAAGGTTGTAAGTGAACAAAAGAAGCAAGGAAGGAAAACACTGAATGAATCTGAGCATGCAGGTTTGTTCTGCAGAGAATTATCCATCACCCTGAGCCACCGTCTCTGCTTCCTATCCAGTTAGCATGTTAATTTAGTTGTGCACACCACCCATTGCCTTCATTATTTTCTATAGAAGCGTGTTTAGTAACTCATATATTTCATGAATCCTGAAAAACCCTATTTAGATGGTTGTAACAGACATTCCAAATGCAGGTTCATGAAACTGAGTAAAATATGAAAGAAACCAATGATGTTCCTAAACACAGTTCTTTGTTGCTCTTTCTTCTTTTCTTTAAATTTATTAATTGTAGGTCCGGAGTTCAGACTCTGCCTCACAATGCCAAGGTTCACTATAACTATGCCAATTTCCTGAAGGACCAGGGTCGTAACCGGGAAGCCATCTACCACTACAGAACAGCCCTCAGGTAAGCCCCACACAATTGTCTACCCCTCTGCTTCTCAGGCCCTTATTCATTCACTCGCCCACCCAGTATGCACTGTGGGGGTAGGGGTAGACAGTGGATCTCCCCTTTAGGGTGGTAAGGATTCTGGACTCTCCATTTTGGCTCAGTGTTCAAGTCTGTTGTGAATGTAGTAATTCTGCCTCACTTCTAATTGTTGGTGTTCCTGCAGAAGTTTCCGTTGGTACTCACTACTCAATGAAGTGACACTGAGTCACATACACATGGAGGCAAACAAGAGTTGGTTGTCAAAAATACACTCCTAGATTCTCTGAGCATGTATTCCAATGAATTCTTCCCACTTTAGGCTTCTCATCATCAGAAAGAATTTATATGAAGGCATCTGAGTATAGAAATGAAATACCCTGATAATTGTATTAAATAGAAAGAAAACTATAAGACACTTGATTACCATATTGGGAATATGTTAATAAGGGGTGTGTGTGTGTGTATATGTATGTACACAAATATATAAGTGTATGTGCATATATATATATATGAACAGCCCTGATACTCTTCTTGTACTCCTCTGCTTGTATTCATTTGGAAGAGACTGTACAAAGCATAGCTTTGAGTTGTCACTTTAAGAGAAACCACAAATTCAAGCCTGCATTACCAGCGGCAGATCGCTCTTAAGTACTCAAAATAGCAACTCTCACTTTCAAGATGATCTTATCTAAAAGATCCCACATGATGAATGTCTTTAGCCTATACCATGAGGGCACATGAGAATTATACATAGCCTCAGAGTCTCCAAATATGGGCAAAACAAAGAAACATGAGTCTTTTCTTTTTTGTACAATGAGGCTCACGGAAGCCTTTGAAAGAGTTTTCCATGCCCCTCCAGACTGGCCCACATTTGGCTGTATTTTCTGCTTTGAGACATGCTTCAATATGTATACTGAACACATCTACATTTCCCTGAAGCACGTTTGAGGATTATCTCAAATCTTAGTTTGAAATCATCATTCTTAAAATAACCAGCCAGATTTTTAAAATTATCCTTTTGAACAATGTTCTTACATAGATATATTGTTCTTAAGTCAAATTCTTTTAGACTTTATGCTCTCATTTAATACTCAGTATGGCAAAAATTTTAAGCTGTGCTCATCAAGTTCACTATCAAATACTTTAACAAAGATAAAAAAGACTGCAAGCTCCAGAGGAAAATTGTAATGAAACTTTTTATTGAGGAAAAGAAGATTTTATTAAGGAATACAAGATGATTTTTAAGGATTAATAAAGAATTATGTTCTTTCCCTGGAAGCCAGTTTACCCAACTCTTTACAATACTTAACTCTAGTTGATGAGGTTAAGATTTGTTTTTTTTCTGTATATTTTATTTTGTGCTCCAAATGTTCTAGTGAACATGCATTATTTTTTCAATGAGGCGATATAATTTTTAAAGAGGCATATATTCCTTCAAGGGTACAAATAAAGTATGTTTTCGCATAATAATTAATTAATGTTTCAGGGTTTTAGGTGGCATTCTTGAAGAGAAGAGAGCAGTAAATTTGCTCAAAAAATAGTGGCTGAAAGGAAGTATTATCAGTGTCCTTCAAAATTTTTTGCATTCTAAAAAACTGTTTTCTGTCAAGTTCAAACAGAAAAAATAAGGCAGACCCTAAGGCACAGCCTGGGGCAAAGATATAAATTATATAAAATTCTTGAGTAGCTGATTTTACAGAATTATAGTAGCTGGTTGGGTAGTACTGCTTTTTTTCCCATGAAACAATAAAAATAAATGTTTGCTTCAGCAACTGTGCTTGTGGAAGAAACATGTCCCTTGAGAAGTAGGGGAAAAAACAATTAAAGCTATAAATACCCTGCATAGTAATTAGTGAAATATTTCATCCTCTCAGATCAGGCTCAAAATACTTCTGATTTAAGTAGCATCATTTCTGTGTGGATACCTTGGTGGTGAATTTTCAGTGGGTGTAGGTGCTTTGTTTTACTTTTTTAATTTAAATAAATTGTCACTCCTTGTGTTAGAAAGGGAAAATACCAGGACTATTCATCATTTTGATGATTATTCATCCTAGGTGACGAGAAAATTGCCCTTTTTAAAAAATTAAATTAAATTAAATTTTTTAGAGAGAGCATGCACATAAGTGGCGGAAGGGGAGGGGCAGAGAAAGAGTGAGAGAGAATCTGAGGCAGGTTCCATGCTCAGAGCAAAGCTCAATCTCACACCATGACCTGAGCTGAAATTGAGAGTCGGATGCCAAACCAATTGAGCCACCCAGGCATTGCCCTTATTTTGATACTGCTCTTTTTTTGCTCAAATTGATGAGACAGGGACTCCCCCCCCCCCCAACTACCTCATCTTTATTTCAACTTCAGTATATTTGATATTTTCCATATTTGCACACAGCCAGAAAGAGAATGATTAGGGAAATGCAGGGCTAACTGTGTTATTATTTGAAATCAGTCCCCACAATTATCCATTTCTGTTGTAATGACTGTGTAGATCCCAGAGGCATTGATGGAATTAGTCATTAGGGTTGTGTCTGTACAAATATCATTTTGGCTTATAATTCTAGAAATAATGCTATGTTAAATTGGTAATTATATATGGCATGGATATTCTGCTCCTTTTAAACCTTATTGTATGTTTTTTTAAAGATTTATTTATTTCAGAGAGAGTGAGAGAGCAGGGTGGGGGAGGAGCAGAGGCACAGGGAGAGAGAAAATGCTGGAGCAGACTCCCTGCCAAGTAGGGAGCCCAATGTGGGGCTCAATCCCAAGACCCTGAGGTCACTACCTGAGCCGAAATCAAGAGCTGGCCACTTAACTAACTGAGTCACCCAAGCACCGCAACCTTATTCTATTTATATATATATACATATATGTATGTATATCTCCCCCCATGTTTATTTCAGCATTGTTTACAATAGCCAAGATACAGAATGTGTTAATTTTTTTTGCTTTTTATTTATTTATTTAAAGTTTTAACTTTTAGATCTTTTCCATTTTTTTATTATTATGTTATGTTAGTCACCATACAGTAAGTACATCATTAATTTTTGATGTAGTGTTCTAAGATTAATTGTTTGCATATAACACCCAGTGCTCCAAGCAATCCGTGACCTCCTTAATACCCATCACCAGGCTCACTCATTCCCTTCCCCATCTCCTCTCTAAAACCCTCAGTTTCTTTCCTGGATTCCAAGGTCTCTCATGGTTCCTCCCCCGCTTTGATTTCCCTCGCTTCATTTTCCCCTTCCTTCTCTTACTGTCCTCCATGCTATTTCTTATGTTCCATGAATAAGGGAAACCATATGATAATTTTCTCTGCTTGACTTTTTTCACTTATCATAATCTCCTCCAGTCCCAACCATGTTGATGCAAAAGTTGAGTATTCATCCTTTCTGATGGTTGAGTAATAGTCCATTGTATATATATGGACCGAATCTTCTTTATCCATTCGTCGTCTACAACCTTGTTCTGTTTTTTAAACAAAATGAAAGTACCAAGTTCTCCTACCTTTCAGTGAAGCTCATTTATTCTGTTTCTGTAGTACAAGGGAAATCTTCCCATGCTGTAGCTGAGGTTACAGATTCAGATTAAGACCCAAATCAGCAAAGGAAAATGGCAGAACTCTTTTTTTAAATCCTTAATGAACACAAGTGTTAGCTTTGCTTTGCTCAGAGGGGAGCTGTGATGTTTATACCTGTTCCAGATTCTATAAAGTTTGGGATTCCATATGGTTCAGAATCAGAACCACTGGTGGTTCTGCCATATGCCTCCAAAGCTTTCTGGCCATTGTTTAGAACCTGGAAAAGTTCCTACCATTCCACTTCATATGAGTGGAGTAGAAAGTTCGGAGATGACCCAATATCTCAGCTCTTCCTGCACAAAAATGCCCATGAAATAACTCATCCAATAAGCCCAAAGGGAGAGAGAGATCATGCTCAGACTGAGCAGCAGATAAGGAATGTGTACTTGGCCAGTGATTTGTTGATTACCTTAAAAAGTTACTTGAAAGGATAGAATCATAAAACAAATCATGCACACTCTTTAATAATTTATTATACCCTAAAATTTCCCATGTACATCCACTCACCAATCTTCAAATGTCAAACCAAGCTTTTTTCTTTGGGCAAGAGTCCAATGATTACAATCTGCAAAAATCACATCCATAAGTCATTTCTCTGATGATCAGGGTTTGATACTTTCAAGTGGAATAAAAACTGTAATGACTGTGAGATTTTTCTGATTTTTCTCCTATAGCTTTTTTTTTATAGATACTCCACATCTAATCAACAGCAATTTCTTGAGCAAATTCCCTTCTTTGAGTATTTCCAGAGTATTTACATAGTATTCATAAAAATTACAACACTTTTTCACATTTATATTTTATCAGTTTGCAAGATAGTTCATTACATGGTACAATTGCAATAAAAACCACAACTGCAACAAAATTGTTAACAAACACAACTGTCTTTTAGACATAAAACTCAATTTACAGGATCAAAATGGCCCAGGCTTATAGAGAAAGTTTATTAAGTTGTGGGTATCCACCAATATGTTTTACAGAGAATAGAGAACATCTGGAAATCTGACAACATAGTGAAGAGATTTCACTAGAGGTGCTCAAGTCATAGACATTGTTTTTCATCTTATATTTAAATCCCTTGCATGACTCAGTTACTGGTTGGTTAAAATGGGCTGGTCGTCAAGAACCCTGCACCTGGGAAAGAATACAGTTCACTTTGTCCAGGTGGGTCAAGAAGGTTTCCCTGTTGTCAGCAGCAAATTATCTCAGGTTCCACAGAGCATTTGTTCACTTAGATGCCTTCTTCCTCCCAACCCACTATAATAAGGACCCCATACCCAGATCTGCTATTGTGTTCTGGTTGATTGGATATCGGCCCTGTGCAAGATTCTATCCTAATACAAAGGCTGTGATCTTCAGTCACCCAGACTGCTGTTTTCTTTTCACAGGTATGGTTTCAACATGAAATATATAGTAAATCATCATCTAAGATTTTCACCCTCCCATACTCCTATCAAGCAGGCAATGCATTTCCCTTCCCTGATAGCACTCAGGTGTGCTTGGGCAGCCATGAGACCCTTAGAGTGGCCTTATCCACTCCCAGTGTATCTGCTGTTGATGTTCTAAACAGAAAATCTGAAGGGAAAGAAACCTGTTCAGAAAGGGTAGAAGTCCTTGACCAGACTCTTTTATTGGCATAATTAAAGGGGAAGAAATGTCTCTTTTAATGTTTCTGTCCCAAAGAAATCTCTGCTAGCTGTTTAATTGCCTACCACGTGGAAAAGGATAGAACTAAAATCTTCCTGATTGGAATTTTTTAATGGGTAAAATAGAGACTCGTCATGATAAAAGTAACCATTGATAGCATTCTTTGCACTCCTTCCTCTGGGGATAACTGGAACTCTGGAAGGACACTATTAACTGGGTAAGTCTTTGTGGAAAAAAAGGAAGTAATAAAGGAATCGAGGAAACATCGTATCATTAGAGTCTAAAGAATCTAACCATGTGTAATTAACGCCCTGTTCACTGATGTCCTGAGTAGATTAATAAAATTATTACAATTCCTTTGAAAAATGTTGTCAATAAAGCTGGTGGAGTTTGAACATTTTTTTGAAATCAGGATTTAATGGTTATTTTAAAAGTCCTCATTACACAGCCTATTTTAAGTGGACATTTAAAATAACTCTTATAAGTAAAAATGACCTTGGATACCAGCTGCCATGTATTTCTGGAAAGAATTAAAATTCCAGAACCATTTGTTAACCAGGTTTAACAAGTGGAGATGGGCTCTTCTGCCCGTGTGGTATTTTCATTTATAAAAGTCTAAATATACTTCCCAGTATCACAAATAGACATTTGAAATTATTTTTATTTCTTTTTGTTGATGAAATTAGAGCCTCCCTCTATTTATTTTGCGTTAAGTCTGGCAGTTTTATTCATTAAATCCAAGAAGTTAAACACTATTTTATTTAGAAAACTAGAATTTCATGACCACTCTTATGGACTAAATTTCCAAATGAAAGTTTTATAATTTCTATTGAAGAATATTTTGCTGTCTGGTTTTCTTTTGTTGTTTGTTTGTTTGTTTGTTTTCCTCCTGCCTTCTACCACTCTTTCACTTCAAGAGCTTGCCTTGCTTCCCCGGAAACAGAATCCAAGGCAGGGATCTGTAAGCAGGAAGTCCGCTGAGAAGCACTCTCTGGAACACTAGGGAAGGAAGCCAGGCGAGCAGGATGGGCAGAGGGAGAGTTGGGACAGGCAGTGCGGTTCCAGGGTCTTTGGGTGACCGCTGAGGAAGCTCCGGAGCTGCAAGGGCCCCTCAGGATGGCCATGAGTGGCGGCAATAGATGGAACCTTTATGTCCCCTTACAAATCCATCACTGCCTTGGGTGAGGGAGTTCCCTGAGGCTGAGCGCATTGCCCAGAGGCTGTGAGGTGTCAGCCACTGGGGAAACAAGTGTCTCAGACGTGAGTGGTGTCTGGGTGCTGAGAGACAGCATCTGAGGCCCCGGCTTAATTTACAATTTCTTATATAAGCAGATAATGACTGTTTTAACAATATCATTTAGATTTTCTGGTAAAGTGAACAACATATGAAGTAACACCATACTTCGTAGGGTTGGAATATTACAAAATAACTCCTATAAAGAGCTTAAAGCAGGGACTAATCCCTGGCAGTGATAAACTCGTTAAGTGTTACCTATGTCCCAAATCTGACCACTTCTCTCCACCTCCATCCCCCACCGTGTCTCACTTAGATTCCTGTCCCTCAGAGGCTCTGCAGCGGCCTCCAGGCTCCACAGTGTCTTTCTCAGACCTCACCTCCTGCTACTTTTCTTGCCGCCTTGACTCCAGCCATGTGGGGTTCCAGAGACTCTGAATTTGTGGTTCCCTCTTCCCAAAACACCCCCTCCCTCTCTAAAAGCTGCTTCTTCCCCTTCCTTCGGGGCTCTCCACTTGGGTCATCTTGTCAACAAGGCCTTCCCCAGCCACCCCACTAAAGAGTGCAGTCACCACCAACATAGTCTATTCCTATTTGCTTCATTTTCTTCACTGCATTTATCACCTGCTAATCTGCTTCTCATCTCTAGAAGGGAACCCCACCAGAATAGAGATTTGTTCCTTGTCCCGAGCCTGGAGAGCCATGCCAGGAACATGGCACTTTGTCAACATGTGTTGGATGGCCGAACACTACACGTAAACATCTTTCTACAGCCTGTTTTTAAGGAATGTGAATTACCTGAAATTTTAAAAAATGGCAACTGAGGTATAGTGTAAAAACTGAAGACTATCAAAAGCTGATCCTTAGTCACTTCTACAGAGCATAAATTTAATCTGCCCCCAAATCCATTTTGCTCTAATGCTCCTCAATGGAGTTTGTTAAAACTCTTCCTTTAAACCTTCACTTTATTCACTTCTCTGTGCACTTTTCGATTAATATTTAAATATTCTCAGGGCACCTGGGTGGCTCAGTCAGTTGAGTGTCTACCTCTTGATACTGGCTCAGGTCGTGATCTCCGTTGGTGAGATCGAGCCCCGTGATGCTCTCCCTGCCCAGCAGGATGTCTGCTTAAGATTCTCTCTCCCTTGGAGCGCCTGGGTGTCTCAGTGGGTTAAGTCTTTACCTTCGGCTCATGTCATGATCTCAGGGTCCTGGGATTGAGCCCCACATCAGGCTCTCTGCTCAGTAGGGAGCCTGCTTCCCCCCCTCTCTCTGCCTGCCTCTCTGCCTACTTGTGGCCTTTCTCCCTCTGTCAAGTAAATAAGTAAAATCTTAAAAAAAGAAAAGATTCTCCCTCTTCCTCTGCCTCCACCCTCCCCACTCACATGCTCATTCTTTCTCTCTCTCTTTCCAAAGATTTATTTATTTTTTAGAGAGAGGTGGGGAGAGACCATGCTCACGAGTAGGGGAAGAGGAAGGGAGAGAGAATCAATCTCAAGCAGACTACCTGCTGAACTCAGAGCCCAGCATGGGGCTCGATCTCACCACCTGAGTTCATGACCTGAGCTGAAATCAAGAGATGGATGTTCAACTCACTGAGCCACCCAGGCACCCCTTTATCTCTTTCTTTAAAAATAGAAATTAAAGGGGCGCCTGGGTGGCTCAGTGGGTTAAGCCGCTGCCTTCAGCTCAGGTCATGATCTCAGAGTCCTGGGATCGAGTCCCACATCGGGCTCTCTGCTCAGCAGGGAGCCTGCTTCCCTCTCTCTCTCTGCCAGCCTCTCTACCTACCTGTGATCTCTCTCTGTCAAATAAATAAATAAAATCTTTAAAAAAAAAAGAAATTAAAATATGAAAATAAAATAAAATAAAATACTTTAAATAAATAGTCTCAAGTTTCTGCCATCTTGAAACAAATGTGCAAACCAGCCTCTGCATCTCCTGTTTCCCTTTTCCTGCCATTGAGTCTGTCGTTTCCTACCTTTTAAGTGTTGAAATTTCCTGGTAGTCTCAGTGTCTTCTCCTCTGTTTCCATCTCATTACACCCTCAGCTATGAGTGGTTCCCGTTCTACCACCAAAACTCTTTTCCCCAAGAGCCCCTGATACCTCCATGCAGGGAACTCCAGAGGAGGACACTGCTTAGGAGTTAAATTCCTTTACTCTCAACAGCATTAATTTTGTTGACCGCTCCCTCCTCCTTAGGGCAAATTCTTTATTAGCTTCCATGCTGAGTTGGTTTTCCTTCTGTTTCTCTAGACTCTCCTCCAAACCCTTGATGGAGGAATTCTCATGCACCTCCTCTAGGCGTTCTTCTTTTCTCAAGCTTTGCTTTCCTCCCAAGGGATTTCTTTAGTTCCAAGACTTTAGTTAGCATCTGTATGCTGATTAATTCTCCAAGCTGTAATTTCACCATGCAACTTAACCATATCAGAGCTAGCTGATTACTGGATGTTTCCACAAATTTCCCTCTGCACCTGAAACTCACCTTACCACCTTCTTTAAAACCTACTCCTTGGGGAGATGGAGAGGAGAAGGGAGTTGAGGGAAATTGGAAGGGGAGGTGAACCATGAGAGACTATGGACTCTGAAAAACAATCTTGAGGGTTTTGAAGGGGCAGGGGGTGGGAGGTTGGGTATTGGAGAGGGCACGGATTGCATAGAGCACTGGGTGTGGTGCAAAAATAATGAATACTGTTACGCTGAAAAATTTTTAAAAAAAGAAAAACCTGCTCCTTGGCCTTTATTGCCCTCTTTTCCAGTTTGTGCTTAAGCCAGAGTAAAATGTTTTGTTTCCTTTGTTCTGTTTGGTTTTGCTTTCTCTCTTTGGAACACCTTTCTTCCTCTTCCTGCTTCCCCTCCTCCCCTTCCCCTAACCCTCAACTATTACTGCCCCCCAGGTAAAGCGTCATCTCCCCTGGAAACACCTTGGTGAACACTATGCGTGGATCCTGCCATGGGCTCCTGCTTCTCGTACTTCCCCTCCACGCCTCCCATATCCCCATACCCCCAGTTTCTGCTTTGTCTCTTTCTGCCGTGTGTGCTCTGATCACAGTGCATTAAAGTCCTCTGCCACAGGACCTCCTTGAGAGCAAGGACTCCTTTCTCTTTATTGTGTGGGCCCTTCGCGGAGAGCCTGCCACATTGTAGGTGCTCAGTAAATGTTAAAATGTTTGTTGCAAGAAAGACCGAATGAATATGATGCACAAAATATCAAGACCCCTTTAGAGTCCAAGGACAACTCCATTATAAGCAGTGTTTCTCAGTGGGAGAGCTGTCAACAATTTAGATGGACCAACTCTTCATCCTGCAGTATTGCCCTTCCCAATGAAATGCCAATTGAATATTACCCCCACCTTAAAAGACCACCAGAGACGTGAGTCAAAGCCAATCAGCAAGGGTCGTTTATTGCAGGTTCGAACCTGGACCTCTGCGCCGCTCTTTGCCGATAACGCCGAGAGGTCCAGAGCTGGGTCGGTGCAGGGTTTTTATAGACAGGTACAAACAAGTTTCGGGTGGGGCTGAGCTGATTAATTGACAGTTTGAACAGGCATACTTGGCGTCAGTGAATTGGGTCAGGGGACCCCACGCAAAAGCAGACAAAGCAATCTTACAGAAGCAGAACTGGCCGGTTAGCCCACGCATGCGAAAAAAGCACTATCAGGATATTGAAGGTCTGGTTACTATCAAGTAAAGACAATTGGGAGTCTCCTGGTGGAATGTTACATTCCTGCTATCAAGCATCCTTGTTAATGAGAATTAGGTTTAGAAGAAATTTAACTTTATTTACTTTTCCTTCTACCTCCGCCTCCTTCCATTCTTTATGGAGGAGAGGGTGACATTAGGGCTATCGATAAGGTAACTTCTTTGTTGTAATCTCAAGGACATTTGCAAACCAGGGGAGACTCCTGTCTTGCAGGATTGTGATCTCAGCAAGTTAACTATTTATTGTTTTATGGCAGTCAGGGGTGCCTAAGGAATGCTACACATATGGAGGGGAGCGGGTGAAGGGGGGGTGCAAGGTGCCAGCTTTTGCTTTGTCCTCAGCCAGCCTCCTGCTCCTTCACCATCACAGGATGTTAAACACCCCTACTTCCTGCTTGTGGTGACCACAAATTCCTAAGGTGGATGTTCAGGATATGTGCCCTCTTCTCTCCCCATCCCTTATGATCTTCGTGGGCAGGTATGATTGGGAATATGGACATACTTTTCCCGTCCTCTGATATCTTTTTCTAAGTCAATGCAACAACCCAAGTACTATTCATGCTACGAAGTGTTATTACAGTAAAGGTTCTGTGCACACCTTGATCTGTCACACAGGACTTTGAATCTTCTTACAGCCTTGATTATACCTTTTAAAATTGCACGTGTCTGGAATTCCATTTGGTGTTGAGCAGATCAGAAAGGTTTGGAGGAAATTGCTCTGGTACCTGTGAGGATCGTTTGCTTTAGATGTTGAAGGACTGACAGGCTTTGGAATGAGGGTTCCACAGAAAACATTCCTATATTCTTAAAGTGGAGAGAGTCACATGTCCTTCACATCTGAGAACTCACAGCAGAGGAGAGACAGATGGATACAAGATGACTTGAGTGTTCACTAGGTTAGAGATGAAGAAATAATGGATGTTATTTTGACTGATGGGAGCAAGTTGAAGGCCATTGACAGCAGTGAAGAGAATGATTTGGTGGGGGGGGGGGGGATGAGAAATCCATATGAGAGAAGGAGACCTGGCAGTTTCAGCCTGCCAGGTTCATTAGGGCTGTAGAGGAGCCAAAAAAGAACACCCAGAGGTCCTTCAGCTCACCCCAAGACAGTTTGTAGTAGAACAAGTATGATGGCGGGTATGTTTATACCCATCATCTCATTTGTTCACACAGAAGGTCAATATGTTATTGACCTTATTGTTACAGAGAAAGCAACTAAAGGGCAGACATAAACTCAGAATCATATAGCTAGAAAGTTACCTCAGGCCTCTGAGAAGGGTTTAATTATATTCACTATTTTTTATTAAAGAGAGCAAAGAAGTATTTAATTCAATACATTTCCCAACCTTTAGTGTTAAGTTGTCAGGAATCAGGAAAACTCAGCTACTTAAAATGACTCATTTCCTGAGGGCATCAGAGGTTTTACTCTAAATTCTCTTGGAAACTCAATTGGGTGGAGTCCTTCTGGATCCCTGGGAGAGGTCAGGCATTGTGGGAGGTCAGATAATTGAGTTGGCCCTCTTGGGAGAGCACATCCCATTTCCCAAAATGGCATGTAAAGTTTTTCCCAAAGCTATCTGAAATGGGTGGGAAGGAGTATAATGCAAAAAGAGAAGTGGCAAGACTTATTTGCGGGTTGTTAATGGCAATTTCAAACAAGTAAAACAGACCAGTAAGTGTCAACCCGCTACATTTTAGTGACACAATGGCTCAAATCTTATAATAGGAGGAAACCAGGCACTTGAAAAAGGCCAGAGACTTATCTGGTTGAAAATATGCTGCTGACTCCTGAAATAAAGTTCACTTTGGGTGGTTTGTTTTGTTTTGTTTTGTTTTGTTTTTGATCCAGTGAAACTCATATTTTATGGTGGAATTTTTTTCCCAGCCATGTTTTTTCTTTGCGATTTTTTTTTCCTCAACAGGAAATAGAAAATAAACATCTGACCTTAGCATAGTTAACCTTAAATAAATTAATCCATGGAATGAAAATCAGACAAATAAATCAGGGTGTGTATATTCTGAAGGGAAATTACAAACTAGAGCTCATGATACAGTATTACTTGCACAAGGAAATGCTTTATAAGGGACTCAAATATTGAAAAATTAAGAGCATCCTTAACTTTGAACAAACTGTACACAGTTCAAAGTAAATGACTGAAAAAAAAAATGTAAAACCGCACTTTAGTCACATCCATCTTACGTCTCTGAGTCTTCAGGTTGATCTTGAGGTTAAAGCTTAAGAACAGTAGAGCATACATGCATCCAGTACACTTACTGAGTGTTGCAGGTTCTACAAAGCTTTTCCAAATACTGTGGTTTTCAGAGATACCATGGTTATTTTGTATGGCAGGTAACATTTTTCCAGTGCATAAGAATCTTAGAAGCCAAGTGTCCTGAGGATTGAGTTCATTCTACTTCTGGCCCTGAGAGGTGGTTCTTATAAGATCATAGTCAAATGGATTGGCCAAAGTAAAAAAAAGAGAAATTATTCTAAATAGAAGCTCTAATTTGTAGCAATTTATTTATTTGCTGAAGGTGGAATGACTTGTGATTTTTGGGGGGAAAATAAATAGATTTACAGGAGCCAACTGTCTTAACTGTCTTTATAGGAACCACTCCTTCTGAGATTTAAAAAAATAATAATAAATAATCTATTATCTACTCAACTTCTTTCCTTAGCTATAACACAGTACAATAATTCTATTTAGAGAATTAGGAGGGTTAAGGTGCCTGGGTGGCTCAGTCAGTTAGATGGCTGTCTTCAGTTCAGGTCATGATCCCAGGGCCCTGGGATAGAGTCCCACATCAGTCTCCTTTCTCAGGAGGGAGCATGCTGCTCCCTCTGGCTGCTCTGCCTGCTGTTCCCCTCCCCCACCCTCCCGCTCTCGCGCGCGCGCGCGCGCGCTCTCTCTCTCTCTCTCTCTCTCTGGCAAATAAATAACATCTTTAAAGAAACTATTAAGAGTGTTAAATGAGATAGTGGAAGAAAAAATGTGAAGTATCATTAATATATCCTTTGGACCCATTTTCTTTTGTTCCTGCCCCCAGGGATGATCTATTAATATGTTGTTGATGTTGATTCTCAGAGCTAAAGTAATGGAATGGAGGGAATAACAATAATATCCTTAACTACATAATTTATCAATTCTGCATAAGGAAATGTTACTAGATAAAAATTAAGAACCCCTTAAATGCTCAAATGGACATGTACTATCAAGAATACAAATTATCTAATACTTAAAAAAATTATCTTCAGTCCATAGAACTGTATCTCTGTATTTAGATTTCATTTTTATTTTATTCTGTTTTGGGGTGGGGGAGGGACAGAGAGAGGGAGAGAGAGAATCTTAAGCAGGCTCCACACCCAGTGGGAAGCCCAGTGCAGGGCTCCATCTCATGACCCTGAGATCACCTGAACAGAAATCAGTAATCTATACTTAAATGACTGAGCTATCCACAAAATTTCATTTTTTTTTTTAAGATTTTGTTTATTTATTTGACAGACAGAGATCACAAGTAGGCAGAGAGGCAGGCAGAGAGAGGAGGAAGCAGGCTCCCTGCTGAGCCGAAAGCCCAACGTGGTGCTCAATCCCAGGACCCTGGGATCATGACCCGAGCCGAAGGCAGAGGCTTTAACCCACTGAGCCACCCAGGTGCCCCCCAAAATTTCATTTTTAAAGAGAAAAAATGAACTTCCTTATACCCTGGAGCTGCTTGACAATACAACATATTTTTGTATAGTAAATTTTAAAAATTTAAGGCACCAAAAAATAATAATAATAAATAGCAAGAGAGCCCCCATAAACAACACAGATGTTGAGTAAGAGTGGGAGAAAGAAAATCCCATGGCTCTTCACACTCGTTTTAAGAAAAAAACAGGTCTGAAAATCACCACTCCATTCTAGTTGAGAGAGGTTTTTGTTGAGACTTTTTTAGATAGGGAAAGGAATAAATTTAGAGAATTAGGAGAATATATTTATTTATAAAATATACCTGTAGAAGTCAAAGTCAAGAAGGGCTTAATTTATTCTGACAAGGGAAGTAGCAACATAAACATCTCTTAAATTGTTCATTTTTCCCATAGAAAAATCCCCTTCTGGAGACCTCAGTATTGACTTGGACCCGAACTAATTCAAACACAAGTTCGTTTAAAAAGTAAACGCACAGAATAACCTTGTCCTTGTCTAGGTCTTTAGTAAACAAGAGAAGAATATGTGTTTTAAGAGAACATCTGCATCTATCTAAAACTGAAAATAAAATGTAGTATTTTTTTTCCTGACCTAGTTATTGAAGAATCCTGTTGATGAAATGCAGCTTTGTTTTATAAATAATGCAGTGCCTGCTTCTGAGTAGCTAAACCGAATCAGATCCCCAGGGAGAGAGGATATTGCTAGCAGACCCTTACTCTTACTGGGAATACATGATGCCACACCGTTTTCAGGTGGAGGGCCCTGAGTGGCAGTAGATTCAGTAAACCATGCCAGAGGCCAGCAATCCCCTTCCTTCCTGGGTCAGGATTCTGTGAACATAGAGCCCCTCCTCTGACTGTGGCTGGCAGACAAGTTTTTGGAGCACAAGTCGTTCTCAGGGCCCTTTTCCTCATAGTGCTATGTCTGTTTCTCGTTGCTTCCTTTCTCACTGCTTATTTCTGGGTTTAAGAGCTTGGTGTGGACTTATATTCAGTTTATGATTGGAAAAAAACAGAGAGAGAGAGAAACATTTTTGGACTCCGTGAAATGTGAAAGCCCATGACTTTTTATTTAAGTGACAGTGGGATCATGAATGAGTATCAAGTTTGACAAGGTGTGGGGAGAGCCAGTGCTGAGGGCAGTTGCTTGACAGTGTGGATGGGCGCCACAAGAGGCAGATGAGTCCGTGGTGGAAGATCTTACTGAATTTAGACTGCCCTTTCCCATTCCCATTGGTAGTGCTTTCACTTCAGACATTGATTTCAAGGGCTCCCAAGCCTAGAGAAGTAAGGAAAAGATCAAGTTTTAAGAAGGCAGATGTCTGGGGAAGCTTCCTGTTATAGCTGGTCAACAGGAAATCAAGAATTCCTCTCACTATGTTCATTGGACATCGCTTAAATCTTTGGGAGGTCAGAGAGCTTTGCTCAACATCTCCCCCTGCCAAAAAGAAAAAAAAAAAAAAAAGTTTTTTTGGAAAATTTGAGTCCTGACTGTGATAGGTTTTCTGTAACCACTTCCAAAATCATAGCTCTGACATCCCTTAGTGACATCTCAGAGAGCTAATGACTTGCTTCCCTCAGGACTGTGAGGCTGGGGGTGATGGGGTTACCATGGGACCACAGGTTGTCTTTGCCTGAGTGAAGGGGACCTGAGAGAAGCAAATAGCAGTGCCATGTGTTGGCCCAGTGTGTTGTGTTTCCTTTTTCCCAGCTTCCTGTCGTAATTTCTCTCTCTGCAAGTCTCTACAGCCATTGAGAGTAATTAGGGCTTTCAAGTTTTGGAAGGACATAACATGCCTCTGAATAGATTCTATCCCTTGTCAGTCGTGAGGAGCATCACCCGGCATGTCTTCCTGAAAATACTAGTTCTGAGGGATGTTCATGGTGTTCATTGCTGCTCTAAAAGGGAGTAGGGAAGGGAGGATTACACAGTCAAATAAACTTAGGAAACTTTGGATTAAGTAAAGATTTAAAAAAAAACCATAAGACTTGTCTTGTTAGTCTTTTAGTAGGACCCCCTTCTGTCCGCAAATATAATTGATCCTAGAAGGTGTGGAACAGAGTGGGAGGAGGCAAGCATGTCATTTGGTTGTCAAGAGACCTGACACATACACATCCTATTTTTATTTCTTGGGCATTATCTTCACTTTTCTACATTAAGAACCAGTTCCATGGGCTTATTCAGAGCACTCCGGGTGACAGGGATGGAGTGAACCTCTTAGTCTGCTAAATATTCTGCTCTAAATATAGCAGAAACAACTAAACTGTGTAGCTGTGCAGATTTGGCTTCTTGATGGTTTTGAGTTAAGGAAGTAAATTGATTCTCTTCCTTCCTTAATCAGCATAAATTTGGTTTTCTGATGTATCCCTGAACCTCTTTTACATTTGCTTTTGAGCATTGGAAATGCAATTTTCACTTCGTTGTGCATTATTTAATTTTTTTAAAAAGTGTTTGTCAGGATTTTCTTTCTGAGAACTGTATCTGGCCAGTGGGTACCAAATTACAGGAGGAGGAGGGAAAGGAGATAAAATGGAAAAAGAGAACCAAGATGGAAAGCCATTTTAGGGATAAAGTTTATTTGTATGGGAAGACATTGTATATTATCCTTTCTCAATAATGGTGGTCTTATGGATCTTCCAGCCCAAATATGTTCATGAAGATTCCCTCATCCAGGGGCGCCTGGGTGGCTCAGTGGGTTAAAGCCACTGCCTTTGGCTCAGGTTGTGATCCCAGGAGCCTGGGATCGAGTCCCGCATCGGGCTCTCTGCTCGGCAGGGAGCCTGCTTCCTCCTCTCTCTCTCTCTCTGCCTGCCTCTCTGCCTGCTTGTGATCTGTCTGCCAAATAAATAAATAAAATCTTTAAAAAAAAAAAAAAAAAAAAGATTCCCTCATCCAGGGAGCTCCCCCGCGTCTTGTGTATATAGTGGGCACTGTACAAGCCTCTGTTTGGTGGTCCCACCAGTCCAGAAACTCAGAAGCAATGAGGCAATGAGAATTTTCTGTCAAAGCAAATTAAAATAATTATAGGCTCCAAAGGGTTAAAATTTATTTAACCCTGATAGATTTGCATACTGTTTATTTTAGTACCATTTAGGAGTTATTTACTTAGACCACAAAGTGTGAGATATCTGCTTCCATATTTATATGCCTGCAGCTGTACACATAGTTGACCATTAAGATTTCACATGGACAAACCATTAAAATAAAGGAAGAATCCAGTATTCATTTTGGTTGTGGCATTCCTGAGGTGGGGGAAGAGGGAGAACAAGCACATCATGCCCAGCTTAGAAGTTCCAAACAATGATGGCTGAATATTTCTAATTTTTCAGGTTGTATCCTCGCCACGCAAGTGCCCTGAACAACCTTGGAACACTGACGAGAGACACGGCAGAGGCAAAGATGTACTATCAGAGGGCTCTCCAGCTAAATCCGCAGCACAACCGGGCTCTTTTCAATCTTGGGAATCTCCTTAAGTAAGTAGAACATGTACTTTTCTTCTGGCAGCTCATAATTTCATTAAATCCTTTCCTTCTTAACACTCATTTGGTTGCGCTCCTGTCCCCTCTTCCCAGAGTGGAATAATTAGGGGTTTCAAGCTTTGAGAGGAGGTCATGTTCATCTGAAATAATTCTATCCCTTCTCAGTCCAAAAGAGCTAACACTTCCAGGGAGACACACTGGGAGATGTCCATAGGTTGTCGGTAGAGGGGTGGAAATAGGGAAGGGTTACATGGTTAGTTAAACTTAGGAAGCGCTGAGTTAGACCAAGAGGACTCCCCCTCTTGCAAGAACTGTTAATATGCTGAATGCCCTGTGAATCATCAAAAAGGCAATGTGGAATACGACATTTCCCAAAGTGAGTTTTGGGGTGAGGGTAAGGCATTTCCCAAGTGTTCCATGAATGTACTTTGGGCAAAGCACTCGTCTAGAAAAAGCAGTGTGCTCTAAAGCTGCAGCCAGGTAACAGAAGCACGACTCGTGTTCAGCGTGAACTAGCGGTTAGGAGCGGAACAAGGCCTGCCTCCACTTAATAATGGCTTTTCACCCCCTGCCCTGTGAAAGGTTGATAGTACAGTTAGTATCACTGAAGACTAAAACAGGGGTGCTTTTGCATCTTGTACTTTCATTAATACAAAGTCTAGGCATCTTGGTGATGGTGTAGTTTTGACAATAATGAAATGGTGGCAGTTTTGAAATTTAACTTCTCAACTTAAGAAAACAGGTTGAGAACATCAGAACTGGAAATCGGGTGAAGATGTTCGGAATGAGAGTGTGGTGATATATTTATCTCTGCTTGTTGGGATGCCGACATTCTCCACACTGGGAGTGCCTGGGTGGCTCAGTTGGTTGAGCGTCTGACTCATGGCTTCAGCTCAGGTCATGATCTCGGGGTGGTGAGATTGGGCCATGCGGTCAGGCTTTGTGCTCGGCGTGGAGTCTGCTTGCGATTTCTCCTCTCTCTCTCCCTCTGCCCCTTCTCCCTTGTTCTCTATCTCTCTCTCTCCCACTAAAATAAATAAGTAAATCTTTAAAAAAAAAAAAAAAAGTCTCCACATTTACTGAATTGGTTTCTGAGTCTCTGAAGTTCTAGAGCTCTAGTCTGGTACTTTTAAAGTGAATGGTTTGCTTTGTTCTCTTTACCTCTCCCTAAGGGGATTGTCTTCCTTGCCTCAGTAACTCCATATGATGCAACTGCTACACCTTCTGTTTACTCCTTGAATTTGACATATACAGATAGATCCTGGTTCTTTTTTCTAATGTGTGTGTTAACGTGTGTTTTTATGTAATCCCGTTTGGGCAGAAGCGCTGGATTGGGTTAATCATAGAACAGTCTAATATGGTATGATGTGATAGGTGCCATCCTGTAGTTTTCTGTTCAGGAATGGCTTTGTCCAGGTACCGGAGCACAAAATCGAGGAATACTTTACAAAAATAAGTAAATGCAGGGAAAGTACAATTCAAATGAAAGGAATAGTATAAATCAGCAAAAAACAAATAAATGTATTTTTTCAAATTAGATAATTTTTTTTAACAACTTGATACACATTGAGAATGCTGAAAAACAACTAAGAATGACACACAGTGGGACACACTGTGACAGAAAAGCCATTTCAGTACTAGTCAGCTCCTATTAAAAATAATAACCAATCAAGCAATGTGTTGAAAATGAGTTCTAGTTATTGCAGGTAATAGTTGGAGGTTAATAGGGTGCTTTTATTTTACTCAGCTATTTTTATGAGCTCTTACTACTTCTTTATGTGAAGATCCAAGGACTCATTTCTTAAAGTCATTGTTGGCATCTGTTTATGTCCTACCTTTTTATTTTTTATTTTTTTAAGATTTTATTTATTTATTTGACAGAGAGAGACACAGTGAGGGAGAGTGGGAGAGGGAGAAGCAGGTCTCTCGCCGAGCAGGAAACCTGCTCCAGAGCTCAATCCCAGGACCTCAGGATCAGGTCCTGAGCCTAAGGCAGACTTCCAACAACTGAGCCACCCAAGTGCTGCCTCTGTGTCCTACATTACAGCCCAAATAATTTCATGGCTGGATAAAGTCCTTTCAGTGTTTTGGGGATACCTGGATGACACAGTACTGATTTTAAAGACCGTATCCCCAAATATGAGCTTTAATGGCAGTTCTTGTTAGGGATGATGTCCTGCAGTGATGATGATCATATTGTGCTGAATCCAGCTCTACTTAACAACGGCAGTCAATGGTCCTAAAATTTCATCTTGCCAAGACCTGAACAAGAGAGACACACTCTAACCTTCCTTTTTCAATCACATATTATCGCCATTAACTATTATCATGAATAAGTACATGTGAGTTACAATGATGAGGAATTGTTTTTTGGACCATGGTAATGGCTGTTTTTCACAGTAGGAGGGACTCCTGAATACTGAACATAGGATCTTTTGTCTCTTTGTCAGAGGTTTTGTCAAAATCAACTCTTGATGATTATCCAGACCAACAACAATGCTTTACATTTGCGTAAGACTACTTTTCTGAGTGCCTTTTGTTGTTGTTGTTAATGAGGCCCTCCTAGTAACTCTTTAAAGTAGAACGGGAAGAAGAGGGAAGGGGGGGTCCTGAAAAGTAGAAATGCCTTGTACAAAGCCACTGTGGTTTGCCTTTTGCTTTTTTGATTCACATCAGAGAGTGGAGTGGCCATATTCGTGGAGATTATTCTTACAATCCAGGAAATAAAATCCTGATAATAGCTAACATTTACATAATACTTTACAGTTTACAGATAACTGTTTTCATATGCATTACTTAATTTAATCTTTAATCTATCATGAAGGGTCTGATCATCCACATCCCCACTTGACAGAACCAAGGCTCAGAGACCTCATGTGCCATTGGCCTAGGCTCTGGCAGACCCAGGACTGAACCCCTGCCCTCAGACTCCTATTTCATTCATTTCCTTTACCCATGCTGCCCAAATAGCTCTCCAACCCAAAAATTACTTAATATTTAGCTCTTTAATGCCTTTAGGGAGAAAGGCCCATTTGGGGTTTGTTTTGTTTTGTTTTGTTTTGTCTTTAAGGAAACAATAATGCTTGTTTACATTATGACCCTCAGTAGCAGAGAGAGGTGACCCAGAAAATAGAGCTAATCCACATTTAGTTAAATCTGAATTTCATTTCCCATTTCCTTAATATATGTCTGCTCTTAAGTACCAATGGGTCAAAGACACCCCCCCCCAAAAAAGGATATTTTAAATTGTGGTTAATCTGATCCATTTTACTGTTTAAGATTTTTACCCTGTTTCTTATTAGGCAGCTAGTTTTTAAAATTGTGCCCCTTTTTTGTAATCTAGAAGTTAAGAACCTGAGCATCTTTTTAGACACAAGTGTTAGATTTGATCATCCTTGAGAGCAGGGTGCTATCATTATTCCTATTTTATAAATGATGGAACGAAGGCTTGGGGAAGTAATGTGCCAAGATCCCTTAGTGAAGAAAGAGGAGGCCAGGGAATTGAACCTAGACCTGTCTGACCACACTTGACTGCCTCCTTGTGGCTCACCTCAAAACTGGGGTACAGTCTGGAGTAGCACCACGCCACGGAAATGTCCTGAGAGCCAGGATCTGTGACTTAAAATTTTCAGGTAGCCCTGTCTCGGGACATAAAAATGGTGGAATTTTAATAGTGGATTTTATTAAACCTCAGTATATCTAAAATATTATCATTTTAGCATGTGGCTAATATTAAAAACTAATTTTAAAATTGAATGTAAAATTATTACTGAGCTAGTGTGCACTTTTTAAAATAAGTAATCCTTCCTTAAAATCCAGTGTATGTTTTATACTTACAGCCTCTCTCAGACTAGTCACATTTCAGGGTTCAATAGCCACATGTGGTTAGTGGCTGCTGTATTGGACAGCACAGACCTTTATAAATGACCCTGACTTTGAGAGAAATGTAAGACTTTGTCCAGACCAGAAGCTCTAAATAAAATGTGATTCTGTCAGAACATCCCAGAAATCTCACAGCACTGAAGACAAATTTCATTTGAATTCTTGAATTATATGACATACAGCTTTAGACCTGTTCATAGCAATAGACTTCAGTGAATGTTATCCAAATATATTTGACCTCTTCCATGACCATTTCACTATTGAAATGGTCAATTGACACTAATCTGTTATGATTCTGTGTGGCATATTTGCCATGTGACAGATTGATAAGGAACAGCTTTCCATGCCAGCATTTTTAATTTATATTAATTATTGTCAGCTTTGCTTGGAACCTAAAATGTAAAAGAAAATAGGCAAGATTGGCATAAACTTTTTATGGATGCAAAGAGCAGAAGTCCCTGATGGCTCAAGAGAATATAATCGTGTATGTAAATTCAGGGCATGGGAAAATATTTTTGTGACTGCTTGGGCAAAATGGTTGCTAGTGTTTGCTACTGAAACAATAAACCTCTTACAGAATTACATCATGCCTCCTTCATTGCCAAAATTCCCTTCCATTCACATGATAGGATATGGGCATTATATGGGTGTTACAATAAATATTTATAATCAAAATACAGGAGAAAATGAAGTGGGATGTCCAATAATTGAACTATGTAGAAGTTGAATTTCAAAAACAAAATACATTCTTTAGTCTGATCCTTTAGAAATTAAATCCTAAAAAGGAAAAGGACATGGAAAGAAGGGTGACCATTATCTTTGAAATAAATGTTTGGGATGTGGCTCTGGCACTAGCTATCTTACCTTTTAGTTTCTAAAACGGAGATGATACATTCAAGATATAGTTCTCCTCTTCTCTGCTTTTCAGTTGAAACCTCAGAGAATCCCACATGCCAGCCCTCTGGGTAAAGAATAGCTTTTTGAAATCCTTTCCATCACATGAGGATGTCAGCTTTGGGTGGGCAAGTTCTGCACTTTTCTGTTGGAGGGAAATCTCACTCTTTGCCCCTACCCCCTTGGTGACCTGTTGGAATTCAGAATACCTCCAACCTTATTTATCTGTAGTCTCAATCCCATTACAGCCCCTCCCCAACTTGAATCAGTCACCCAGTTGCTCTGCCAGCTTCATCCCAGGACCCCGCAGGTCCCTCTGGTTCTGCTCTGCTTCATGTACCCACCAACATGGGTGGTGGGTACCTGAACATAGCCAGGCCACAGGCTTTTTATGCAGACCTTTTTTTTCTCTTCCTTTTTCTTCTCTACCACCTGAGTTCTGATGTTCCTCTTTGACCTCAACCTCTTAACTCTGCCCACCCTTCCCTTTCCCATCTGTCCTTCCTACTGACCCTTTGGTGGGGTTGTGATGATGACCTGTCACCTCCTAGCTCCTCTCCAGGCTCAGTTGTCTTTTTCTAAGATCTTCGTGTTGGCATGCTTTCCATAACCAGTGTGATTCCCCTCTGAATCTCTCTTTCCTGCCTACACTGCTCTTCACCACTGTTACAGTCTCTGTGCTCTCTAATTTTTATTCATAATTTATAATCCCGTCTCTAATTTACCCCTTTCACTAATGCATGTGATGTCAGCTTAGACTCTTGCACACCTTGACCATCATTTACTTGCCTGACAAGGCCCCCAACTCAATGGACCCCATTGCCTATAGCTCAATGTACCCCGTTGCCTACATTTTGCTTTCTCTAGACCAGAACTTCTCAACTCTTTTCATTATCAGCCCCCCACTCACCCCCTAGGAGCCTTTTTAAGCACTTTTCCCTAAACACCCTGCCCCAATAAATAGTCAAGAATAAAATTTGTTAAATAGCATTGAGCTTTGGGAGCCCACAAAGCGTTTCGTGTCTCTAGTTTTATTTCTTATATGTAATCTAATCTCATTTTCACTGCACACCTCCACGCCAAGCAGCAATTTTCACCTCTGTTAGGAATGGATGCTCTAGACCTTCATCCATTCTGTCAGGTGTTGGGGATGAAAACCAGAAATCTGAGTTGAGGGGGACCCTAACCAAACTCTGAAGAGAGCATTGTGAAACAAAATAGGATCGGGGTTAAAGCTGGTCAAGAGTCATCCTTTATGGTCTTAGAATGCTGTATCTCCCAAATATTTTGTTCTTTTCTTTCTTACCTTCCTTAGTGTCCATACACACACCCAGAAGATAACATCACTCCTACTTTTACTAAGAATATCCAAGTCAATTTTTGCAGCTTCCCTTCTTCCTTAAAATTTCCTGCTTGTTAGAAGACTCCCCCTTCTTTTGCTCTTCCACAGAAGAATTTCTTGCCTCCTCAACACCGCCAGAACTTACATCATGTTTATGCATTGTTTGTTGGTGTTTTGAAATTGAGTCATAATGGAATAAAGTGGAAAAAGTGCACAAATGTGGGTTTTGACAATTCTATATACTCTTGTAATTACCCCCAAAATAACATGGGACGTTTCCATCACGCCAAAAAGACCCCTCATGCCTCTTTCCAGTAATTTCCCATTGCCTTGAGGCAATCATTGTTCTGATTCTTTCCACCATAAATGAATCTCACGACCCTGGGATCATGACTTGCACCAAAATCAAGAGTCAGATACTTAACCAGCTGAGCCACTCAGGTGCTCTTCATTTGCATTTTTATCTTCTGTTCAGTGTTTCTACCAAACTGGATTCTCTGTGAGAGGATGAGACTGTTTACCTCTTTGCTGAAGATTTGAGAGTTACGTGTATATACACAGATTGCTAATTGTTAAAATATTTTTGTGAAGTCTCTCTCCCCTACCAAAACTCTGTCATTCATGCTGTGATTGCTAATGAATTGAGCATGAGTGCATTGTTTTAAATCAATAGTATGGTTTTCAGGGACCGGTCCCTTTTCTCAGTCCCTTTTTTAGCTGTGATGGCTGCAGTAAACTCTGGAGACGCCAGAAGACAGCCTGCATGGGAAGTACTCTGAGGGAGAGCAAGCTTGAAAGGACCCCTGGTTTTGTTTATTCTCTTGAAGGAATTGGAATGTTTTTTCTCTCCCTGCATAAATATTTCTGACAGAGGGCAATTAAACAGGCCCGACTGCTTTGTCAAATACAAGAATGTTCAGTCGTCTCCCCTGTCCTGAAAATTATCCCCCTTGTACCCTCAGGCCCCGACCTTAAACTCCATAAGGTTCCCTGGTTCCATTTGCAGTCCAGTCTCCTTAAGATCCTGTGCTGGGCTCTGACATGGAACAACTCTTAACCGGAAACAGAGCTTAAAGAAAGTACGAGTCAATTATGAGAATAAGAGAAATGAACAAGGAAGTATTGAATCACTACATTGTACTCCTGAAACTGATATGGCACTCGTTGTTCATGAACTGGATTTAAAATAAAAACTTAAAAAAAGAGAGAGTGATGAGGGCCACTATTGGGAATTTCTTCTTGGATGCATTAGCCTTCTTCAGGGGACCAAGCATCTCAACTTTTTATCTTAAGTCCAGTAGATCAGTGTTGCCCTGACACAGAGGCTAAATTTGGAATCTAAGTTGTTAAAGATTGTCAGGCTTTCAGATCTATTTTTAGCTCTGCCTAGACCGGGAGGAGAAACATGAAGGGCAGAAAGAGGAATATGCATGTTCTCCACGTTGCCTCTGGCCCACGCTTGCTTGTGGTCTGCAGGAAGTATGCTGGGAAGCCCTGTGGGGACATGAAGCTTGCCTTGAAGTCTTCCTCCCACATCCCCTTCCCCGAGGACCCAGCCTGGTGTTTTCACATTGTACCACCTGTCTGCCGGGCAGCATTTCTGGGCTCTCAGCCCTCAACTTTTCTGCCACCTCTCCAACAAAGAGTGACTAACATGCTAATAGCTGACACCTGCATGACAAATTACAAAGCCCTTGCTCATGCCTTCTACGCCTGTCCACTCTCGAAAGGGTCCATAGACAAAAGGACAAGACTGATACAAAGCGAAGGTCAAGCAAAGCTTTATTTCGTGCCAAGCATCGAGAATCAAACTGACCGGCCAGGGCCGTCTCTTGCAAAGAGGCGACCCCTCCCAGTCTCACAGACTAACTTTTATAGAGTAAAGGCCATACAGTTGAGCCTGGCCACACACAGGTGGCCAATTGAATTACAGTTCACCCCATGATAGTCATTTAATTCAGCCTATGACCTTGGCTGGAATTGGCGCCTTTGTCTGGCACCTGATAGGCAGGGCTTACACTCCTTGGGGGGTAATACCTGCGCTTTCCCTTGGTTGGACGTTTCCACCTGGCCTGGCTCATCCTTGGTGGGTAGGGAGGTAATATGTGTGCTTTAACTGATTGGACATTTCCACTTGGCCGGACACGTCCTTGTATGTGGGCTCCGTTATCAGGGGCTGGTCAGTCATATTTCACCAGTTCTGTTTGTAAGTGCTTTCTTCTTGGGGGGAAGGGGCAGGTTCAATCTAAGTTTACTGCATAAACAACAAAATGGCTCGCTCTGGCTAAGTAGGCCCTTATACTCTGAGTTGTCAGAGGATAGGCACCATCCCCCTCCTATCACAGACAGGGAACTGGGCAGGGAGGGGAGGGTTGTGAGCACTAAGCTTTATGGAGTAGGACCTCCGTAGCCAGTGCTTTCTGGTACTTCTTGCTGTGTCTTTCCTTAGGACCAGGAGCTATAGAAGAACTTCATGAGTTTGGATCTCAGTTCTACCAAGTTGTAGTGTGTGACCTTGGGAAAACAATTTTATTTTACAGTGCCTCCTATTATATACTTATAAAGTAGAAATAATACTAGTAACTTGTTTTCATGAGTACTACACGTGAGAATGCCTGTATGTACTTAACATAGGACCTAGCCCCCAGTAAATATGAAATAAGTTTTAGCTATGATTAATTATTAGCCCAGGGACACAATTTCCCACTTCAATTTGAAGCTCAGCTTCTTGGTATAAAATTAATAATGAGTCAGAAGTAGATAATGCATTTTCTAGCCCCGTAGTTGAACAGCTGTCAGGCAATATTCAACCCCCTTGGGACTCCGTATCCTCCTTTTTGAAATAAGGGATGGGATG
>NC_081562.1:65144901-65149591 GCF_022355385.1 Mustela nigripes
AGGCGATCAGGTAAATCTAACTACAAGAGTCTGTGGTTTTAACTGTGACTCGCAAGGCGATCAGGTAAATCTAACTACAAGAGTCTGTGGTTTTAACTGTGACTCCCTTAACTGAAGTGGAAGATCAGAAAGGAACTTAAAAGTCCTTTCTCTCTTCAGATGTAATAGTTGCACTGAGACAGCATTGTTTTTGCTGCAAAATTAGTCGGCTCTGATGGAAATTCCACATGGGAATCTGACTGAAAAGTAGAGAAGGAGCAAGCGGAGCTAACATTGACTGCATCGTCCCATGCACCAGACACTCCTCTAAGTGCCCTGCCTTCATGCATTTATTGCACCTGTACAGATGCCTGGAGGGTAGAGATTAATGTACACATTCAGCAAATTTGGCCACTGAGGCACACGGAGCAAGAACGGCTAATCCAAGTCGTATGGCTAAGGAGGGCAGAACTGGGATTCAGACAGCAATCAGCCGGAACCTAAAACCAGCCTGTTCCCAATCCCATTGCATCATCACAGTGACCCTTTATCTGTGGGGTGAATGAATGCTGGCTGAACAAGGCTCTTCTCACTGCCTTCTCCTCCAGGTGCCAAACTGGGAGCACTGTTTCTGTGCTTTCCTTCACATCACGGAAGGGCTTAGTGTAACTGTTCATGTGAGCTTTGACATGATGCTGGCTCGGGACTATTCCCCTTTGCTCCCCATTCACTTCCCTGCACTCGTGGCACAGAGCTGGCTTCTGATGTGCAAGAGCAAGGCCATGGGGGTCAAGCATCCTGCTGCCGGTGTTTGGGACAGTGATCTCACTGAGTTGATGAAGACATCAAGAGCTTTCTAAAGGAATGAAGCAGTGGCACCTGGGCGGCTCAGTGGGTTAAGTGCCTGCCTTTGGCTCAGGGCATGATCTCGAGGTCCTGAAATTGAGCCTAGCATCATGCTCCCTGCTTAGATGGGAGTCTGCTTCTCCATCTCCCTCTGTGCTCTCTCTCTCTGTCACTCTTCGCTCTGACTCTCTCTCTGATAAATAAGTGAAACAAGAGGGACTCCTGACGAACATTTCCTCAGCCAGCCTATTTCCTGGGCCAACTCCTGTGTGAGGTCTCACGTGAGCCGTGTCTCTATCTCGGCCGCTCTGTAACTAGCCAGCGTCAGAACTTTCTCCCATTCTGCTCCTCAGCTTTCAGCTGGGGAGAGGGGTGTTTAAAGCAACCAGAGCTTGACCACCCGCACCACCCAAGGTGAGCACCCCAGCTGCCTCCCGTTGTGGCTGCTGTGACCTCACTCTGATGCAGGCGCATCTGTATTGGAGGAGGGTGTGAGGTCTAGGTCATCTACTCTCTCAGTGCTAACTATAGTGATTATAGTCCTGAATTGAAAAAAAAAAATGCATTCTTCATCACCCCATAATATGAACCCGCCCTCCAGACACTTCCTGTATGACTTCTGTAAGGAAAAAAAAAAGTAAGCACAACTAGCATGTTCACCTGTAAACCCAATGCTGTATTTCCACAGCATTGCCCAGAGATGTGCTCAGTAAACTTGAATAACATAAAAGAGGCTACACAAAGCCTGACCCAATTCTCTTCTTTTTGTATATAGGAGAGATAGTAGAACCATTGAAAACATGTGTATTCTGAAAAGCTCATCTGTCAGATACTTGCAATTTGACTTTCACAATTCTGTTTTTCAGAAGACCTGGTCAGCTCTGTGGGTCCCCCTCCATCTCTCTCCTCCTCCCAAAAATCATAATCTTTTTCCTTTGTGAGACACATCATTTTGGAACCCAACAACAACAAAACACTCCCAACCATGGAATTGTAGCTAGGGGAGCTCCCCAGCACTCCCAAATTCACACTGTGGTTTACGTAAAATTTTACTGTTGCCAAGTGGGTTGCCAAATCCATTTATTTCTGTTGCTGGCATTTCCTAAATTCTCCCAAAATGTCAATACTTTTTCAAAGCAAGCATCTGCTTTTCATTTAAATGAATGTGTCGTGAGATTTTAGACAGGAATCCAAAAAGTTTTCTGAATTGACAAACTGAAAGGGTTCTTAATTACTAAAAGAAAATATGGTGAAGCCTTATTTGCTTTCGCTAAATATCTGTCATTGAGGCTGAGCCAGGAAAGTGAGATGATGCAATCGTTTTTACTTACCACATGAGAAAGACAGCCCCACTACTGTGTAACCAAAGGGAAAATTCCCTGGGAAGCTACAAAGGTTTAACGGCAAAATTTGCACATTATGAGCAAGATCTAATTTCTACTTAATGTTTCTCTCATGAAGTCAATGATGAAGATGTTATTGGTCCCAGGAAGCCCTTCTCAAGTCTTTTAGCCTTTTGGAAGTTCCTGGGGGAAACTTGAGAGAGTAGAGTTTTGCTTGCAGAATATTAGGAGATTTTTATTTATGTTATGATGCCTGCATGGATGACACAGGCTCTGAATGCACAGTGTAGGCAAAGAAAGAAAACTGCCTCTTCCAACAGCAGTCTTTCTCAGAGTCCCCTCCACCCCACCACCTCCCCCTCCTCCTCCCCTTCAGCTTGCCTATCATCCAGCCAAGTCAGCTGGCCACTGTGGTTGTTCTTTTGGCTCTGATTGTCCCAGGGAGTCTTCTTTCATTTTCTGGCTTTCATCATCTTCCATTTAGCATTATACCCAGGATCAGTTGAACAGGCAAATCTTACACAGAACCAGAGCAGAATTTCCTGAAGCATACACTCAGGACCACCCTGAGAGAATCACCTGAGGGGCTTATTGAGAATAATGATTTCTGGGCCCTACCCCAGACCTGCTGTATCTTAGGAGGCCTGGGGTTCTGCATTTTATACAATACCCAGTGATTCTTAAGCACTAAAATTTGAGGCTAGTTAATCTTGGAGGAAAGTGAAGACCTAAGTATTTTAGGCCAGGAAGGATCATTGGTCCTCAGCTGCTCCAGTCACTTGATGTTTCCTTATTTGGTGAATAAAGAAAAACAGGGTGCCGAGAGGTGATAAATATTATCACGCTGGGACAGTTTTACCCTTACCTGCTCATGTCACCTACCCAGGGATTCCCTAATGGTTCCACCAGTGCTGGTTGAACTCCCAGCAGAAGCTCTGATGGTTCTCAGTGTGACATGAGTTCCAAAGGGATTCAGAATTTTCCTTTCTGTAACTTCTAACCGGAAGGGTCTGTCCATGGGCGATGTGCTGAGGTTTGATTTTTATCAATTCATTCACTAGTTATGGGCTACTTATTGCAAACATCTTTCTGTATTCAGAGACCCTGTGGAGTTAGAGCAATCGCATGCTTGGTCAATTCAGACGCAAATGTTATTTTCTTATTTTTCTTGTTTTGAATTGACCTGTCAATTTAGTCTAAATGGACTAACAGAGTAGTCCTCTATAGATGGGGCTTACGCTGAAAATTTCTCCAAATTGCTTCTGATAGATCCAAAATGAATGTATTAGGAAGTTTTAATGCTGTCTAATGCTGGCCCAGGGGTGATCTGTACTGTCAGAGCATAGTAATTCCCATTATGAAGAAATTGTATAATGTCTATTTGAAATTTTCTGCCTCTTTTTTTTTTTTTTAATATCTTTTCACATGGAGTTAAGTGCCTAAACCTTTCTTTTCTAAGAAACATTCCTGGCTTTACTAAAGGAGAGGCTCAAAATGGCTCCTGATTCTTTCTTGCCCAAATATTCACCTTTAGCAATCACTCCTAAAAATGCAGACCCTCTCCTTTATTCATTTTGGCCTTGTCAGCTGGGTGGTTGACTTAGAATGAGGTTTCCAGGGGTAATGACTTGTTTGTTAGGGGTGTGATTTTACATTTAGTGCAAAGTACTCATTTGTGTATTTAATGATGATTTAAATTGTATTAAAAATCCGGGGGACCTGCGTGTCTCAGTCAGTTAAGCATCTGCCCTCTGCACAGGTCATGATCCCAGAGTTCTGGGATCGAGTTCCACATCAGGCTCCCTGCTCAGTGATTCCACATCAGGCTCCCTGCTCTCCTCTGCTTCCTCCTCTCCCTCTGCCCCTCTGCCCATTTGTGCGTGCTCTCTCTCTTTGTCAAATAAGTAAAATCTTTTAAAAAGATTATTGTGGTATCAGAAAAAGATCACTCTGATGTCTAGCTTTAATTTCTTTATTATAAAAGATTTTTTTTTAAAGATTTTGTTTATTTATTTATTTGACAGACAGAGATCCCAAGTAGGCAGAGAGGCAGGCAGAGAGAGAGGAGGAAGCAGGCTCCCTGCTGAGCAGAAAGCCTGACTCGGGGCTTGATCCCAGGACCCTGGGATCACAACCTGAGCCGAAGTCAGAGGCTTTAACACACTGAGCCACCCAGGCGCCCCTAAAAGATTTTTTTTAAATGTATTTGAGAGAGATCACAAGTAAGAGAGGCAGACAGGGGTGGGGGTGGGAAGCAGGCTCCCTGCTGAGCAGAGAGCTCCATGCAGGGCTCCATCCCAGGGTCCTGAGACCGTGACCCGAGCCGAAGGCAGAGGCTCAACACACTGAGCCACCCAGGCGCCCCTAGCTTTAATTTTTTGTGAATCGTTTGAAATATGGAAGTATATTACTTTTTTTAAAAAAGATTTTGTTTATGTATTTGAGAAAGAGAGCGTGAGCAGGGGAGGGCTGAGGGAGAGAGAGACAAAGAATCCCAAACAGACTCCATGCTGATTGCAGAG
>NC_081562.1:65149991-65217679 GCF_022355385.1 Mustela nigripes
CAGATACACGGTAAGTACTGTGTTTGCTTTGGCTTTAATTCATTTATTTAATGTTTCTAAAATCACTCATTATAACCTATCTCCCTTTTTTAAAATTAATTTTTTAAAACAAGAAGAATGTAATATCCTCCTACTTTATTACAAAAGTAATATACTTTCAGGGTATGTGGGTGACTCAGTCGGTTAAGTGTCTGACTCAATTTTGGCTCAGGTCATGAAGTTAAGGTTGTGGGATCCAGTCCCAAGTCAGGCTCTGCAATCAGCATGGAGTCTGTTTGGGATTCTTTGTCTCTCTCTCAGACGTGCTGAGTGTGGCCAGCTGGTGGAACAGGACAGATTCGAAGTTTTAGATGAAATCCTGGTGTCACAGTAGCTGTGTGCTGGGCATACGTCACTTAGCTCTCCAAAGCTGTTTATTTTATTCAGGTGTTGGTTGCTGGTATTGTTTTCAGAATCTTAAAAATTGCAGTAATTATGCCTAATTCATTATACTTGAGAATGAAAATAAAGAATGCAAAAGATTCACTTACTGTATCCTTAGCAGAGAATAAATGTTCAGCAAACAGCTACTGGGAAATGGGAACTATTGACAACTTGCTTGCATGGCCCACTTATGCGTGGACAGACACACCCCCCCTCTACGAGGCAGGGGCAGGGGCCCCTCTGTGCTGCGCCAGTGCCTTAGAGAAGAAAAGTGAGCTGGAGCCCAGATACTCTTTGGAATGTTGAGCTGAAAAACAAAGAGCAACTGTCCCTGTGGGAGGCTGGCCTTCTTGCGTGGACCAGGGCAAATCACTGACACCGTCGGAATCTCACCCTCTTCCCTGCTGTAAATTAAGGAGGATGAATTATACCCATAATTCTCAAATCTGTCTCAAATCTGAATGGCTGTCATATTCTCATTGAGTGTTTGCTATTAGGAGGCCGACCCTAGGAACACCCAAGGTCTTTTTGAAAGCTCTTGAAGTGATTTTAAGGTTCACAGGGTAGAAAAGCAGTGAAGTCGGTGATCTCTCAGGTTCTGTAGGATAAATGCCAATGTAGTCTGGCTGGACCAGTGGGTACCTGGTTAT
The DNA here is from genome assembly GCF_022355385.1 of Mustela nigripes. Lineage (NCBI taxonomy): Eukaryota > Metazoa > Chordata > Mammalia > Carnivora > Mustelidae > Mustela > Mustela nigripes. The sequence continues at coordinate 65,151,065 of NC_081562.1, forward strand.
GTTTGGAATGTTGCTCAGAACCACATTTTGGAAGGTTTTAAACAGTCTATCTGTACGCAGCAGGGCCTCAATGAAGATTTTTATATAAAGGAATGTGTTGAAGGCAGTGCTCTAGAAAAAATGTGTCTGTCAGTTGTCTGCATGTAGTGGAAAGAGAAGAAAGAGGGAACTAGAAACAGGTTGGGAACGAAGGTGTAAGCAAGCAAAACTAAGTAAGGCACAGTCTAGTTGAGAGAATTGCAGTATTGCTGCCATGTTTTAATTAGTATGAGACAGTGGAGAAACATGAGCTGTAATGTGGGAAAAGGGATGCCTCTGAAGCCAGAATCAAACGGAAATAAAGTTCAGTTCTCATGTGGTAATTATGGTGCTTTATGACCAGAGAAGGTCCTAGGGAGATGAATTATCTACTCTAAGTTACTATGTCAAAACCACACCTATTTCATAAGCTCCCACCAAAGGCTGAGCAAAAGAGGCACTACAGAGGAACCGTCTCTCCCCACTATTTCTCTCCCTTTCAGAAATAAAAACAGCAAAATTACTGCTTGTGAGTTTCTCAGGGTTTTGTTAAAAAAAAAAAATTTTAAGTATGTGTTAAAAGTGGCATGTGCCTGACACCTCTTGGTGTCTAATGATTCTTGAAGGCTCAAAGAAGCAGGGAAAAGGGAAAATCATCCAAGAATGCAGAGACAAGAGGAAAAGTCTTAATCTTTGCATCTTGGAATCCTCCTAACCCAAATTACATGGTGAGCTATTTTTCTGAAAATGTGTCCATCCTTCAAGAGATTAATAAAGTTTTTCATAAAGAATTAAGTTTCCTGTGAGGAACTTTGTTGCTAACTTTTCCGCTGTGTCCTATGAATGTTAATGGACAGCTTCAAGTGTTTAGATTCCTAGGCTGCATTAAGTGGTAATTAATCTCACCAAGTTCATATATAAAAGGTTTAAGCTGCCTTTCTAACTGATGTGAGCCATGACAAATGAAAATCACTGAATTTTTACTATCAAATTGTTGTAGGTTTTTTTCCTGCTGATTCTGAAGAATATCCTAGCCCAATTATATCCCATGGGGCTTAATCTTCAGCCTTAATTTCCTAAGTCTGAATCTTCTTCTGGATTTTGGGAGGATTTCCAAATTAATGAAGTTTTTGAGGGGTGCTTAGGGGGTGCCGTTCGGTAAGCATCTAACTCTTGGTTTTGGCTCAGGTTGTGGTCTCTGGGTTGTAAGGTTGAGCCCCCCCATATCAGGAGACTCTCTTGCCCCCTGCTTCAATCCCTCCCCTCTAAAATAAATAAATAAATCTTTTAAAAAATTTATGAAATCCTTGGAAGAAGAGTTCTGTTAACCATGAAGTCAATAGTCAAATGACCAGGATTTAAAAAGAAGCTTGCATTTATATGTACCTATGGACGAAGTGTGTCAGGATATATTTTAGATTAGAAACCCAGGAGTACATAAACCTAGTGGACTTCCATAGAGTCTCACAAACACTATTTAAATGTTTGTTGACTAAATGAATGAATCCGTTAAAAAAAAATCACTAAGAGAGCTGTGGTGCACATTTCTTATAACCCTTCAACTTTTGAGCCATATCCCCAAAATAATCCAGTGAAGCACACAAGTGTTACGCCTTGTTCTCAAGGGCAGGATCAAGAGGAGCCCGGTAGGAGTTAGCTCACCCCCAGTGAGAAGAGGATAGCATGGGCAGCCACCTCCCTTAGGTAATAGCTAGCATGTAATAGACTGATGATGATAGATGTTGGCTAAATTGAATGCAAGGCTTGTGCTGGAAACATGACTTTTGTGTTTTCAAGGTCTATGATAGAAGACTCTTTTCCAGGTAAACTTGCCTTGTAGCATGCTGCTTCTAGCACTTGCAACTCAGACTCACGGAGTCAATATTGGTTTTCCCTCTCCACATCTTCATCGTACAGAGACCAAAACCCATGGGGGTTTTGCAGCAGGAGCTACACTGAGCTGCCTTGGCTAATTTATGGAGCAACTCTGCTGAAATCTCAGTGTGCGAACAAATTACTGGAGAATCTTTTTAGAATGTAGGGTTCAATTCAGGAGGTCCAGATGGGGCTGGAGGCTCTGCATTTCTAATGAGCTCCTGGTGAGGTGGATGATACTGGTGCATGAATCATACGTTGAGCAGCAAGGTCATTAAGAGGTGGGTTTCTAAGTAGTTAGAAGAAGAACAGTGCTTGTGATGGACAAGCACTGGCTCTCCATCCAGAAGACTGGTTATATCAACTGGATGTGTCACTCAGCTTTTCTGAATCCAAGTTTTCTTATTAGAAAAATTAATATGATAGGGCAATGAACACCTGCTGCATGGATTGTTGTGAAAATTAATACCTGTTTTGTGAAAATTTACCAGAGCATAAGGTACATTGCCGAGTAAATGATCGTTGACCCTAAATAGTGAAAACAGAAGCACAAAATTCTATATTGGTACCCAGTAAAGATGGGGGGGGACCCTTAGGCTGTGCTCTCTGCAGTTCAGGGATTTCTTGTTTTTCTTTCTTTTCATTCCACTTCTTTTACCAGTTACAATGCCTAGCACTTGGCAAGTGGTTAGTGTTTATGAAATTGTATTAGTAGCAAAGTTGATCACTGCCAGTGTGTGTGTTTTTGGCTTTAAAAATACTGATATATCAGGGGGCACTTGGGTGACTCAGTGGGTTAAAGCCTCTGCCTTCAGCTCAGGTCATGATCCCAGGGTCCTGAGATCGAGCTCCACATCGGGCTCTCTTACTCAGCGAGGAGCCTGCTTACCTTCCTCTCCCTCTGCCTGCCTCTCTGCCTGCTTGTGATCTCTGTCAGTCAAATAAATAAATAAAATCTTTAAAAAAATAAATAAAAATACTGATATATCAGGATAATGTCCATGTGCCTCCCCTGTGGCACTAGCAGGAAAGAGAACTGCCACCCAAAATATTGGTAATAATTCTGGGGCCTTGAGTCCTCTCTGAACCAGAAATAATCCCTTTCAGGAAAAGACTAAAATGAATAAAACAGAACCAGCCCATATTTTCAATAAAACTTTGATGATAAAATAGCCAGTCATTCTTTGTCAGCCAATAGTCACAGTATTTCCTAACTTGACATATTAGGTATAAATTGTTGCCTCTTAGATATAAAAGCTCAGGTTAACGTGAGCAGTTTGGCTGGCTTGTCCCTGAGAGATGGCTCAGCGCACCTTCCACATCATTGTAAGCTGGCTCCCATGAATGCCTCCACAATTGTTCCTCTGAGGGTTGAGGTTTCTGGTTAACAAACTTATAAAATACTAAAGCTCTCAAGAAAGTGCATAGGAGGAAAGAGAAGGTAGAAATATCAGTGAATAAACTGCAGCATCATTTACATCTCTTTCCACTGAGAATTCAGAAGCAGAAACTATTGGCACCTTGAGACAATCTAGTTAATTCATTTGCAGTGAAATCCAGAGGAAATCAGGTTATCTTTGCTAAAAGAAATGAGATCTCAGCGTCTAATCAGAGGATTTAAACAAAGTGTTATTAAAAGATGTTTTTTTTCCCTCTCTATATCTCTAGGTCCCAGGAGAAAAAAGAAGAGGCTATCACCTTGCTGAAGGACTCCATTAAATACGGTCCCGAGTTTGCAGATGCGTATTCTAGCTTAGCTTCATTGTTGGCCGAGCAGGTAACTGTGTCCTTTGAACTTCACATATTAAAAAATTTTTCCTGTTGAATGTATACACTAATATTATCTAGATTTTGATGCTAATGGTTCAATTTGTAAACTCATATTGGACAACCAATTTCTATGTCAGTTTTCTTCTTGACAGAAATGACAAGTGTACCTTTCTTACTCCAATACTCCTGGTCTAGTGAAGGTAGCCTTTAGACACAGATGGTCCATTAGAGGTCATTGGTGTATTCTGTGTCACTTTGAGACAGAATCTGTCAAGAGCAATACACAAGACACACCTAGATGGCTCAGTTGGTTAAGTGTCTGCCTTCCACTCAGGTCATGATCCCAGTGTCCTGGGATTGAGCACCATATCAGGCTCTCAGGGAACCTGCTTCTCAACCTCTGTGGGCCACCCCTCCTGCTTGTGTTCTCTCTCTCTCTCTCTCTGACAAATAAATAAATAGTTTAAAAAAAAAAAAAAAGAGGGGTGCCTGGGTAGCTCCATCAGTTAAGCATCTGCCTTTGGCTCAGGTCATAATTTCAGGGTCCTGGGATTGAGCCCCACATCAGTTTCTCTGCCCATTGGGGAGTCTGCTTCTTCCTCTCACACTCCCTCTATGTTCTCCCTCTCGTATAAATAATTAAAATCTTTTTTAAAAAACCTCTAAAAATTTAAAATAGAATGAGTGAATGAATGAATGAACAATGCACACTATTTGCTTATTTTATTGCTATTTACTTAATTTTTCTGGGGAATTGCTGATGGACTCAGATCTCCAAACTCAATATGCAACCAATTATTGATACTCTTAATAGATCTTGTGTCTCAGTACCTGTTAAAGGATCACATGAGGCTCATAGAACAGACTCTGAAGAGACAAACATTTCTGGTGGCATAAAGGGATATTTTTCTTCCCCTCCTTCTCTTTACTTGTATCTAAATGATTGGATACTATTTTTCAGTGTTTTGGATACATGTCGCCTGCTAAGGGGAAACAAACAAATTATCTTCTCTAAATTGATGATACTGTCCTGTTGGCACATGTAAGTGCCTTCAGTAGACAGTGGATTCTGCTCTCACACAATTGCCAGACTGTCTTTAAAGGTTTTATTTATTAAAGGTTTTATTTATTTATTCGACAGAGAGAGAGATCACAAGTAGGCAGAGAGAGAGAGGGGGACGCAGGCTCCCCACCGAGCTGAGAGCCTGATGTGGGGCAATCCCAGGACCCTGAGATTACGACCTGAGCCAAAAGCAGAGGCTTAACCCACTGAGCCACCCAGGCGCCCCCAGACTTTCTAAAAAATCAAAGTCAGCACCTTGCAAAGATGCCCTATAGCATTCTGTTGGCTTAAATGTGATGAACGTTGGTTACATAGAGGTGCTATTTATATTCAAAAAACTTTGGAGGTTTCACCAGGATGCCAATTTAGAATTTTCTGTGGATATTTAAGTGTTAGAAATGATAAGCTTAGTTTTCATGCTCTGCTATTGTCCATGTAGTGTAGTTGGGCTTTAGACAAAAACCCATGCCTGTGGTGGGTGATTTCAGTGCTATTTTAGCACAGTGGTTAAGCGGACAGGAGGATGGTCGTGTTCTGTGTATGGTATACACTGGCTGTCCTCAACTACCTTTGGCTTGTGTTGAAGCAGACACTGTAGGAGACTTCTGAAGCAAAGATGGATTCTGCCATTGTTCCTTTTTCTCAGCTCATCCTGTTTCGCTCATTTTCATAGGACCTTTCCCCTGCCTTTGCCTGGCTGCGTGTCTTGCCATTACTCAGACATGCCAAGCATGCTTCTCTCTTGGGGCCTTCGCACTAACTGTTCCCTTTGCCTGCAGCACTTCTCTCCCAGACATCATAGAGTATCCTTCCTCCTATCACGCTGGTTTCTGTGCAAAAATTGCCCAATCAGAGGGGTTGTCTATGATTACCCTTTTTAACTGCCAACCTCTCACTGCCCATCATGTTCTCTGTCACTTTGTCCTGCCTTATTTTTCCCAAATAGTATTTATCATCATCCAACACACACATATTTTTAAGATTTCATTTATTTATTTGAGAGAGAGCATGAGCTAGGGGTGGGGGAATGGTGCATAGAGGGAGAAGCAGACTCCCCGCTGAGCAGGGAGCTGAATATGGGACTTGAATTCAGGACCCTGGGATCAATGACTTGAGCCAAAGGCAGATGCTTAAATGACTGAGCCACCCAGGTTCCCCTAACATATGTTTGTCTGTGATCCTTCTCCCACCACTAGACTATTTAACTCATGAGAGTGGCCATCCTTTCTATTCATGGCTATATTCCCATGTCCTTCACATTGTATGCAATCAATAAATTTTGAGTGAATAAATGAATCTATATGAACTGAAGGATATATAGTCCCTCCAATCCAGTACATATTCTGAATTTTCCTCTTATATTATGGGAGGACTAAGTATGTAGGCCACATTGTTTTGTAATTGATCATACCCAAATGTAATGTGTTTGTCCTGCACTGAGTGGTAGTATGAGGACCACCATGTGCAATTGCTCTTCATAACCATAGAATCAGGGATGGTCTTGGGAACAGCCCTTACTACCTCATGCAGTGTCGTCTTTATGAGGACTCAGGAGAATTTCTCTCAACTCAGTATTGGGAAAGGTTCTGCTTCTGAATTGAACTTTTTTCCCTTTATTTTTAATCTAACACAGGAAAAATCTTGTAAACACTAAAAAGGGTCAACTCTATTTCCATTTTCCTTGCCCCCAACCTCTGACTAACAGCCATCTGGACTGTATAATATGCTTTTCTGTAGGTACCACTTTTATTCCAGGCTTATCATTTTCCTTAAATTATTTTATTCAAGTTTTATTTCCAATTCTTAAAACTACCTCAATTTCTTTGTGGAATAATGGGGTATAAGTAAGCAAATACACTTCACTCTTGAACAGTGTGGGAAGTAGGGGTGCTGACCACCTGTGCAGTCAAAAATCCACATATTGGGGCGCCTGGGTGGCTCAGTGGGTTAAGCCGCTGCCTTCGGCTAAGGTCATGATCTCAGGGTCCTGGGATCGAGTCCCGCATCGGGCTCTCTGCTCAGCAGGGAGCCTGCTTCGTCCTCTCTCTCTCTCTGCCTACTTGTGATTTCTCTCTGTCAAATAAATAAATAAAATCTTTAATTAAAAAAAAAAAAATCCACATATTGACTCCCCCAAAACGAAACTACTAACAGCTTACTGTTGACTGGATGCCTTACCGATAACAATAAACAGTTATTAGCATATATCCTGTGTATTATATGTGTAATATACTGTAGTCTCACAATCAAGGAAGCTAGAGAAAGAAAATGTTATTAAGAAAATCATAAGCCAGAGAACATATATTTACAGTGCTGTCCTGTGTTTATTGAAAAAAGCCTGTGCATAAGTGGACCCATGCAGTTCAAACCCACATTGTTCAAGGACCAGCTATAAATAAAATAATGCATTCATTGTTCCCAGCTCTTGTCTTTTTTCCCAGTTCACAAGGACAGATGATAAGCATTTAATTGCTCTTCTTGATGAAAACTGCCCTTACGCTAAATGACATTATCACTTACCTATTATGAGTGATAACGTAGTATGTTTCGTGGAGCTCTTTGCAGATACGAGAATGTGTATCTAGTCACACAGTTCCATCTTCCTAAAATGCCATTTTATCTTTCTCCCCTTAAAATTCCTCCCTAGTTTTCAAGATCCAGTTCACCTCCCACTTCCTCCCCCAACATTTCTCCACCTCCCCTTCTCATGGGAGTAGAGCTCCTATAAAATTTATGAAAGCTCACACATCAACGTGCAAAATAGTCACACATTTTTATTTCTTGAATTCAGATGTGGAACTACAATTTAAACAATTTTTCAGGTACGTTTTCTTCACAAGACCGTAAGTTTCCTTAAGAAAAGCAGCATCATCTTTGTGTGCCCATTTCTTTTCTAGGGCTTAGGACAGTTCACTGTATGATACAGGCATTCAGACAGCATGTTTGGATTTGATTTTCTTTGAGATTCAGGTACTCTGTAGTGTGATATTAAGAGCATTTGATAGGGAGCTAGGACACCTGGTTCTAGACCTTTCTCCATTAACCAACTGTACAGACTTGGGTGAGGAGTACTTTACCTCTCTGGGCCTCAGTTTCCAAATCTGAAAATTGATAAATATTCTAAATTATCTTTACTGCATCTATAGCACTAACATTTCAAGAGTATGTCAAATTATCTTTTTTCATGTCAATTAAGTGCTATTGTTTTTTACCATTTTTTTAATCCAAGTGTAATTAATATACATTGTTGTATGAGCTTTGGTTGTACAACAGAGCAATTGAATAATTCTGTACATTACTAAGTGCTCATCAGTATACATGCCCTTAGTGCTCATGAATATTTCAATGAATGCTGTAAGGTTCCACCGTAATTAGTGCTATTGTTTCTGTACAAATAAAGGATTAACATGTTAATATTGTGAAAGTGAATTGCCTTCTTCAGTTGTGTTTTCTTTCTAAATTAATGAGCTCCAATTTGGTGAAAAGTTACTGCTCTAAAGATGATTAAGATGTTCTGTGATCTCAAAATGTACTACAGTCCATTCTGCAGTATCTTGCTATTAACACATCTTATAGGAATTGGAAGTTTAAAAAGGACAAAATATGTATGTTTCCTCTGTCATGTTTAAGGTATGTTAGATGCCGTATTTAAAATCAGCTGTGTGATAAATTTAATTTTCGTGAACCACAGTGGTAAATTGGAATAGAGTTATTGTGTGTCACATGTTTGAAGTTATGAACAGTTTTCAAGAAGAACAAAGAATGATTACAATCATGATCTTTCCTGCCATATAAGGGTCACTTTTTTTTTCTTTTTCTTTTTTTTTTTTTTTAACCAGGCTTTCCTGCTCTAGGTTCGAATGTAAAATGCTATGAGATCTAAGAATGTAATTGAAAGATTGAAAAGTTTTCTTTTTTCCTCCTTTAGGCAATTGATTTTTAACATCAAAGAGACAGAACAGCTGTTGGGCATAACTCAGGGTTGCCTTTCCTCTCTTTCAACAGCTTGTCTTCATGTTTTGAATTCTTCAGGAATAAAAGAGTGCTTCAGAGGCACAAGCAAGGCACAGAGAAACTGGTAGAGAGAATCCACCCAGCTTAACATTCTTTGGTAGTAAATGGATTCATTTCTTGGTGGCACAACCTTATTTAACAGCATTCCAGAATCTCCGACTCCCAGAGTGTATGAAAGCAAGGACTGCAAACCTTGGCCACTCTGTAACACAGCGTGAGCCCGTCCCTTCATGGAGCAGGCCGTCTTCCAGCATCACCAGACACATGCATGGCCTATCCGCACTGTTGTTCTGGGCCAGTCTAATGACAGAAAACTGTCCTGTACCCCTGGACCCCTAAAGTGGGTCATCCTGTAATGGGCTCCCTTTGAGCCCCGTCTGACAGAGAGCTTGTTGGGCGCAGTTGTGTTATCACTTCCCTGATCACCCCTTTCCTAAGCTAACCTCTTTTCTTTCACCTTGATTCTTTCTTACCCTGATTTCCAGATTCTTAGCTTCTGGTCATGTTGCTTTGCATAGCCTCTGGACGATCCACTTTCTCTGTGACAGGATGGCTTCCTGTATTAAAGTGTAGTTCGGCAAGTTCAGGTTGGAATAGAAATACTTCCCTGGCTTGACGTCCTGGGTGTCTGCTAAATGTCACCCTGAAATGAGTTCTGCTGGTTGTTTGGCAACCGCATGGCACTCTGGCTCACATTGGAGACAGTCAACTCAAGTCCCTATAACCTGTGAATCTTTGTTAATGCAAGCCTCATCCATGCTGAAGGCATGTTTTTAAAATCTGGCTGAAAGGACTCATCTTTATCTGTATTTAATTTCAACTTCTTTGTGATCAGTCTGAGATTTCAGGTGTTCTAGGACTTTTTGTCCTTTTTCTGCCATCTTTATATTAACTGGCCTTCCCAGATATTTCACTTGGTAAATTAAATAAAAATAGCTTCCAGTTACTTATTTATGTTTTTGATTCAAAAATGTTGCAGAGACCTGCATTGTGTCTGTAGGATCTTCTTGCCAGGTTGACCTCTCTTTCACCTGAGACTCTTTACGTACAGTTATTTGTTGGTTCATTTAGCCAATCATGTTATCATCTAGCTCACCTCATCTTATCTATGAGGATGTTGTGAGGTGCTTTGTTAGAAACCTGCTGAAATCCTTCCCCTGATTGGAGGATGTGATTCTATTAGAAAACAACAATGAGGGGCCTGGGTGGCTCAGTAGGTTTAGCGGCTACCTTAGGCTCAGGTCATGATCCTGGGGTCTTGGGATTGAGTCCTGCATTGGGCTCCCTGCTCAGCAGGGATCCTTGTTCTGCCTCTGTGCCTCCCCTCTGCTTGTGCACTCTCTCTCAGACAAATAAATAAATACAATCTAAGGGGGGGGACCCACCCCCAAAAGGTTTCATTTGCCATCCCTTGCTTTTACAGTAAGCATACTGCTGTCTGTTGACCCCATCTCCCATCCCCACTGCAAATAGAACCTGGAGTGTAGTAATCTCTTGTGGGATTTGCCTGGGACTAATATTTTGTTCATTCTGTTGGAATCCAGAAGTAAAAAGTAATTCTTTCTGGGCACAGTAGAGAACTTGAAGAGGGAAAATTTGAAAGATGAGTTAAGCTGAAAAGGCATTATATGCGAGACTTTTGAGGCCCACAGTGGAGCCCCGATTTGAAATTGATAGATAATAAGAAACAAAGGCAAGTGACGAAGGAAGAGGTTTTTAAAACCTGGAAGGGAGAAAATCATGTGGAGTATTTTGAGGAGGTTTTTAAATGCATTCTGGCATAAGTAGTGGAGAGCCTCCTTTCTGGAACAAAGTGTGGGCATGGACAGACGTTATTGTGGGAAAAGAATCCCTTTGTATTTAGGAACTATTTGTATGTGAAGGCTGAAAGGAAAAGAAAATGGAAAATTAAGAATTCCAGGGTCAAGCACCTAACAGTGAGAAGACACATAGCCACTGAGCACCATGGGGAAGCCAAGGAGGTGGGAGATTCTAGAAAGGGTGGAAATGAGATTCACTTCCACATTCCTTTTCAGTTACACAAGTAATATGAAAATGTAAATGAAATGTATGAAAAAGAGAAGATAAAATATACCTTTTATTAATAATGTAATATCTGGAAATAAAGAATATTATTTTTTTAATTTCCTGCAGGTCTTTCAATATACTTATTTTGTTTTCATACTTCAATTCACATGTAATTTGTATCCTATTCTTTTTCATTTGCTATTAAATTAAACATACTATACCTGTTTTCATGGTGCTAGACGCCCTTGATAATACCATTTTAATGGCTACTTACTAGTTATCAAAATTATACATTGTGATTTATATAATAATACCCCAAAGTTTGGTCACTTGGTTTCATGTGTGCATGCACGCATGTGTGTTGGGAGGACAATGAACTTTTCCTTTCTTACGTCTTTTTTAAAACAATATTTTGAATCATTTCTAATGATAGATTCCTAGAAGTAGAGTTCCCATATCAAAAGAGTATCATCATATTTCACTGAGATACCTTACTAAATTTCTCTTGAGGTATATTACTGAATTGCTTTTCTAAAGAGTGGTACCCATATCCTCTGCTCCCAGCAGTGTACAGCCTTTAAATGTTGAATGTTAGTGGAACCTTTAAGTGGAACTAATGTGTGGACAGATGGCAGCGAAGGAGATTAGGGCTGGGAAGGTGGATTTAGGACTCAAATAAATGAAACCACATTATGAGTAAGTTATTTCTCTGAGGGGAAAATGAAGAAAAGCATGTGAAGAAAAAAAAAAAAAAACCTTGAAGAATTTTTTAACCTTCTCATTTTACAGAGAAAAATATGGTGTGTACTGAATTAGCTGCTGCTCAAGGTGATAGAGATAACTAGTGTGAGGGCCAGGACTGGACTGCTTTCTTGACTCCTTGGCACTGCACTTTGACTATATGACTCTGAAGTCCTATGACTGGACTGCAATAATGGGCCATAGTCAAGGAGGTTGGGTGTGGAAGGAGTGGGAAAGAACAGAAGAGATAGAGGAAACCACAAAGGGTGAGCTGTCATAGAAGTGAGATACATAAAAGAATCTGCAAAAAAAATTGATGCCTGTGTTTGTCTGCTGCAGCAAAGAAGTCAAGAAAAGTGAGAACAGAAAATAAACTCTTAGATTTAAAGTCAAGGTGGTCTTGGACTTAGTGTTCTCTTCTAGTTCTCCATACCACTCAGAACTGGCTGTACTCCAGCTTCACAAATAGGACTGTAAACTTTTATAAGCCAACCATCATTTTTAAACAGCCTACTCTTATAAGAGATGATATAGGTTGCATTACACTAACAGTAAAGGGGGAAAAAAATTAACACTGCTTATGACTCTGACCCATTTTAATTATTGCTAGCCCCAGGTTTATAGCCTATTGAAAAACTCAGTCAATTTCATAACACTTAAGATATTTTTATTTAATGTATTTTGAGATAAGACTTCACCGGATACAAGAATGAAAAGAAAATTGGAATAATAAAATATAAATTAGGAGAGTAGACCAAGAGTGGATAGTCTAGAATCAGCTTTTCTCCTTCTGCCATATTTTGGGTCAGTTCAGCCACATATACTGTTGCATTGTGGCCAGGCCAACTTGAACCAGACCCTACTTAAAGAATTATTGATTTGATTATTCAGCACATACTTACTGAACATCTAGGTATCACTAAACACTAGAGATTGTTGAACTAATAAAGTACAGGCCTTATCCTCATGGAACTTAGAGTCTGGAAGGGAAGGCTACCCCTGAGCAAAGAACTATAGCCCCCTCCCCAATATCTAACACAATTGTGACAAATGTGTAATGAAGAAGTACCCATGAGAATGTGGGAAGGGGCACGTGGGGGGCAGGGGCAGTGGCCAAAGAGCAGCATTTAATCAGCTACCTGAAGAACTTCTGGATAGCAACAAGATTTCAAAAAAGAATGGGAAAAGCTTTCTGGCTAGAGGGAATAGACCACATGAAAGCTCAGGGGTGAAGAAGAGTGGGATCTCTTCCTCTAATAGAAAATCATATGCCTGGAAGTGCAGAGAATGAGGACAAATGGTGTGAGAAGAGTTTAGAGATGGGGGAGGGGGGAACTGCAGTTCTCTGCAAATATGGCTCCCCCGCTTTTTTTGTGGTCTCCTGACAGTGTTATATACCTGTAATTGCTTACTCTCATCACACTTTTTCTTTAAAGCTTTTCTTTAATGATTCTTGGCATTTCCTCTTTAAAGTGATTGTTCTTTGCATAAATTATCACAGAATAGTGTTGATCACAATCTGCTGGGTGATAAAAAAAAAAAATTTCAAGATTAAGAAAGAACTACCATTTCCTTGGTGAAGAGAAATGCCAAGTTCCTTGGTTCATTTTAGTTGGATAAGAAAGAGAATTAGACATCAAATATTGACAGCTTGTTTCTTATGAATGTCCCTGCTGAGGACTGATAGGTGAAAGAACTGTTTTGTAAAGAAAATAAAAGCAAAGGAGAGGGTGAGAAAGCAGGCATCTCTACTCTCTGTTTTTTTTTTTTAAGATTTTATTTATTTATTTGACATAGAGAGTAAGAGAGAGAGTGCAAGTAGGCAGCGTAACAGAGTGAGATGGAGAAGCAGGCTCCCCACTGAGCAGGGAGCCTGATGCAGGGCTTGATCCCAGGACCTTGGGATCATGACCTGAGCCAAATGCAGTTGCTTAACCAATTGAGCCACCAGGCGCCCCTGCTCTGTATTTTGAACTGCCATATTTTAAAGTTTCTTAGAGAAATCATTGACATGAGTTTAAACATCCATTGCTCCTAAACTTCCCAGGTTCGTCATTGCAAATAAAGACATGGGGCTAATGGGAAATACCTTAGAGATATGTATGCTCATATCATTGACCAGAATGAAAATACTTCTAGAAAACAATTCAGGTGCATGACCATGGTGTCAGGGTACTAGGAGAACTTTCCATCCCAATCTCTGTAGGTCCTTCAACACTTTGGAATATCATATCTTATACCTTCTATACATTAAGTACCTGTTATGGGCCATTCATTAAACCAGCTGTTCACAAAGTGTTGACTGGGGACCCCTGACATCCAAGAAGGTCAATGCAGTTTTCATAATACTATTAACAAGTAATTTGCCTTTTTTAACTCTCATTCTCTCATGAGCGTACAGTATTTTTTTAGAGGATCCATGATGTATTTACAATTACGAAAAGACATTAAAATGTTCTCCCACTGGGGCGCCTGGGTGGCTCAGTGGGTTAAAGCCTCTGCATTTGGCTCGGGTCAGGATCTCAGGGTCCTGGGATCGAGCCCCACATCAGGCTCTCTGCTCTGCAGGGAACCTGCTACTCCCCCTTGCCCCCCGCCCTCTGTGCCTGCCTCTCTGCCTACTTGTGATCTCTGTGATGTCTGTCAGATAAGTAAATAAAACTTAAAAAATAAAAAATTCTCCCACTTTCCAATTAAATGTCTATTTTTTAAAAATATTTTATTTATTTATTTGAGAGAGAGATAGTGAGAGAGAGAATGAGCGAGGAGAAGGTCAGAGAAGCAGACTCCCTGCAGAGCTGGGAGCCCGACGCAGGACTCGATCCCAGGACTCCAGGATCATGACCTGAGTCAAAAGCAGTTGCTTAACCAACTGAGCCACCCAGGCGCCCTCTATGTTTCTTCATATACTTCAACTAAAATCATAAAAATAAATTAGCACAGGAACATCTAGGTGGCTCAGTCAGTTGGTTGTCCAACTCTTGGTTTTAACTCAGATCGTGGTCTCAGGGGTCCTGAGATCAAACCCTGAGTCAGGCTCCATGCTCAGCAGGGAGTCTGCTTGGGGATTGTTTCCCTCTGCCCCATCCCACCCACTCTGAAGTAAATAAATTAAATCTTAAAAAAATAGACTAGCTTTAAAGTACATATGAGGATCCATCTGTCTTCTATTATTAAGCCAGGCATTAAAGAGATTTGTAAAAATACGGAATAATGCCAGTATTCTCACTAGTTTGGGGTTTTTTTTTGTTCTTTTGCTATGGAAAAGTATTTTTTTATTTTTTATATAAATGTATTATAGTTCAGTTTATTATATTTTAAGTAAACTATAAATATTTTTTATATTTCTCAGCTTTATGTTCATTGTGGTGAATAGTGATAAATATAGCCCACATAAACAAAGCTCTTTGGGGGTCCTCAGTAATTTTTAGAGTATTAAAGGATCTCAAAACCATGAAGTCTGAGGATGGCTGCATTAAGCCCGTGTCCATTTGTCCTCCTGGTTGCTGCAACTTGAACTACAAGAAGTTTTCCAAACATATCAGCCCACGAGAGTAAATTAAAGTTGAGTTGCTTTTTCCAAAGATCTGCTCTTCACTTTCCCTTCCCTGAGGTAAAAAGCATGTCATGTTGGGTAATTACAGCATGTAAAAAGTGGAGATGTTGACTATGTTTTATCTCTCCCCCAAGGCCCATTTTCTTTCCACCCTACTGAAAATGCTTGAGCCTTGGAGAGGAGCCCATGGTTGCAGGCTGCCCATTTTAACCATCGTCCTCAAAAGTGATTTCATGCTGAGACAGGGGTTATTGGGGACTCTGATGTACGGCAGACAGTATTATTTGTCAGAGCCATTCTCTGGTCACAACCATTTTTAATTAAAGTTGTCCTATAAATAACTTATATTCACTTCCTCTGGATCTCACAAGTCAGTAGAGACCAGGAATGATGAGCTTAGGTCAGGACATCTAGCCAGATGAGGTAAATAGAGAGGGAGTGCTTAAAATAGAGCTTCAGGGATTAAGGACTACTACTTGTTAAGATAAATGCATTTCCCTTCCAGAGAAGGTGGAATTTATTTTAAATAAATACCTCGAAGGTATTTTTCTTCTTTGGTGGTGGCTCCTGTTCATTTTTTAATAAGTAGAGCTAATCATTCCTTGAAATTTACAGTCCAGCGAAAGGAAAAGACAGATATTGAAGACATTTTTCATAGAGCCCAAGTCTTGAGACTGCCCTTGGATGACCAAGGGCACACGGATACCATCACTAGCTCTTGACACACATGCTCTTTTAAATCCCATTACTTCTTTGGACCTTGAAAATTGCATTTCTAGTGGAAACCCAGCTCATAAACCCCCAGTAAGAGAAGTTTTAGATGAAAAAGATGATCTCTGACTCTCTGAGAGCAACAAGATGGGGGAAAAGTAAAATGAAATCAGGTGAAGGAGGAATTGCCCTTGAAAACTCTTGTTGACTGTTGTATTTGACTTCACCAAATCAGACTGTGAAGACACCGGTGTTAACTCTTTTCAGGAAAAGTACCTTTCAGTTCTCCCACAGTTCTTCCAGATTACTTATAAAGTGATGTTTCTTAGATCTGAAGTAGCCACAGATTTTTTTCAAGACGGCTTTGTGTTCTACAGCTGCTGGAGGTAATGCATCCAGCATTCTTGGGCATTTGGATCATGACAGGTGTCGAGGAGCTATCTCACCCCAGGTCTTAGTGTCACTACTGGCTGCCCTTGTGGTTCCCCCCTCATGACACTGTGACAGTACATTGCGATGCCGTCTTCCTCTCTGCATCCCACTCGACTCTCCTGGCAGGATTGTGTCGGTCTTGTTCACTCTTCTGTCTCCCCTGCGTACTTGGCACATGTATGGTGCTCACAAAATAGCTGTGGACAGGACAGATGGATATCCAAAAGTGTAATTGTTTCTTTTGATGCCAGAGACACCATTATTGCCAGAAATACTGCTTTTATGCAGGGCTTATTCAGTTCCCTGTCCACCAAAAGCCTAAATTCTCTTCCCTCTTCCCTTGTAGCTATAAGATATGGGCCATTTCTCTTAGCCACTTTGTGCCTAAGTTTCTTCATGAGTTAAAAATGGTGGCAAATTAGTGTCTTTTTAGTATATTTCTATTTATTTATAAATATAAAGTATTACTCTTTCCAGCTCTAATATTCTTTTATTTTCTTGGCTGAAAATCTCATCCATTGTATTTTTAATAGTTGGGTGGGGTTAGGTTTGTTGTTTTTTTTTTTGAAGTTTTGATTTTACCATGACTATGTTAGTGTGTTTTTAAAAGCACCATATAGTATAGAGAATTTGATCCTTTTAAGACAAAGGTGACATTAAAATCGAACAGTAACACTTGTGAAATGGTAACACAGGAAACTTGAGATCTCTAGGAGCTGACACCCCAGCTTTGGATTAGCCAGGTGTTCTTTTTCTGGTTGCCTCTAGGATATGAGGTGTTTATTAAACTCTGTTTCAGAAGATGATTAAGAAAAGTTAAAAGGAAAAAACACCTGGGTTAGTTAATTATTTCTCATTTAAAGCCAACTGAAGAGCTCTTGTAGGAAAGGAACTTGAGACACCTGGCTACTCGGACAGGGCCACGACTCCTCATGGGGCCGCAGGAGCCACTCTAGGACTCCTGAGCTTAAGAGAAGCTGTACTTCCCTTTTTAAAACACTGCTGTCATTGGGTTGTATTTATTAGTTCACTCGTTTTTGAGCTCCTGATAGAAGTATTTTGTTCTCTTCATCTCCCTGTTTTTGGTATCTGTCTCCTAGTGATACAGTAATAATGCTAACACTAACTAATGATCGTAACAAGGATATGTCTAACGTGATAAAGGGCTGTGTGCTGAGCATTGTTCTACGTGCTTTACATGTTTTGATCCATTTAATACAACAACCCTATGCGATAGGTACTACTGTTATCCTATTTTACAACTAGACACGTAGAAAAGTGAGGTCACATAGATAGTAAATTGTGGGACTGGCATCCCAATGCACATAGTCATGCACTGGCAGCCCATTGCTTCATCGCTGTGCCACACTTTCTGTAGGCCTTGCAGTAAACATGTCCTCAGTGAATGAGTAAATGAGAAGTATGCAGTGGTACTTGGTAGCTATTAATATGATTAGAGTCTTAATAATTTATGTCCTGCCTATCTCTAAACACACATACACAAATTTGTTGGTCCTGCAGTGAATGATAGCTTCATAAAGTTTTTCTTCCCTTTAATAGATTGAAAAGATTATTTTGAGATTTGAGGTTTTTATTCTTTAATTTTCCTAAATTAGACTCTGTTTGGCAATCGAATGGATCTCCATTTTCGCTGGACTGTGGCTTTGTAATTCAAATAGGTGAAATTTGCCAAATTCAAACTACATCTTGTTTCCTAAATGGTACTTAAATGTGTGGATTCGAAGAGATGGCCTTAGGGGCACCTGAGCAGCTTAATTCATTAAGTGTCTCTTCATTAATTCATTAAGTAACTCTTGATTTCAGCTCAGGTCATAATCTTGGAGATGTAGGATTGAGCGCTGCGTCGTCAGGCTCTGGAATGCAGTCTGCTTGAAGATTCTCTCCCCCCCACCAACTCATGTTTGGACGCTTGTGCACATGTGCTTTCTCTCTCTCTCTCTCTCTCAAATAAACAAATAAGTAAATAAAGTTTCAAAGAAATGACAGTGGTCCTTCCACAGAGAGTCAAGTGTCTTTACTTTTCTGGGTCAAATCAAATGGAAGCTCTTTGGCTTATAACACAAGGCTCAGTGCATTTTTTATTCACAAGCCAAAGGGTCACATCTGAGAAAATTGATGCTGTACATTCCCTTTGTGTGTGTCTGGTTGAATACTTAATAGTAGTAAATGTGATAAAATTATGGAAAATGCCTACCCTCAGAGCATATTAAAGGAAAAGTTGCTGTGTGCTTTATGCCTGATTATTTCCTTTTACCTGACCTTCCCAGCAGTACCAGGAAACTGTGAAATTGTTTACTCATGAGTAATTGTTAGGACCTGGGTAGCTTTGATTCATTAAGTAGGTTTTACCTTCTATATTGTGAAAGAATGTGTAACCCTGTGAAAAATGTACCTAATAGCTAGTTCAGAATTACTAGTGTGCTAAAGCAAATCTTTAGAAGAAGAGCAGGACAATTAGGAAGATGTGGCAGTTGATCTGGGCCTTGCCACAGTAATAAGAGTTGGAGGTCTGCCTTTGGAGAGAAGTATATTCCTATTGGAGGATTTGGCTCTGAAATGAAAACACAGGTTGACTAAAAGAAGCAGCACACAGTTGGGTGGACTCTAGAACTATTTTGATTAAAGAAAGGTCAAGGCCAGTCCCTCCTGTAATTGGCATCAGTCTCTTCCTTTCCTCAAAAACCTCCCCAAATAAACCATGCAGTGTGTGTAAAGAGAGCGTTAGCTCTGCCAAGTGCAGCTGTTAGATGGATGTCCCGGGACTCCTTGGCTCCCAGATTGTCACCTCTCAAGATATTCCTCTATGGATGTGTCTGTCACTCATTTTCACACAGAGTTACTGGGGTGGAAAGCATACCAGTCAAACAACTATTTGAGGCTTTTTCCAGTTGCAGGGCAAGTCCTTCTAGATGTCTTTCTTAGTAAATATCTGCTTGTTTGCCCCAAAGGAACTAAATAGGAATGAATATGAATTGTAGGAATTTGTGCCATTGGCACTGACTTTAATTCAAAATATGTAGTGTTTGATCTTGGTGCCTGTTACACAATAGATGCTCAGTAAATTGGTTACTTACCTTTCCTATTCTGTTGTTCAGTTTTTTGTTGTTGTTGTTGTTGTTATTTTGAACTTTCTCATTTATTCTCCTTTATTCTCTTTTAAAGGAGAGATTTAAGGAGGCTGAGGAGATATACCTGGCTGGAATAAAGAACTGTCCGGACAGCTCAGACTTACACAACAACTATGGGGTTTTCTTAGTTGATACTGGTGAGTGAAATTAAAGAGAATCTGTTCCATTGAGATGAGATAATACTATCTATCAAACAAAATGGCAACCACCCAAATGATTTCTCTTAAGTAACATTCACTGGGCTTGGCAGGAAACTCACACCATTGACCATCCCATTGTACCGTGGGGCTATCATTTCTCTAAGTCTTCAAGTTCGGCTCAGTAAAATCCACCCAGTTTGTATAGCACTCAGAAAAACTACCTGCATATCAGAATACTTGCTGATTTAATGAGTAGCAGGCTTTTGAGTATCATTTAGACAAGTCCATAAATCTATGATGATGAAACAGTCCTCAGCAATGATACACGGCTTGCCTCTGAATCTACTTACCAGCAGATGGAAAATACTTCTGTATGCCTGATTTTAAAAAGGCTCCAGAATTGTTCCATCATTCTTTACTTGATGTAGATTACAGAAACTATATTATTATTATTATTGATAGAGTGCTCTTACATGACAGGTGCTATATAAAATATACTTACTCCATCTTATTTAATGCAAAACTTTACTGGGCAGGGATTCTGTTTTCTTTATGATTTGTGTCCCATCTACTTTTGACACGCTATGAATACTTATAAGGAATCAAAAGGTAGTTGAATTTAATACAAAAGCACCATTCTATTCTCATTGACTGTTAGGCTATCTTCCTTGTGATAAAATTATTTTAATTATTTTGTCAGTATGAATACTCAAATGGGTTTTTATTTTCTAGTATATCTGAAACATTTCTGTTTAATAAAATGTAAATTTACATTCCAAAACTCCTAGGAAATGCCCCTTATATTTAGTTTTGTAGTGCCACCTGCTGGTTTCTTAGCAACACACTAATACATTAGGTGTCCTGAAGATATAAAAACTGGAAGAGACCCCTTGTTGATCTGGTCTTCCCTCTTCCTTCTACCTCAACAACAAACAGTGCTACTCCCCTAAAAATCCCACTGGCTATCCTGTATATCTTCCTGCCACTTCCTTCATAGTCATGTATTTTGTACTGGTAGAAATTCTCCCTATTACTAGTGAACTGTACATAGATCTACACAGACATAAAATCTTTATGCTGCAGACATCCATTCAAAGAAGGTGCACTTGAGAACGTGTCTGCGGGTCATAAACATTCCATTTCATCTAGGACTTCAGACCGTTCTATAGTTCAGTCACTTAGATGTAATTTCACGAGGAAGCTTCTTTGGGGAATCTCACCAGAAGCTTGATTCTAGTTCTAGTTCTGGTCTTCATCCTCAGTTGCCCTGGGATTTTTTTCAGGTCTCTTAAGTGCCCTTTACGCTTTAGTGTCTATAGCTTTAAAGCAATACCTTGATATATTTTTTTAATACCTCTTAAGTACCAAGACACAGCTAAAGGGTAGCAAAAGGCATCTAAATAGGGGCACCTGGGTGGCCCAGGAGGTTAAGTGGCCAACTCTTGATTTCAACTCAGGTCATGATCTCAGCATCCTGAGATCAAGCCCCACACTGGACTCCATGCTCAGTGCAGAGTCCGCTTCTCCCTCTCCCTCTGCTCTTCACCCAGCTCACATGCTCATGCGTGCACGCGCTCACTCGCTCTCTCGCTCTCTCTCTCAAATTAATTAATCCTTTTTTTTTTTAAAGGCAGCTAAATTGTGTCAAAAATACCTGTAAAGATGGGGCGCCTGGGTGGCTCAGTGGGTGAAAGCCTCTGCCTTCATCTCAGGTCATAATCCCAGGGTCGTGGGATGGAGCCCTGCATCGGGCTCTCTGCTCAGCAGGGAGCCTGCTTCCTCCTCTCTCTCTCTGCCTGCTTCTCTGCCTGCTTGTGATCTCTGTCTGTCAAGTAAATAAAATCTTTAAAAAAAAAAAAACCTGTAAAGATCATTTAATTAAAATATTTTAAGCTGTATAATGCATTAAACAAATGCAAGGTGGTGGGGTGCCTGGGTGGCTCAGTGGGTTAAAGCCTCTACCTTCGGCTCAGGTCATGATCCCAGGGTCCTGGGATCAAGCCCCGCATTGGGCTCTCTGCTCAGCGTGGAGCCTGCTTCCCCCCCTCTCTCTGCCTGCCTCTCTGCCTACTTATAATCTCTGTCAAATAAATAAATAAAAAATCTTTAAAACAAATGCAAGGTGGCATTATTACTTTTTTTTTTTTTTTTAAAAAGTCCCATTACATAAATACCATTTAACAAAGATGTCTGATTTTAAAAAAGATAAAGCAGTGCCCTGATTACTATGTTGTGGTAGAGTAATTGAAACCAACGCTTAGAAATAGTTTCAGGACAGTTTTTTGTTTTTTTGTTTTTTTTTTTCTATAATAGCCTATCTATTTTTTCATATAATGAGACATAACAGTATCTTATATAAACAACAGTCACAGATAATCTCAAAACATCATATTAGCTAGGGCAAAGGCCAGAAAACACTTGGGCTAAAATGTTAGACATTAAGAAAAAAGCAGATTTTAGGTTTTATTGCTTTTTTTTAATTATTGATTTCCTTGGAACTGGGAATGAATAGTAAAATGATCCAAAGCTACACAGTGGCAAGGAGACGAAGCCAAAATGCAAGCTCATTTACAAACTGAATAATTGATGGTATGACTCAGTAATATGAAGAAGAATGATATACATCAGAAGAGAAATTGAAGAGCCTCGTGTGTTGTATAATTAAGACATGCTCTGCTCTCACCAACCACCCCTGGCTACAGGCTCTCCAGAGAAGGCAGTGGCCCATTACCAACAGGCCATTACACTCAGCCCAAGTCATCATGTGGCCATGGTGAATCTGGGGAGGCTCTACAGGTCCTTGGGAGACAACAGTGCCGCTGAAGAATGGTACAAACGGTAAAGTTCCTTTTCTTCACTTTGTAAGTTGCCCAAAGACCTTAGTAGTCACCCTTCCAATTTTTATGTCATCGGAACAGACATGCTTTTAGAATAGTAACCGATTTTGCCAATTCGGACAACCCAGATTCTCCTCTCCAAAAGAGACTAATATCAAATACTAAATGGTATCTTAAGGGATGCTTAGAACAGCAAGTTAGAACCTTGGTTAGAACCAAGGCTGGAATTGTTTTCTGAGGCTGCGGACTGCAGCCACAAACAGCAGTTTCGAAAATGGATATGGGGGGCAGACCGTGCATGCATGGGAACCAGCCTATCACCATCAGTGGGAAAGATCCTTGGAGCTCAGTCTCCATATGGTGAGGTCACTAGAGATATTCTTATAGTTAGAGGGTGGCAAGACTGTTTTAAAAACAGTCTTCTTGATTATAAAAACAGAGACCACATTGGAGAGTGTCAAACCAAGGACTGTCCTCCTTAAACCTGCGTTTCAAGCTTTCAGAATGTACCTATGAGAATTTCAGTTCACCTTTCTTAAAACTCAGAGCCCTGCAGGTGGCACGCAAAGCAGAGCTATTATCACCTTTGGGAGCGCTGTATTATAACACAGGCCGGTATGATGAAGCTCTGCAGATTTACCGGGAAGCCACAGCACTAGAACCTTCTCAAAGGGAGCTCCGCCTGGCCCTGGTGAGTGCGTTGGCGAAAGAGATGAGCTGGACATGCAGTGTGCCGTGCAGGGAGCTGGGTCAGAAGCCCCAGAATTACAACTAGAGCACTACCATAGATCCATTTTCTGAATACCCATATAGCCAGTGTGGGAGCCATTCACCAAAGGCGTATACACCAAAAAAGTTTTTTAAGTTTTTGATTTACTGAATAGCTCATGTATCCCCTTTCACCCAGATCTGTCCATTTTTAGCTTTTTGATGAATTTATCATGTATGTATGTGTGTATGCATCCACATAAGTACATATGTGCATATTTATGTGTGCAGATGCTTAGTATTAATACGTTTAATTTTTTTTGTGAGCCATACAGAAGTTACAGATCTCATGCCTTTCTTTCTTTTTTTTTTTTTTTAGATTTTATTTATTTGACAGGGAGAGGGAGATGCGGGGCTCAATCCCAGTACCCTGAGGTCATGACCTGAGCCAAAGGCACACGCATAACCAACTGAGCCACCCGGGCACCCCGCCCTTTATTTCTAAATATTTAAGCATATAGTTCTAAGAACAAGGGCATTCTCTAACATAGCTAGAGCATGGTTCTCAAATTGAAGAAATTAATAATCAGCAATATTTTTAATTTCAGTTTTTGGAAATGTGCATTTTTGCTACTCTTCTTTAGATCTGCAATAAATCAAACTTGTTATCTTTTTGTAAACATGACATCCTGTTGAAACCATATGAAATAATTTCTTTTGAGATAGTTGAATTTTTTAAAAAGTCAAGTCATTTTGTTGATGTCTTTGGTGTCCCTGCTATTCACACACAGTGCATGCATATGCCGAAATAAATAAATAAACAAACAAACAAAATTTTACACCTGTACACTGTGGGAATTCTCTGAGTTGCAAATAGATGCTAAGCATTTTTTTTCTGGAGTGTCTCTGGAATGCCTTTCTTCAGAAATGCTTTGTTTGATGAGGTGATACCAGTGTCTCCTAAGCCAGTTCAATGTGGTTTTGCAGGCTCAGGTTTTGGCTGTGATGGGTCAGACAAAAGAAGCTGAGAAGATGACCAACCACATTGTGTCAGAAGAGAACGGATGCCTTGAGTGCTACCGCCTGTTGTCAGCAATCTACAGCAAGCAGGAGCTCCACGACAAGGTAGGGAGCACACTGGAATTGTTTGGATTCACAGGTAGGAAATGAGGTGTGCCTGAATGATTCTCCAGTCTGCACATTTATGAGGCTGAGCAATCTTGAATGTCATCCATTGGCATATCCTATCTTACGGATGCTTTTCACAGTTACCCCCAAATTCAAAGTATTGAAACAATACTTTCTTGGTTCATTTTTGGTCTAAAGATTTTATGTGATAGTATCTCAATTTGTTTTCACCTAACTAGATATAGACTAACATTTGTATGTTTCATCATTTTCTATGTTCCTTCAAATACATTATTTATAGAATCCTTATAGCAGTCTTTATACAGGTCAGTGACCTTGTATTTCAACTATTATTGTTTATCTCCATTTGAAAAGTTATGTGACTTGAATTTATGGAGCGATTCAGTAAATACTTATGGAATGCCTTATATATGCCAGCCTCTGTGGTAGGTACCAGGAATAAAGTACTATAAGAAAAACCAAAAAAATCAGCTTTGTCCCAATGGAGTTTATAGAAGAAGAGGAAACCAAGATTAAATAAGCAATCAAAAACAAATGTAGAATTATAGCTATGCTCAGTAATGTCATGAAGAGTGTCATGGTCCTAACAAGCATGTTATCAGGGACCTGAGTGATCTGAAAGATTAGGTTCCCTGTGGAGTGATATGAAGGTTAATGCTGAATGATAAATAGGTGTTACTAGATGAAGGGGGGCAGTGAAAAGCATTGCAGGCCAGTTAAAGTATATGCAAAGGCCCTGTGGCAGCAGCAAATGGCAAATCTGAGGGATGGGCATAAAGGGAGCAGGGCACTGTATAAGATAATGGTCACAGAGTTTGCTGGAGACAAATGTACCTATGAGAATTTCAGTTCACCTTTCTTAAAACTCAGAGCCCTGCAGGTGGCACGCAAAGCAGAGCTATTATCACCTTTGGGAGCGCTGTATTATAACACAGGCCGGTATGATGAAGCTCTGCAGATTTACCGGGAAGCCGCAGCACTAGAACCTTCTCAAAGGGAGCTATTTAGATACTCATCTAGATGGACTAGAGGGTTACTTTTCTTCACTTTGTAAGTTGCCCAAAGACCTTAGTAGTCACCCTTCCAATTTTTATGTCATTGGAACAGACATGCTTTTAGAATAGTAACCGATTTTGCCAATTCAGGCAACCCAGATTCTCCTCTCCAAAGAGACTTAATATCAAATACTAAATGGTATCTTAAGGGATGCTTAGAACAGCAAGTTAGAACCTTGGTTAGAACCAAGGCTGGAATTGTTTTCTGAGGCTGCGGACTGCAGCCACAAATAGCAGTTTCGAAAATGGATATGGGGCACAGGGCTCAGGACCAGGGCAAAGGTTTTATTTTTTATCCTTGGAGAAGCCTTGGGCTTTTAAGGAGAAGAGCGACATGGTGGAATTTGTGCTCTGAAGGATCCCTAGCTGCAGGGAGTGGGGCAGTGGGTGCTGGGGGGTGCAGAGTGGGTACCAGGGACCTAAGAGGAGGCTGTGTTTGGAGTGGTCCAGATGGATACAGGCAGGGTAAATCACCTGACCCCAGGTCTTGTTTTCTTTCATCTTTATCACTCACTTCCCTGTGAACTGGTCAGGGACATGTCATTGTCACAGTGCAAATGAAAACCCTGGAGTATAGGAAAATTATTTTGTCAGGGCCACATTATTTCTCAGTGAGAATATCAGAGAGAATGAAGAATGTGTTTTGATTGTCATTTACCGCACCAGCTAATACTTAAGGACAAAAAGTATAAATGTTATCTTTTAAGTTAGTTTTTCTTCATCTCATCTACATTCTGTCTTCCTTTCAAACCTGTTGGCAGGCACTTGATGCTATCGACAAAGCTCTCCAGCTGAAACCAAAGGACCCAAAAGTTGTATCTGAACTTTTTTTCACAAAAGGAAACCAACTAAGAGAGCAGAATCTTCTGGATAAAGCTTTTGAGGTATAAACACTGAATCAAATGATATTATTAAATTAAGAGATTAAAATTAGTACTCAATCTTTACAGAAGCATATACAGTAAAATTTAAGATCACTGGCATATTTATGGAGTGAATTTTTTGATTAATGGCCATGATGTTACACGTTTAGTTTGTATAATTGACTATTTTTTTAACTATTCAGAGATCTGCAGTATCTCTGCATTATTTTCTGAATTACCACCTTTAACTTGATGTTTGAAGCAATGCCACATTATTCCCTCAGTTAGTCTCTCACTCTGCCTCTCTCACTCTCTCTTTTGGCCAGCAGTAACCCTCTAGTCCATCTAGATGAGTATCTAAATAGCTTTGACATTTCCACACATCCCCTCAATTCCTCACAAGATTCCATCTCATCCAGTAACACATAGTCTTCCTCCCTCTGGAAGCCCATCTGGATCTTGCTTTCTCCCAGTATCCTTGTTTCCTGTGAACTTTTACATATACCATCTCTACAAGTCATTTGAAAGTATCATATATTACATTGTATTGTTAGGCATCATTTTACTCTCCCTATTCTCTCCTCCTTCCCTGAACCCTGCCCCCAATCCTCTGTGCACAGTGCCTGCTCCCCAGTTAGATTGGACTGCTTGTATAAAGGGACTGCTTCCTTCCATGTTCTAAAACATAATGCCTTGTGTCTTAGAGGCATTCAGTATTTACAGTTCTCATAAAATTTGTACATAGTTTGAAATCAAAAAGATATTCCAAACAAATAAAAATGTTATAGAAACAAACAGTGCCTTTCAAAATATTCAGAAACAGGTAAAGATATTTGGGAAAACTAACTTGAACATAAACTCTTAAAACAGTGGCATATTTGAAGGGGAAATTGCGTATTTTTCTGTGCCCTGTGAACATTTTTTAAAAAGCTTTATTCATGTATTTTAGAGAGAGAGAGTGCTCAAGCAGGGGGAGGGGCAAAGAGAGAGGGAGAGGAGAAGCAGACAACCCCCTGAGCACAGAGGCTCAATCGCAAGACCCTGAGATCATGACCTGAGCTGAAATCAGGGGTCAGACACCTAATTAACTGAGCTGCCCAGACCCCTTGCCCTGTGAACATTTTCAATACCGTAACATGTGAGCATTTTAAAATAACAATTTAATGAATATGTAATTTAATTATGAAGTTATCTGGTATCTATATCTTATACATTGTATTGAAAACAAATGTATTTTCTAGTTGCTTTAACTATAAATCAGGTAATCATTTTAAAGGGACTAAACTTGGGTGCTTGGGTGGCTCAGTCAGTTAAGCATCCAATTCTTGATCTCAGCTCAATTCTTGATCTCAGGGTTGTGAGTTCAAGCTCCACATTGGGCTCCACACTGGGTGTGAAGTCTACTTAAAATCAATCAGCCAATCAATTAATAAATAAAATGGCTAGATCTATGACAGATAGGAATAGGGCTATGAGTAGCATTTTTATTTATGATTTACACATATTAAGTAATTTGATCTTCTCAATAGTCATATAAGAAAGCTATGGTCATTGTCTCCATTTTATAGTTTTATAAACTGAGACTCAGAGGTTATGTATCTTGTTCAAGGTCACAGAGGGTGAGAGATGGAGCTGGGATTTGAATCCAGTTTCTTATTTTCTACCCTACACTCTCATCGCTGTTGATATAAATTAACCTAAGAGACACATTCTTCAGGTTTATTTTACCAGCTCTTTAGAAGTGTAGTTTCTTGTTATTTGCTTGTTTCTCTTAAAACAGGAGGAGGGATAGACCAGATTCTGTTTGCTTTATGAAGCTGTTCATCAGTGAAAATAGCAAAGAGCATTAAAATAGACACACAGATACTTAGCTTTGTAATTGAAAGCAACACTCATAGTCATTAGCTTTATTTAAGGTGACCACTCTTAAATTAAGACCCAGTGGTGATATAAAACAACATGCAAAATATTACCAGTATTGGGGCACCTGGGTGGCTCAGTGGGTTAAGCCTCTGCCTTTGGCTCAGGTCATGATCTCAGGGTCCTGGGATCGAGCCCTGCATCGGGCCCTCTGCTCAGCAGAGAGCCTGCTTCTCCCTTTTCTTTCTCTGCCTGCTTCTCTGCCTACTTGTGATCTCTCTCTCTGTGTGAAATAAATAAATAAAATCTTTAAAAAAAATATATTACCAGTATGCCTCACAGATGCTACATTTAATGGGATACACATTTCCAGACCAAAAGAGATATTTGAGAGAGAAGTAATTCTCTTGAGACATATGAAGACCTGTGGCAGAAGATAAAGGAAGGCTTTTTAATGATTAAAACTATCCCCTAGGAAGATAGATGTCCTCAAGGAAGGAATGAGCATCCTGTCACTGCAAGGATTTCAGTATAGGCTGAATAACCAGTCCAGTGATACTGTGAAAGGGCTGAGCTACATAGGAAAAGATTCTAAAAGATTCTGTGATCATTGAAAAAGTATATTCTTACAAACTCCATTTATAGCAAAAAATCCAAAAGATTTTTCTTGCGGGTCAAGGCCAGTGAGAAATGCTGCACTATAATAAAATCACCTGGATTCCCTGTGGGCATCCTCAGTCTCCATGAGCAAATTACACATTTCGGTTTCCTCCACTTCCCAGTCATCAGTTTTGAAACATAACTCAAATAAACGGGAACACCTGTGAGCTAGTAGTGTCTGGTTTCATTGTGTTAACCGTTTACATTCTCACATAGGAAGAAAGTGATTTCCACAGTCCTGTAGCATTAAACATGGGTTCTCCTTTCTCAACCTGAAAATGTTTTTTGTATATTTAGAGCTATAAAGCTGCCGTGGAGCTAAATCCAGATCAAGCACAGGCATGGATGAACATGGGTGGAATCGAACACATCAAGGTAGGAGAATAATTCATTTCCAAGGGATTTGGTTTTTTCTTTCCATTTTCTCTTTCTGTCTTCTCTCAAAAGATTGAGAAAATATTGTTAATTCCCTCTTTGAATTATTTAAAGATCAAAAGCCTTATATGTTTAAAAGGGAAATCAGCACAGATTATGTTCACTTTGTTTTATCCAAATATTGAATATCATGAAGTCATTTGAAAACTAAGTCTATAAAAATTATATTGCATGATTTTATTGAACATAAAGAAAACCATGTGTACCTAAGAGAGGTATCATCATACAGCAAATAAAATCTGCCCCTTGTTGGGGCTTCCTGGACCTCATTGTCCTACAGCTTAACTCATGGTCAAGAGTACAGTGTTACTTTAAATATTACTTTATTATTTCCTGTACCTAATGTATCTTTTACTCCCTAATCATTTACTGAAATGCAAGGTTGTTTATTTGTGGGTTTGTTTTTTGTTTTTCCAAAAGGAAAAGCTATCTTTGAGTGAATCATCAAAAATGACCCTTGGGAAGGCTCCTGCCTATAAGTAATGAACTCAAAGATTCACTATCATTCATTCATTCATCCAGTCATTTGACATGTGATGTGCATGTGATGGGCCAAGTACTCTTTCTTCAGGCACTGGGAATAGAACACTAAGTAAGTAAGACAGAACTTTCTGTCTTCATGGAGCTAACATTTAGTAAAAGAGATAGGCAATAAACACATCCATACATACATCTATATGTAAAATATATCATAGTGCTATGGAGAAAAAAGAGAACGGGGATAGGAAGTACCATGGAGTAAGGGCTGAAATTTAAAATTAAGGTGGTTAGGGAAGGTCTACTTTATTTTTTATTTATTTTTTTTAATTATTATTTTTTTCATAAACATATAATGTATTATTAGCCCCAGGGGTACAGATCTGAATTGCCAGGTTTACACACGTCACAGCACTCACCATAGCCCGTACCCTCCCCAATGTCCATAACCCCACCCCCCTTCTCTCAACCCCCCTCCCCCCAGCAACCCTCAGTTTGTTTTGTGAGATTAAAGAGTCACTTATGGTTTGTCTCCCTCCCAATCCCATCTTGTTTCATTTATTCTTTTCCTAGCCCCCCCCTAAGTCCCCAACATTGCATTTCCACTTCCTCATATCAGGGAGATCATATGATAGTTGTCTTTCTCAGACTGACTTATTTCGCTAAGCATAATACCCTCTAGTTCCATCCACGTCGTCACAAATAGGGAAGGCCTCACTTTAAAAAGCGATTTTGAGTAGAGACCTGAAGGGGAAAAGCCATGTGGCAAAACAGGGAAAGAACATATGCAACGGTCCTGAGGTATGAGAGTACCTGCTGTGTTTGATGAACGGGGAGGAGGCAAGTAAGATGAAATGGTAGAAGCTGGAGTCAGAATTAAGTCACAGGGCAGGATCATGCAGAGCCTTAAAGGGGAGTGCAGGGTTTTTTACTTTTATGCCATGCTGAATGTGTTGGGGTCCTTAGAGGACTCTGAGCAGAGAGATGCCATGGTTTGACATGTTTTTAAAGGATCGCTCTTATTTAGCTAACCTATTTTCAGGCTTCTATCAGTCTTTATATTAAAACAGTAATATAGGGGCGCCTGGGTGGCTCAGTGGGTTAAGCCGCTGCCTTCGGCTCAGGTCATGATCTCAGGGTCCTGGGATCAAGTCCCGCATCGGGCTCTCTGCTCGGCAGGGAGCCTGCTTCCCTCTCTCTCTCTGCCTGCCTCTCCGACTACTTGTGATTTCTCTCTGTCAAATAAATAAATAAAATCTTTAAAAAAAATAAATAAATAAAACAGTAATATAGTGATTAGCATTTAAATAAAAGCCCAGTAGGATTTACTATTAAATGGAAACTGGTCACTCTCAGAAACACAACAAAACAGAAAGGTAACTTGTGATTACATAGCTGGAAGGGGATAATGTGACTGAGAGTTGTGCTCTAATAGAGGAATAAACAGGACATTTATCAGAGCAGAATAACCTGAGCTCTGATCTTAATCATCTCCTATGGTGTCTAGCAATATGAACTTACTTAAGCTTGATCATAAATCACATTGGGAAAAAATACCAGAAAGAAAGGGGACACCTGGGTGGCTCAGTCGGTTGATCCCAGGGTCCTGGGAACGAGCCCAGCTTCAGGCTCCCCGCTTATGGGGGAAGTCTGCTTCTACCTCTCCCTTCCGATCTCTCTCTCTCTCTCTCTCTCTCTGTCAAATAAGTAGATAAAAATTAAAAATATTTTTTAAGAAATTAAAGAAAGAGGGAGGAAGGAGGAAGGAAGAGGGAGAGATAGAGAGAAAGAAAAGTAACGTAATATTAAATATTTAATTAATATATTAAATAGTTATATTTTAAAATATTATGTTCAATATGTTTTTAGATGACATGGGCCGCATTTAAAGCAGTGGGGTTCAGTTATTAGTTTAAAAAGTACAATAAATAGGAACACCTGGGTGGTGAAGTTGGTTAAGCAGCTGACTTGTTTCAACTCGGGGTTATGAAATTGAGTCCCATGTTGGGCTCAGAGCTCGGCATGGAGTCTGCTTGGGATTCTCTTTCCTTCTCCTCCGCTCCTTCTGCTCATATTCTCTCTCTCTCTCTCTCTCTCACACACACACACACACACACACACAAATATATCTTTTTTAAAAAAGTACAGTAAGTACACTCAAGACTTTTCCAAAAAGTCTGGAAATACAAGGAGAATAGTATGTTCATTGAATTCTCAGATTAACGAGTGAATCCATTGCTGTAAATTTAGAGGTGCTTCCCCTGAAAAGGTATCTGGAGATTGAAGAAGGATCTATTGAGTGTATTATTTTGAAATGTAATGAACACACTGATTAAAAATTAGTTTATGCAGTTTTTCGTCTTTGCAAACATCATGAATTAGGCTGAACAGTATAAAATTGCTATGTTTGTAATTGAAAAATCATCTAATATCAGCAAATTCATTATGATACAATCCAGAATAAATATATAGACCGGGCACATGGTTTGGATATGGTCATTTAGATGGTACCATTAGGATGCAAGATTATTATGAGGTCCTGAAGAGAGAGCGGTCATTATCTTTCTCTTTGCACTGCCAGGTAGTGTATGTGTCAGGAGGTATTAGCTCTTTCCAGGCTTCTCTCCTTCCCTGAGCCCAGGTGAAACTTAGGGTACCGAGGGCTGTGGTAAGGTTGCAAGTTAGTATAAGGCTTTGCCAGGTCATGGCATGAAGAGATGAGAAGGGAGTTGTCTCTTTCTTATACTGCTTGATAATAAAAGATAATTATAATGAAGCTTCATAAAGGATGAAATGGATGGACCAAAAAGGCTAAAATACATTCTTTATAATCAAAGAGTTCTATCAACTGGACCACACCACAAAGTACTATTTTCAGTACTGCTGTATGTGCATTTTCTTGAGTGGCATTGTACGGAACTCTCCATGGTGTCAGAAGTGTTCTATAGCTGCACTGTCAAAGGCAGCAGCCACTAGCCCATGTGCGTGTTGAGCCCTTGAAATTTGGTTAGTACAACTGAGCAACTGAATTCTTAATTTACCGTAATTGATGGAAGCTTAAATAGCCATGTGGAGTTAGATAGAAATTTTTAGAAATTAGGTAATTCGGATTCCCTATCTTAGCATCTCAGAACCGGGGACACTGAATCAAGGGATATAATTAAAAAAAAAAAAAAAAAAAAAACAAGGCTTCCAGTTTAATCAAGTAAAGAGCAAGTTGAGGGAGAGAAGATAACTCTAGCAGTAGATTTTACGTGAAAGGACAAAGAAAGCTGGTAAGCAGAGAAGGAAATGCCAAGGCATCGGGCTGAGGCCTACATTCAGAGAAGACTCTCAGCAGAAAAATTGCAAAGTCAGCTGTAATATAAACATATTTTGAGAGCACTCAGTTGTCTGCACATGTGTGCTAAGCCTAGTAAAAATCACAAGATACTTGGAAGATAAATGCTAGAGTTGATGAAAAATAATAACAATTGAATAAAGCAAATCCAGGGTCTCACCTCTTCAGAATTCTGTTTAGCCTCTTATGAGAATCAGGGCTAATGATCAGAATTGTTTTCTGATTTGTGCATGTGTCGGAGCCTGGATTCCCAAAGTTACAATTTCCTTTTTCGTCATTTCCACTCTCCTTTTTACCAGTATGACGAATGAGTACTGTAATAAAGGGATGGTGTTTACTCAACCCTGGATGGTTGTTTAATAATGACAACAATGGTAGCATTGGACTGAGGCCTCACTCTGTGTCAGCCTCTCTGAGCTCTTAACACGCATTAGCTCTTTTGGAGGATAGTTATGCATTCAGTAAATATTAGTTACTGGTTGCTACATAGAACTCTCACTTAGAGATGCTATTTTAAATTGTGATGGGAATTCAGAGAGTAAGTGGTTTTTGTCCACATGGAGCTGTAATGGAGAATAAAATAGAGCAAATTGAAATGTGGGGAAATGAAGAGAACTCTTAACACTCAGAGTTCTGAGACGTGGCAGGACACAGATGGGAAAGAGGGTGAACCAAATAAGGAAGGTAAAATTTAGTAGCAGAAAAGGGCCTGGAAAACAATAATTATGACTAATTTGTCTGGAACCATCTGGAACAGGCACACGTCATTTCCAGTTAGAAAGCCATGGAATAAAGCAGATGGGGGCCAACAGAGGGTGGTGACAGGTATCTTTAGCAGGTCAGGGGCGCTATGCCTTCTTTCCTGCTTTAAGAGGATCCAGCAGGTTCATATTGTCACACACCTTAGGTAAATTTGACTCCATATTCTTATCAGTTCTTTTCACTTTATAAAAACTTATATTTACATTAAAGCCCATATTAGGCAAATATTGCTTCCGTGTTAGTTGGATATTAAAATAACTTCCACCACTAAATAGGTCTAGCAGATTCCAAACTATTTAATCACTACTTTTGAATTTTCCCACAAACATCCCTCCCTTTCCTCCCTCCCTCTTCCCCCCCAACCCCCCCATCTCTAGCCATGACTCCATTTGATTACTAAGGAATAGTACCAACCCCATGAGAGCCCTATGAAATGATAGCCTCATACCATATATTAGTAGAATTGAAAATCTGTTTTTCTGCCATTTCACCTTACGGTGTAACTCTTATCCTTCACATTCTCCAGCTGGCCTGGTACTTTAAAACAAATGGATTCTCCAAAAGCACCAAAAGATAAGGATAAAATTACCCATGCAGACAGAGTTTCCTTCTGAGGACATTCCTGTTAAACTGGGCAAGAAGGTCTGTCTCTTAGTCTCCCCATTCTCCAAGAGCGTTCCGATGGGTCAGACTATAATTGCCGTCTCTCTTTTTCCCCACAGGGAAACTATGTGTCTGCAAGAGCTTATTACGAGAGAGCCTTACAGCTGGTTCCAGACAGCAAACTGCTGCAGGAAAATCTTGCCAAGTTGGATCGCCTAGAGAAACGATTACAAGAAGTTCGAGAAAAGGATCAGACGTAGCCATGTTTGGCCCAGTCTTGAGGGACAGTGCTGGTGCTTCTGGAAGAGGAAGAAGTGTTGGAGGCCTTCACCTCAGCAGGGGCACAACAGAGAAGTTTTCCGCTCGCTCTGAGTTTGGGGAGGCACGTTTTTGGATGCCCGCTGGTAACCCTTGCTGAGGGACTTGCATTTCCACGGAAGAAGACAGCAAGCAAGGGTTCCATCTGAGAGGAAGTAAAACAACTACTACACGTTTTGCAGATTTTTGTTGGCTTTAATTCCAGATTTCCCTTCATCTGTTTCTCTGCTTTTCCAACCTAAGAATCTAATTCCATCTCAGTGTAGACTTTTATGTCCTAGAAATACAGAGGCTTAAATGCTCTGACAGCAGAGCAGCTCTTCCTTGTGAAATGAGATATGTCCTAGAGGGAAAAAATCTCTGGGATAAACCATCTGGGTAATTCCACCAAGAGGTAACTCATTTAGTTCTCCAGAACTAGAAATGAGTATCTAATAGTTTTTGTAGAATCTTCTGGACTATTTGGGGGAAACGGTGTTGTTAAGTGAGCTTTGTCTAATACCCCCCGAGGATATTGCTAGAGCCCAAAAGAGTGAATTAAATTCCACTCTGATGCAAGCTTTTCCCATTGCCCGATATAACAAAAAGGAAGCTTCTGGGATTGTGTATGGGTATTCTCATCCCTGGGGGAAAATCAAGGATCTTGGTTCCTCTAATTTCTTTATGGAAATGTTTAAGATTATTTTAATTTTATTACAAGTATTACTAGAGTAGTGATACTGCTCTAAGATTTCAGAAGTGCTTTTAGAATCATTAATGTTTCTGACTCCACATACATTGTTATTTTGGTGGAGAAAAAATAGTATATTCTACATGAGAAATATTAAAGATA
The DNA here is from genome assembly GCF_022355385.1 of Mustela nigripes. Taxonomy (NCBI): domain Eukaryota; kingdom Metazoa; phylum Chordata; class Mammalia; order Carnivora; family Mustelidae; genus Mustela; species Mustela nigripes. Next base: position 65,186,461 of record NC_081562.1, read on the forward strand.
TTAACTAAGAGAAATGCTCTACTTTATTATCTTAACATTCAGTCATCCAGAGATTTATTATTTTTTTGAAAACTATATTTAATCACTGAAAATGCTATACAATATATCACAAAAATCTTCATAGACTATGAAGAGGATGGAAGAGAAGCTCTATTGATTTGTCTACTGAAATTTAATGAGAATTCTGTGCTGTATAACATGAGTGATGGAAATCCAGAGTTCTTGGTTCTGTATTTATAATATTGGAGAGTTCTTGGCGAATGCTCAAAAAATCTAGGGGAGAAAAAAGTCTAAATTCATAATTATAAAAATACATATTTATATTTAAAAGACAGAGGCCAGCAAAGTGGAACTTAACAAGTTGACATTTGTTTTTAGTGTTATTTATTTTGTAACTTATAAAATATATTTAATATATATATATACACACAAATTTTTTTCTCTGTACATAGTGGTTTTAATAGCAGCTTTCAGAACTGATCATACAGAAATCACAAATCTGAATTACAATGTAAAGTTTTAACAGCCCCTCAAAAAACTTGTATTGATGATTCACTTGGCAAAGCTAAAGAAATTAGGAAGTGGAGTTCAGTGTTTGGGTGGTAATATATTTTGAAAGTGAAGAAATTGGAACACCTGATTCTAATTTGGTCATCTTCATAAATTAAAAAAAGAAGAAGAAGAAGAGAAGAGAAGGAACCACTCTGGGGAGTGCTGTTTGCAGGCTAAGCCAGGTGGCCTACAGATGTGATAGCCCAAAGGTGTGCAGATTTCACTTGCTCAGGCCAGGATAGGGTAAAAAGCCTTCTTCTTTTCAACACTGCCCCTTTGTGTTATTTTTTGTCAAGGTAAGTCTAGTTAAAAGAACTTCGCTGTAAAGGGATGATGCAAGGCATATTTTAAATGCAAAGGATTCCAGAATTTGAATTAACATACATGTGTTTGTACATATCAATAATCCAACAATCTCTATATATTGCCACTGTGATCTTCTGTTTCTAGTAGTCTTTTAACCTTATATGTCATAAATTTGTCCAAGATTTTACTTAAAATATTTTCATTCTCCTCAAAATTATACTTTTATGTCCTAAGGCCAGGAAATGTATCACAGTGTTCATTAAATTATCAATCCACCCCCAAATTGGGGGTGGGGGGAATGAAGCCCTAGCTAAAAAACAGTATCTGAGACTTAAATCACAACTTTTTAGAATAATCTGTAACCAAGCCTCACACCTAGGAAGTTAACAGAAAAGACTAAGTCCCAAATTTTGAAAAGCAATTATGCCTTACTTGAAATGCCGCTAAAGGTAAGAGGGTACATTAGTGAGAATGGTTGAAATGGTGGTTATAGCCTAAAAGTTTCTGAGGGAAGGGGTCACATGGCCTTCAGGAGACTTGTTCTACCTTCTTTTGGGTGCTTTTCTCTCTCCCCATGTCTGTCTGTCTCTTTGTCTCTCTCTTCCTCCCTCCCTTCTTCTCCCCATGCCCCTTAGCCTCCCTTCATTCTGCCCCCCACCCCACACTGTCGCTCTGGCTCATTCTGTGCACACACACTGGCATCTCCTTGAACGTGAAAAGTAAGCACCATTTGTTGGGTCAGATATTTTTATCAGGATTTAATAATGCCACTGAGACGTAGCCAATGAAATAGTTTTCATAGTTAAATGGTGTCTAAAAGAAAATAAATGTTATTTTTCAAAGATATTACTTGTAACATGAAATACTATGTGGAATTCATTCCTATCAATAAAATCAGAGTGCCCTGGCTAGTTGTGGACATACATCCAGAGTCCCCTACTAAAAGTGTGCTTGGCAGGAGAGTTGCTGCCAAGAGAGTTGCTCTACCCTTTCTGAGATGGAATGGCAGAGCTGGCTTCATGGGCCTGAGGTTCATGTGGTCCCTGGAGGTCCTGCTCTCAGAAGGCCTCTGTGTTGGGTTGAAGGCCCTGCTTGAAATTCTTAATAATTTTGAAAGAGGGGTCCTGCAATTCCATCTTGCACTGGATCCTTAAATATGTAAGGTGTCCTCGGTGGGAGGGAAGTTGGCCCAGGACAAGACAGGAGATGCTTTAGTCTGGCTGAACACTTGATCCAATGATCAGAGTTTCATTTGTGACTATGTTCCTCTGAGCAACACTCGCTTTTTTTTCTCAGCTACATTTTGAGTCCTTTGTGTACATATATCCCCCGTGTACTGCCAATCTAACCTGTCCTTCTGTCCTACCTAGAACCAGTCCTCCTGGCCTTTAAGATTCCCATTAAGTGGCAGTCCTTTGATATAGGAACCATGAGAATGGCTTTACAAGTTTATTTCAACCTTGAGAATTCTTCAGGGTTTTTTAAGTGATCCAGATGTTTTCCAGCTGTTAACAGTATTCGTAAAACACAGTTTAGCGATGTAACGTTAAGTAAACCAAAGATTCAAATACCTTGGAGGAAAAGAAATTTTATTTTAGGGAATCCTGAGATGTAAATATTCTTTTGGGTCTGTTTGTTTTGAAGTTCATCACAAAACAAAGATGAAAGCCAGCACTTTAACGACAACCTCCTATAATACATCACAGCCCCTAGCATGAGACTGACACTCGTCATACCTCACTTGATGGAGGGGTTTGTAGTGATTGTACCGTACTTCTCAACAAGACTAAATGAGAAAATCCAAACTGTTCTTTACCAACCGACCCACAGAAACTATAATTTGAAGGGGAATAAAAATGAATGTGTGGTTTCTTATTGTCTCTACTAAACATTCCAGGCCCCTCAGATCGAAGAACCACATTCAGCTGATAGTTAAGAACTGTTCCTGGACACACACGGGCTCTCAAGCCGGGTGGGACTGCAGGATCACCTGGGGCCCTTGGGCAGTCTCTGAGATGCTGGCTGCCTAGTCCAGATGCTAAAATGCAGCGAGACTAGAGAAGTAGGCTAACAACTTTAATGGAACTTCTATGACTTTTACCATGTTTCTCCATTTTTACTTTTAAATCTAGACTAAAATGAGCCAAAGAATTCTAAAAAATAATTCATGGCACAGTTGATTGATTGAGACTATTGTTTCAAGATTGACAGGTGGGTGGGTGGGGCAGTTTGCACTGGTGGCAATTGGACTGTAATTTGACCTCACATTTTCAGAATCCTTCACTCTCAGATGGAGAAGAATGTGTATACACCATGTGTATACACCAGACAAGGCACCCAGTATGTAAAACTCATTGGCGGTGTTCATGGTGTAGAGTGTATGCCTAGACTTATGTATCTGTTTTGATTACACACGTCAGCTTTTGTTAATTATTTCTTCTTGTACTCATTAGAATCTGTTTTTGAGGGGGAAATAAAACGTTTGATCTGATGTGTGAAGGATGTGCATCTTAGATTAATAAATCTATAGGGTATTCATAACGACAATCAGAGCAAATGTAGTTATGGGTAGTTGGTTTGTTTTTAATTTTTCACCTAGTTTCCAAATCACATTTACTTCATGTATCTCCCAATAATAGCAAAAAGTAACTATCTGACACCTTTTGGTATTTTAAAAGAAGAAATACCTGTCAAATCTTGCATTTAGGCTGCAATTGAGTAAGATAAAGGCTTACAATGCCAAATATATAACATAACTTTTTATGATTATTCTTGATGTTTTGTTGTAAAAGAAAAGTATGTTGAACAGTTCTTCAAAAAATAGAACTTCCTTCTTTCTTTTTGGTTGTGGTAGCCATTAACTTCAAGAGAAAAAATATCTATAATCAAAGGAGTTCTTTAATATCAGCAAAATAAGACAACAAAATTGATAATTTTCATGCCTATCAAATGGCTCATATAAAAATGTGTTATTTTTATCACCAAAGATCCTTTCAGCTAAAACCTTTTAGGGCATGTAGCTCATGAAATCACCATCCATCACATTAGTCATTATTAGATCACCATTTACCCCAAGATGGAAAGATTAATCTATGTTCAGAAACCCAAGAGTTTCTTCCCATTCTCGATGGTGCAAATGGTATATATTTATGTCATGTTTGGAAGTTTCCAGTGTGCATAACATCCTTTTGGGGTTGCCTTGCTGGCCCAAAGGAGGGGTGCTCCGGTCCCAGAATCAGGAAATCTGGGTGGTAGGCCTGTTTGGCTACAGAGGAGCCGCCCCACCCTGGACAGGTCACCAAGCCTCTCAGCCATGTCTGTCACTCAGGGAGTGACTGGTTAGTTCTGTGAAACTAGCAAGCTCTGTGTGTCTCTGAAACCAGACTGAAAGCCCTTTACCTCTGAAGAGATAACTGATTAGTGTTGCCCTTCATTTGAGAAATTAATCACCGCCACAAAACACACACACAACCATAAGAGTGAGTGCAATGTCCAAGTGCTTTCATATGACGGAGATATTCTTATTTTGCAGTCAATACACATAAAAATTGGTCATTTTGTTATGTGTCAGGGGGAAATATTCTTAAAGATTTCCTTCAAAGGAATTAAAATAATCTGTAGAAGCCACGGCTTGCTTTTATAATGTGGTAAGCATCTGACTTGGTGACTCACATGGATCCCTCCTTTTATCAGGGAGAAAATGACTTGCATTGTGTTCTTTGTTCATGTTTTTATTTCCTACTTTGATCAGTTATATATAAATGCACATTTTGTTATTTTTCTTGTGCCAGCTAGAAATATATTTCCCATTAAAGTATTTCTCCCATTTAAGTCTGATTATGTATGCTCTGCTTAGGTCTTTCCAAAATGAAATTTGTGTAAATGTGTATTTTATATAAAATATAATGAAAATAATTATGTCTGTTTCAATCTCTCAAGTGCTCAGCAATTAGTACCCATTGAAACCCCTGTCACTAGCTGACATGTGTCAGCTTTAAAAGTGTCTGCTTTAAAAGAAAGAAATCTTCTTCCTTCTCATATTCATTCATTGCATCACAGTTTTGTGTGTTTCTTGTCTGCTCTCTTTCCCATACCTGCAGTGACTGTTTCAGTCCTTAAGTGCTCCTGATCTCTTCCTCTCATCTTGCTGAGCAGATGCCTTCAACCTCTCTGCAGAGAGTAAGTAAAAGGTAGAAAACATATTCTCTCAATACGCTGCACTCTGTCTACAAACTTCCTGTACCCAATTCTTTCCTCCCCTGTTACTACAGTGGAAAAGGGACCTAGGCTCTGGATTTTGCCTCTTGTGAAGTTTCATTCCATCCCTTTACCTCCCTTTTTCATCTTTAACTTCTTCCTTCTACCGACTCATGTGAATTCTATTTTAAAACATGGATACAGGTAACCACCATCAAAATCATTTGGGAAAGAAAAATGTAAGCTCTTCCTGTATTTCTTTTCATCTCTAACTGCTACCACATCTCTTTGTTCCTTCTCAGCTGAGCTATTTGAGTGAATTGTCTTCACCATTCTTTCTACCTCCACCTTTCACATTCCCTCTGCTTCATAGTGTTCTGTCCCTGCAACAAATAAGTAAATGAAACTTCAGTTTCCACGGTCACCAAGAATCCCCTTAGTGCTGAATCTTGGGCCTTGTGGGACTTTGGAGAAGGTTCTAGAATTCAGACCAGTAGTTTAGCAGGGATGGAAAAATTTGTTTACACAAAACATTGTATAGAAGAAGAAGAAGTAGGTATTTGGGTCTATCTGGAGGATCTGAGCTTTTATTGGAGAGTAGTTTGTCCCTGGGGTAAGGGAAGGCTATGGTATTCCTGGTAAGATCACCAGAGTGAAAACAAAATTTAAAGGTGGGGTGGTGAGTGCCCCAGGTCAGCCAGCCACTATAGCTGGGGATTCCCTTTGCAATGTTCAAGCCTAGAGGTACAGAAAGTCTGCTTACCCTTACCAAGACCCCTCCCAGTGTCCCCTAGACACCCTAGCTAGAGGAGTCCTCTACTTAAACTTTTGCAAGATGTCCTTAAATAAATAAAGCTGTGCTTGCTATTCTCAAGAACAGTTCAGTCCAATAGAACTATTGTGATGATGGCAGTGTCCTCTGTACACTCTCCACTAGGCACTGGTGGCTATTGAGCCCTTGAAATGGAGCTGGTGTGTCTGAGGAACTAATGCTTTTACTGTAGTTAATACTAATTTAAATAATCACGTAGGGCTAGTGTCCACTGTAATTGGACAGTGACCCTCTAGAGCTTCTTGATGTTAGATGGGACATAAAAATCAGAGAAACACTTTTCATGTTCATGTAAGATTTGAGACTGTTTCTGAATTCAGTGCCAATTGGATTCTTTAAGTTTTTCACTGAAAGGGGCCCTTTGATCTCTCTCCTGTTCCCTTCTGCAGTTTTAGGGTCATTGTCCCCAGCTGATTCTCACCTGCTTGTTTCTGTACCTGCATTCCCTTCACCTTGACTGTCTTCTGCTTTCCTGTCCATCTGTCCATCGCCTGCCTGTCTCCCTAATTTGTATACTTCCCACCTTAGTTAAGGAGCTTTTATTTCTATCTTACACAAAAGTAAGACAACTGGGTCTGGGAGATTGGTGTCTACCTTTATTATATATAGAATGTCCACTGGGCTTTGCCCTAATTTTTTGATAGAACACAAACCCATTATAAATTCTGGCTTTCTTCCTCTCCCAACCTCAAGTTATCTTACGACAAAATAAGGCTTCTAGAAAAAATATGCTGACATATCAATCTTACCAATGAATTCATTTTAATAATCTTACACGATGGATCCTACCGCTTTGGCCCATTCCACTGAAGCTAGTAACACAACCACCCAGCAAGGGGATGGCAGCCGTAAACCTGATCTTTCACAGCCACTCTGCATATTCTTGAACGCCAAGGGCTTCAACAAGCTTCTTACAAGGTGGGGCAGTCCTATTAATTACTCAATAAGCTTCCATGAGTCTTCCTCTTTTCAGAAAGGGGCCTGCCTGTGTCTTGGATGGGTGACCAGCTTCCTCACTCTGGCTCCCGCCACCTTCCCGGGACTGAGACAGAATTCCCCTGTGCTGAGCGTTCCAGGCCACTGATCCCCTTGCTCCCGGGATCACCGGCGGAGCCCCCCTGCACACCTGTGGAGGCGCGGCGTGGCGGGACGGGGGGCGGGGGGGGGGCGGCTGCAGCCCGGGGACTACCAAGAGGATCGGGAGGGTAGGGGTGCTGGAGGGCAGCCGCAGCTGTGAGCCCGGCCGCCCGGGGCAGGTGCGGCCCCTCGGCGTCGGCTCTGGAGTGAAGAGCGCGGCGGGCACTTCCGGGAGGGAGGGTCTGCACCCCGGGGCTCGCTGTCCCCACGCGGAGTGTGCAGCTGCGGCGGAGGAAGCGGTGTCGTCCCCGCGCTCGGGACCACGCGGGTGCCCTTCGGGCCGGGCGGGGTCTGCGCTCTTGCTCGCTGGGGGCCTCCCGCAAAGCCTGGGTGAGCTCGGACCCCCACGGGGAGGCTGCGGACGGGGGCTGAGTACCGGCCAGGGAGGCTTCTTGACTCCGTCAGCCCTCAGCCCCGGGGGAAGGGTGAGGGGCTGGCGCAGGCCCGGAAATTCTCAGACGCGCCAGGGTTTTGTGGAGGCCAAGAAAAACAAGGCTGTACCCACCTGGAGTCTAGCCCAATTTCCAGAGACAAATAACTCCGTTCCTTAAGCCCTAGTATCATCCTCCCCTCCATGAACAAAACGGAAGGAGGCTGAGGTAGAAGGAAAAGTAAACAAAGTCAAATTTCTTCTAAACCCAAATCTCACGAACAAGGACGCTTGAGAGCAAGAATGTGACATGCCACCAGGAAACTCCCAGTTGTCTTCATGCTAGTGCCTCGTCAAAGGGAAAAACAGCCTTGGCTTGATAGCCACCAGGCCTTCAAGATCCTGCCAGTCTTCTTTACCTTGATAGCCCTTCTGAACACCCGCTTTGTCCTCACCCACCGCCGAGTCCACCCCTACTCTGCTTTTTAAAACTCTGACTGTAATCTGGCTCAGGGTCCAAGGCCCTAGTCCGCTGTGTCCGGTATACTTGGGCCCAAGCTGAAGCCTGTCAAATAAACCCTCATGTGATTGCATCGGTGCTTGGCTCCTTGGTGGTCTCTCAGACTGAAAACTCCGGCACAACAGTTTCTTCTGGAGATTGTTTAAATTCTGGAGTTCAAGGTTTTAGGCACTTGGGCTAAGGAGCCTTCTCCACGGAAGAATAGCCAATTAGAAGTAATTTAAGGTCAAATATATATCTCTTTTCTGGAATAGCATATGTTGTTCTCCAGGATCTTTAATACACCCTAAATTCTATAATGCTCCCCTCCCCCACCGGCCCCAGAGTACGCTGGGAACGGATGGGGGGGCGGCTGGCCCCCCCCCCCCCCCCACGTTTACGTCTTCCTAGGGCAGCGCCTACTGCCGACTGTCGCGCTCGCGGAGCGGGAGGTCGGGGTGGGGGTGGGGGGTGCAGGGGGGCGTCCTGAAGCTAGTTCCAGTCAACAAAGGGTAATTGTGGGATGGTCTCAGGAGTGTCCTGAGACAAGAAGGGAGTAGCCTGCTGCTGAGTGAAATCAGAACATTCGTGCCAGGCCAGGAGAATCTGAAGCTGGAATCTTGATCAAGTGAATCCTTCTATGAAGTGCCCTGGGTGTGTGTATACACACACACACACACACACACACACACACACACACACACGCTCTCTCTGCCACACAGGACAGAAGTGTGGGATCCGTGCGGTTGATGTGACAACCAGAAACTGTCTTGGAAACTGGGTTCTTCCTTAGAGTTACTGGTTGGAGAAATTCAACAGTCGGCGGACATCCGTGGTGGGTCAGTATAACCAAAGCATTGATTTCTTAATGAGAAATCTTACGTTTTTTTTCTTGTTTCAAATATCACAACTCCAGGTTGTTAAAACATGTAATTTTTCTCTTGACCCTGCTCAACCTCTCTGTCAGAAAGTTTACTTTATAGGAAATTTCTTCCTAAACAATTATATCGGTAACTTAACAATGTTAGATAAGGAGAGTTGATTTCTAGTGTTTCTAAGGGAGATGACACCTATGGGGAGACCTATATGAGTTACGTTTGTGCGTTTCTTCTTGGTCAGATCTCCCTAAAATCAGGTGAGCACCACTTCTGTGGAGGAAGCTTGATCCAGGAGGATCTGGTTGTTACCCCAGCACACTGCCTACTTGGCCTCAATGAGTAAGCTGTGGATTTCCTTTATCATTATTTGCTTATCAAACCTCAATTGCTAGCTATATGACTGGGAGATTTGAAGCTCTAAATACTCTGGGAAGTTCAATCTCAATCCCTTTCTGAATTTTTCCACCTGGTCCAGCCACTCATGGACCTTCCTGATCCCCAAAAACTTGTATCAGGATTATTTTAAGATTTCCTGTACCTCTTATTCTACTAATCAGAGTCCCCAAAGATCCCAGATTAGCCTCGATAATTTGTAGAGTAGGTAGTGAGGTGGAGTTGATGATTACTCGTTCTAATGATATATTGACATCAAATGTTTAATGGATGTTCCAAAATTTTAATTATCTGAGTCATTAGGAGGGAAAAAATATTGTGGAAATAACTGATACTTAGCTAGGTTGAGAGTACTAATAATAATGAATGAGAGTTCTAGGAACAATTTTTATATCTTTTTTAAAATGATAGAGCATATGTACACAAGTCTAAAAGAAAAAGAGGCCATTTTTAAGTACTTTATGCAGAAAGACGTTTGATGGTGGGGGAAAGGGTGCACAGAATGCAAACACTCTGATGGAAAATCATGACTTTTTGCAGATCCCTATAATTTATAGGCAATTACGATGGTAGTAACCATTAATCAAGGTGCATCTCCTTTTAAGACTTAGAAATGTTTAAAGGTACAATAATCACTTTTCATTTTAATTATGTGAAACCAAGGCAGTCGTTCCTGGGGAAACAGCTATATTTATTGAAACATTTTTCTTCAGTTTTAGGAAGCAAATTAAGAGTCTGACTATGACTGCTGGGCAACACAGCCTCTCCCAGAAGGGTGTACACAAACAGAAGAGTCCTGTCTCAAAAATTATTATCCATCTTGAGTACCACAGACTTGGACATATGAGTTCTAATATTGCACTACTCTACCTAGAACACAAAGTTGAGTTTGGTATGTAGGGAAGTTACACATGAAAAACTGTAGGAGAAAATGGTGTTTTATTAATCCTGTACCAGTTAACTTTAATTTCTGTGCATAGATCTACTAATATTAGAATAGCTAAGTTTTATTCCTTTTTATTTGATTTTTATAAGGATTTTATTTATTTATTTAGCAGAGAGAGAGATCACAAGTAGGCAGAGAGGCAGGCAGAGAGAGAGAGGGAAGCAGACTCCCTGCAGAGCAGAGAGCCTGAAGGGGGGCTTGATCCCAGGACCCTGAGGTCATGACCTGAGCCAAAGGCAGAGGCTTACCCACTGAGCCACCCAGGCACCTTTTTCCCCCCCAAAGGTTTTATTCTTTTTTAAAATCTTGTTTATAACTTATAAAAAACACTGTAGAGGCTATGGGTCTCAGACACAAATTATGTATGCTTAATCTGCATTTTATATACTCTTTTGTCTTGGCTGGGCTACGTTCTAGGCTTACTTATACTCAGCTCTAGCCAGGGAGTTTGGGACATTTGAAAGTGTTCTCAGAGAGTTCTTCTTTTTGTCATTATTATGGACTAGATAGCTGACACTCAGCACAGGTAATCTAAACATTTTGGATAAGAATATTAAAAATCTATTTTTTAAAAAATACAAAAAAGAGAAGTTTTCAGTGACCCCAAACAATGAGCACAAATTAAGAGGCGTCGGCCAGGTAATGAAGCAAGCCATTGCCTTTGAGTCATCGAATTAATCTATAAGAACCTAAAGCTTTAATTGCTCAAGCAAGGAGACTGCATAGGAAGAGGGATGGGAGATGGGAGAGTCTGGTTGGAGTCTCCCATGTAACTCCTGACTTCCCAGCAGGTAATGCTTGAAAGGTTGCAGGAAAAAGAGGGGGACATACTTCCCTCACATAAAGTGAGGGAAATAAGGAAACTTACTGTTTGATCTTTGGCTCCGTAATCATAAGCAAGCCTTCATTCAAGTTGAATGCTAGAATTCCCATTACCTGTGACCAAAAGAAACTATTGCCCCATTTTTCTGTTCCCCTTTATAGAAAAGCTATGAAACTCCGTTTATGGTATGGAGGTTAATTTCCTCTCCTCAGTTCTCATAATTACACGTATTAAGTTTGAGCTATCTGTTAGACATCCGAGTCAGTCAGACTCTCACGCCCCTTACTCCCCCCAGTTTGCCCTTGTCTTAGTCACTGACCTCCATGTTGTTAAATTCAAAGGTGAATTCTCAACCATCAGCTTACTTGAAGGAATTTTGACAGAGTTGCTCATACCATCCTGGAAACATTTTCTTCATTTGAGTTCCAGTAGTCCCTTGGTTTGCCTTCTACCTCTTTTTTCACCCTTTACTGGTTATCTGTGATGACACCTCCTCTTCTCTGTAACCTCTTATTCTTGGCGTGCTTTTCTCTATCTGTCCTCACTCCTTTAGTGTCCTCATCCAGGATCAAGCCTTTAAACACCATCTGTGTGAAGACTATCCTAAATATTGTCTGTCTAGTCCAGGTTCCTTTAGATTACATATGCTGCTGGGATTACTAGCAGTTGTATAGCCAACTGCCTACTGGTCATCCACCTGGATGGCTAATAGCATTTCAAACTTAATATCGTTGAAACAGCATCTTGATTATCACCTACATCTTAAATCTCCTTTACCCATAGCCTTCCATTTTGATTAATGAAAATTCTATCTTTCCTGGTGTTCAAACTAAACACTTTGCACTGGGTCTTAATTCCTCTTTATCTCACACTGATTCTTCTTTCTCCCAGAAAAGTCCTGTTGCTTCTGTCTTACCCTCTCTACTCCTAGCAACCTATTCCAGGCTACCGTCTTTTCTTGCCTGGCTTAATTTTAGTAGTCTCTTAAATTGTCTTTAACTTCCTCTTTTGCATGCCTAATGTTTATTACTAACCCAACAATCAGACAGATACTTTTTGAAATATGAGTTACGTCACTCTGTTCAAAACCCTTCAGTGGTTCTTCATTCTACTCAGATGGAAATCAATGTCTTTACCAGTTGACATCTCTACCCTCCTGGCTCTACATCTGATCTGTTGCGCATGTGTGTGAGTGTGTGTTTTTGTGTGTGTTTTCCACTAAACTTTTTTTTGCTTACTGTGTTCTAGCCATTCTGGCCAACTGTTTCTCAAGCATATATGACATGACCCCACTGTGGAGACTTTCCATTCTCTTTCTTCTTCTTCAAGTGCTTTCTGCTCAGATAACTACATGGTTCCTTCCCTTGACTTTTCAAGGCTTTTACTCAAATGTCATCTGCTCAATGAAACTTGCCATGACTATCAATTTCAAATAACATTTCCCAGGCCATCCCCCCTAATCTCCAGATTTCAGAACTTCTTTACCCTACCCTGATTTTTCCAGAGTGATAGTACCTAACCACCAAATAAGTTATTTTATTTATTGTTTGCATGCCCACTTCCCTAACACACACTCTTGTGTTTAAGGGATTTATCTTTCTGCTCATTCACTGAGGTCTAGAAGAGGGCTTACCACATAGTAGGACTTAGTTACTTTGAGGGAAAACTATCTTTTAAGAACAAGGGTCTACCCTAAAATGTTAATAGTTTTGGAAGATCATGGTGGTACATATAACACTGGATTATGGTCTTCCTTGTTTTACTTTTTCTGCATTTTTTCTAAATTTCTTTACATATGAAAGAGTTTTATTTGTTTGTTTGTTTTTAAATATATGTCAGGGGCGCCTGGGTGACTCAGTCAGTTAAGCCTTTGACATCAGCTCAGGTCATGATCCCAGCATCCTGGGATGGAGTCCCTCATTGGGCTCCCTGCTCAGTGGAAAGCCTGCTTCTTCCTATTACTCTGTCTGCCATTCTGCCTACTCAATGCTCTCTATTGCTCTGTCAAATAAATAAATAAAATCTTTAAAAATATATATATGTCAATATTACATTTAGGGAGAGAGTGTAGAAGCTATGAAATTAACTGGATGTCCCTTTTCCAAATATATTCAAGACTTGTCTATCTATGAGCCTTATAATTTTCTGTTATTGTTGTTTTTCCAGGAACTGCTGTTCAGCCAATCTGTCCTCCCATAGAGAGGAGAACTCTGAAGCAGGGATTCTTTGCATGACCAGTGGATGGCGCAAGATCTCAGAGAGTGAGCGGCATCAAAAGGAAACAATAGTAGTTCTTCCAGGTTTCTTTGTCCATGAGAAGCAGGAATTTTATTGGCCATGAGTAACCCATTTATCCTGTTTTGCTTTTGTTTTCCCCAAGTTATGATCCAGTGAGAATTTCTGGTTGTCTTCCCCATAAAAATGACTACACTTAAGGCTCAACACAAAACTTCTCCTGCTACCCATTTTGGTTAAGTGTGTCAGAAAAAGAAAACCAGCAGTAATTATGACAAATGAATGAAAAAGAATACAGTAAAAGGATAATCAGGAAATAGTAACAATGGTTAAACTTATTTGTCTTTAATGTTGTGATTTTTTTCTTTTTTTTTTTTTACGGTAAAGTATTTCACAAAATATGAAAATGTTTCCCTCTTGGGGAAACTTCAGTGAGGACAATCGTTGTCTAATTTATCAGACTGTCTCCACAGCATCAGAATATTCAAACGTCCCATGAGAAGTAGAACTTCCCCTCATGGATGACAGAATGTGTAATAGTGTGCTCAAGCATATGAACCTTCCTCTTCTGGGAAGGACAATGATGTGTGCCACGTGTCCAGATGGGAAAAAGGATGCCTGCCAGGTAAAATATATCAGTCAGCCTGCTTATTCAGTATCATATAGTTAATAGCAGATTCTGCCTTTCCCCATGAGTTGCTTTTGCAGAATTACTGCTTCAGAATTCTTTTTGTTCATCTTTCTACCATGTTTCTGCTGAAAAAGTTTACTTGACCCGGCCTGAGAGCATTCTTTCCTGTTCCGTGTCCATTCTTATCCCCATGCTTCTTTTTGGAGAAAGGGAGGGAAGGAATGCAGGGGAGTTGGTTTCAACATTTCCAACCTATTGGAAGGAAACAAGAGCACTTTGGCAAAATTAGGTCTATCTGTGAATTATTTTTCATTCCACCTTTTGATAAACATTGTGATTTTTTAAGCCTTTAAAGCAGAATGCAATGCTTGCACAAAATTTGACCAAAGATGGCATAACTATTGTAATGGTTGGATAAAACATGAATGACCTCCCAAGGCTGACATAGCAACTTACCAAGAAGACTGATCTTCACAAGACAGAGAAGGGAAAGGGAGACTAATTGGTGAAAGGCATTTTAAGTTTTAGATGGGGATGACAATTTACTTGGAAAGACATAAAAACAAAACAAAACTGGAGGAGCAAGGAACTTGGAACTGCTATGGGATGCTCCCTAAAATTATCTTTTGGAAAAATTTTGACTTTTATTCTGGGGATGAGGGGTTGCAGGTGGGAGGCTATAACAGGACAGGGACCAGGAAGGGTTTGGAAGGGAGGAGACAGCAATTTAGAATTATGCCACTTTCTGAATTGGAACCCAAGTAGTTTAATGGTGCTCTATCCTATCTGCTTCACTTAGAGACTGTCTTTTTTGGATTAAGCCCTCAAACGATCCTGTGCCTTTTGAAGAGGGTTTAATGGATACAGAATTGACATGTGTTCTCAAAGCAACACATGATTCTGAAGGATTATTAAAGGATCCTAAAATCATTTGTTCTTTATCCTCTAGTCCAAGACCCCACAGTCCTTTACATGTAGCCCCTGGGACAGAGTTCAGCTTCTGTTCTGTTCTCAGAGCCTTCAGCTGTTGCATGAACTTGGGGATTCTATTCACTGGTGCTGTAGGCTTGGATGTGACCCAGTCTTTCCCAGCAAATCCAGGTGACAAACTAGAGTGAAAAACTGTTCTGTAAACTCCCCCTTCTCCTTCCAGTGGTTTGGATGTACATGGTTGTTCCCAAAACAAGTAGGGGCAAGAGAGAAGTTAAATGGTAGCTTGACAAGATTGCAGACACTGATTGGAAGGAAGTTACATCTGGGCAAAAAGACTGTACCTTGAAACTAATGGTGAAGAGACAGAAAGGTGGACCAAAAAAAAAAAAAAAAAAAAAAAAACCAAAAAACACCACCACCACCACCACTGGTGGACAGTAACCAGTGGGTATCTACGTCTCTACTACTTCTCTCTTTGAGATGAGTGCTATTGTTTGTGGGCCTACTAAAATATTTTTAACCTGTGAATATTTTCAAGTTTTTTCTTTTTCTGTACTCTGAAAGGGAGACTCTGGAGGTTCATTTGTTTGTAGAAGAGACAGTGGAATCTGAGTCCTTATTGGGATAAGTTCTTGGAGAGCTGTTTGGACTAGAGATTGGACTTCTTTAAGAAAAAAACATAAAAGGGTATCGCTGGGCATTTTCTCCAAGGTGTTTGAGTTGATGGATTTTGTCACTCAGAACATACTCACAGGTAGGTGTAATTTCTGTGAATTCATCCTTCCATTCTAAATCAAATGCTTATATCAAGGGTAGTTACTCTGGTATGTTGCAGGTATAATAGAACTAGGCTCTAAAAGCACAAATATGTCTGATTTTCATTTCCTAATCCAATATATAATGAACTAAAATCTCTAAATTCATGAGAACTAATAACTTTCAATTTAACTTAAACTCAACTTGGACATAACCTGGATCTTCAAGTTTATGTTCATGTAGATTTTTTGTTTTTTGTATTCGTAAAGATTTAAAAAATAACCATTGAGGAAGGGTTCTTTCTTCATTTATCCAGCTGACATATCTTTTCCTCTAAATTAGTTTATCTTTTTAAATTTTTTTTATCTCACCAAAGGACATACCCTTCCCAATGTCCATCACCCAGCCACTCCATTCCTCCCACCCACCCCACTTCAGCAACCCTCAGTTTGTTTTCTGAGATTAAGAGTCTCTTATGGTTTGTATCTCTCTCTCTGGTTTCATATTGTTTCATTTTTCCTCTCTTCCCCTATGATCCTCTGTCTTGTTTCTCAAATTCCTCGTATCAGTGAGATCATATAATAATTCTTTCTCTGATGGATTTATTTCTCTCAGCATAATACCCTCTAGTTCCATCCAAGTTGTTGCAAATGGCAAGAGTTTTTTTATTTTTTTATGGCAGCATAATCCATTGTGTGTGTGTATATATGTGTGTGTGTGTGTATATATGTGCGAATATACATATATATATATATATATATATATATATATATATCTCACATCTTCTTTATCAATTCATCTGCTGATGGGCATCTAGGCTCTTTCCATAGTTTGGCTACTGTGGACATTGCTCCTATAAGCATTCAGGTGCATGTGCCCCTTCAGATCACTACATTTGTGTCTAGTTTCAGACACTAAAAATAAATGACTTCTTTCCCTTTTCTCCCATTCACCTTTGTTAATTTTACTTGACAACAGTGGAGAAAATAAGGGAGGCTTTGGAGAGTTGTTTTTGTTTTGCAACACTAAAATCTAGATTAGAAAAACAAATGTGGGTCAGGAGATGCCAAACCTGTCCTCAAGGAACTTCCCTGCTATTTGGGAAGACAAAGGAGTAAATTGACCAATGTGACAAAGGTAACATCTGAGCATCCAGGAGAGCTCTGAGGAGCTCAGTCCCGGGGGACCAGAAGGTGTGCCATACAAAGTGGCGACACCCATGCAAGGAATGCCCAGGGGCAGCCTCCATAGAATAGAGATGTGAGGATACATTAACAAGAACAAACAGCTGAGTACGAGAACCAGATTTTTTCAAGGCCAGAACCCAGAGTGTCAGAACCTAATGTTCTCTCCATCCCACCAGCGCTCCCTCACTGTCATCCACAATCAGCTACCTTGCCCATGATTCGAGAAGCACCGCTGTGACTGGTCCAGCTGAACACCACTAGAGCAGGCTCACCACTGACTCTCATTTGGGCATCAGAGTGAAAGTGCTCTGTTCGTTGTCATAACTACGCAGGGAAATTCTCTCCTGGTAGCAATTCTGTTCAGTTTTCATCACCTGGAAAAGAAGGTTAAAAAGATTAACAAGCCCTGAACAAAGGTTAATGATAACAATATTTTAAAAGGGCAATGAAATCAGCCAGTAACAGTTAATTCCACAATGAAATGAATAGCAGAATGTGACGATTTATTTCAATAACACTTCCTTGACATCTTCTTTCTAAGCTTCTCATCCCATAGTTGCTTATTTTTTCTAGCTTCCAGTAATTAGAATGTGACCCTGGAAGCTGAGATTTCTGAGTGCATGATAGAGACTTGCCACGTCATTGCTAAAATTTGTGTACTTTTACTTTAGTATTTTTCTACATAGGTATTTTATTATAAAACAGAATATCCTGGTGAGAGATGGAGGAAAAAACCATATTAGTTCCATATACAATGAATTTGAAGCCTCAATATGACTCATGATTTTGAAAACTGGATAAAGATATGTTAAATCTGAAGAACTTAGAGAGATTTTCTCAGTGAAGTCTGAGGTCATAATGTCTAAAAACATGTGTTCCCATAAATATAAATTATATAAATTATACAGCTTCAATCTGACTGGGTACCATATGTCTTGAAATTCTCTTCATAGCTGAGGTAAGTGATCAACTTTTTTCTACACTTTGAAAGCTTGTAGATCTCAAGGAACCGTGTTATTTGGAGAAAATGGCAAGATTCGTTACCCCCATTCCGAAGAGAGAAGATTTTCTCGTAATTGGTATATAACCAAGGTAGGAATGATTCTTGGGTTTCCCCCAAAATCAGGTCTTTAAGGGGCTATGTTTTGGCATTTGTGCCTAGTATCTCAATTTCTCAACCTGATTAACATAAAAGTCTATATATTTCATCTGATATTTTCTAGTTGGGAAGTATTTGCTGATGGATATTTCTGATATCTACTAATACAAACCATCAACATCAACACGAGTAGTATTAAGACTGGAGCTTACCTGAATTGATGTATTCAAATATACAACATTTCCTACTTATTGCTGTAATAATGGTAATGTTAAGTGTTGCCTAGAAGATGGAAAATAGCTCATGATCTATAAGCTTCAGTGTCTTTAAACTTTTTCTACATAATCTGTTCCCTCTTTGGCTGAAGAAATCTTTAAGCTTTAGAAATAAGTTTTGCAAGTACTTCATTTCCTCAAGTGTTGCAAATTAACTTCAAATCTTGTATGAGCATGGAAAGGTGTGCAAAGGTAGATCACAGATCTGTGAGTTTATAATCTGGAAAGAAGGAAGAGCTGAATAAGAAGAACTATACTATAAAACACCATCAGATAAGCTTTATAATTCATACTACTCATGTGTTGGGTGGTATTATGGAGAATGGAGAGGCTAAGTCCCACTGCAGTGGTTTGTCTGGTTTTGTTTATACTATGGTTGGGGGGCGGATGGTGGTAGGAATGTGCTAGTGAAGGGGAAAGTATTGAAACTAGTCATTGAAGGGTAGTTACAGTTTTATAGCTCATGAAGTCTTTGTAGCTCTGGTATCTATATTTCAACAAATCATGCCAAGCAGAAGGAGTTATGTATAAGTAGTGTCAGGGAGATGGAGAAAATTACAGTTGTTTGGACAATGTGTATCACAGGGCAGCTGGATAGCAGTCCCAGCATAAATAAGAACTAGTGTGGCAGTGGACAATGAAGATAAAAAGGCTGGTTAAAACTTAGTTATAGAGCACCTTAAATTCCATGAGAAGAACTTTGGACTTTTTGCCACAGGCAATGGGAGCTAAAATGGTGGCACAATTAAAATTTATAAAATAAATGTATAAAGACTGGAATGCAAATACTTGTTATAAGTATACAGAGGGAATGATATGGCTTAATTGAAGCCCATATTTAAATGTCTTAAAAGTGTAAGTTGACTTTCTGTGCATCAACCTACTAATAATATAATACCAATAAAGCCTTTGCCATCTTTTCTTAAACTTTTAGAAAAATAGCATCTAGAATAAGAGTGAGAGTCTTCTTTTATTAGAACCTGGGTGGGGAGAGTTGGGAGGGGTCTCCGGGTACAATCTTTAGAGAGGGGCATTGATAAGCTGGAAATTGTCTGAAGGACAATGGCCAAGATGGAAAAGAATTTGAAACAATATCTTGGTGATTTTGATCCAAAGAAGACTTGAGATGAGGAAGGAACTTAATCAGAGGAACCACTACAGATGTTAGGAGGAAGCAGATTTCAAGCCAAATATAGTAATTTCTAACTTGAGAGATCTCCAAGAATTAATGGCCTTCCTCAGGAGTAATGAATTTCATTTATAAGTAGATATTTGAGAAGAGCATGGATGGCTCTGGGTGAAGTTCCAGAAAGTACTGATACATTAGGTTAAGAATTGCAGATGGCAGCCAGTTTACCCTCAAACAGAGAACCTGGAGGTCAGCTTAGACAATGAAGTATTGAAGAGATTTCTGCAAGAAAGACTTTCAAGGCAAAAGGAGTTTGTTATTAGTGCTAGCTATTGCAGAAGTCAAAGTGAGGTCAGATAGGGCCGCCTGAGTGGCTCAGTCGGTTAAGCATCTGCCTTTGGCTCAGGTCGTGATCCCGGGATCCTGAATTGAGTCCCACGTGGGGCTCCCTGCTCAGCAGGGAGCCTACTTCTTGCTCTCCCTCTGCTGCTCCCCCTGCTTGTGCTCTCTCTCTGTCAAATACATAAATAAAATCTTTCAAAAAATAAGGTCAGATAAAATGCCATTGGATATGGCAGTTCAAAATTTAGCGGCTAATTCAGTAGATTTATAGGATTAAGAGCTATATTCATAATTGGCTAAGCGATTGTTGAAGACTTGGTATCTTTCCTTCACCAAGTAGTCTAAACATTTTTATCAAAGCTTTATGATGTGTCAGGCACTGTTTCAGGTGCTAGAAATATAGCAGTGAATGAAACACAAATACTTCCTTTGCGGGGCAGGTTGGAAAGTGGAGAATGGGGGTAGTACAAGTCATTAATTAAGTAATAGTAAGTAACTACAGTAACTAAAATTAAATTATAGTAAGAAATGTTAAGTGCTATGCAGAAAAACAGAAAGAAAGAGGGATGGTAGTATAATATTAGAGAAGGTGGTCAGGGAAAACTTCACTAAAAAGATGATATTTGAACAAAGACTTGAATAAGGTGAGGGAGGGAGTCATACAGGTCATCTTAGGAAGGAACATTCTTTGCAGAAGGAACGGCATGTGTGAGGGAGGAATACTTTTAGTATATTTGGGGAAGAGTTGGATCAGAGTGCTAGAGCTAAATGAGAGGGGGGGAAGTGGTCACGGTTGGCATGATCAAACTTACAGGTCATACGAAGGACGTAGGATTTCCCTGTAAGATGTACGGCCATTGGAGGATGTTGAGCAGATGAGGAACATGACCTGACACATTTAAAAAGGATCACTTTGGCTGCTGTATTGAAAATAAACATTAGATGGGAAAGCTAAGAGCTGAAAGACAAGTTACTGCAATAGTCCAAGGAAGCGTGGTGGCTTGGGACCAGGTTTGTAACAGTAGAGGTGGTGAAAAGTGGTGGGTCCACAGGATTTTATAGTGAGTTGAAAATATGGGTTGTAAGAGAGAGAGCCTTATGATTAACATGAGGGTTTTTGACCTGTTGGAGGGATGGAGCTGCCATTGTTTTTGATGAAAAAGACAGTTAACAGTGAAGGGAAAGAGGAAGATGTAACTGGCTTTTGGGTAGTAGGACAGGTTTCAAGAGAAGCAGGGTTTTGTTTTGTTTTGTTGTTTTGTTTTGTTCTGGAGAGGAATGGGTTAGAATTAACTGCACGTATGAGCAGAAAAGTGAGTAAGGGAGAGGAGTCAAGAGAAATGTATAAATACGTGAAGGAAGTTTCGTGAGAACACAACAAATAAGGAAGGTTTAACTTTGAAAAAAAGGTGAATAATTACCCTCCTGGGAAAGCAACCAAAAAAAAAAATTTCAGGTTACCTATAGGAGAGTTAAATAAATGTACACTAGATGTCTTCTTGGATATTATAAGGTTTTAGTTGCTTCAAATTTAGAGGATATAGTTGAGGTTAAATAGTTAAGATTTCTAATAGCATGTAAGGACTCAAATCAAGAGTCAACAAGAGATGAATAAGAATTTCAGTTATTTCACAACTCAGTATTAGCATGAATTTATGCTGTATTTCAGCACATCTAAAACAAACTGGTTGTAAAATTCATTGCTATTTTATGTATCAATAAAGAAATAAAAAATATCCAAGATTAGGAGATCTCCATATAAAGAGAGGACACCAAAGACTATACCTTCAGTATAAGACTAAACAAGGCACAGTCCTGCCCACGTGGAAAGTTACATGCCTCAAACCTTGACACTGGATGTAGGGAGCAGTAAAAATGTTCTCTGAGAGTTCGAATCACAAACTAATACTTATGCAGGTCTGTTGTCTATAATGTCCACCACCAGTATAGTCTGAAACACCTCAAGCAGAAAAATTCAGTAGCATGAAGTTCACAGTGCTTCAGAGTGACTGATCAAAGGTAATTTCTTTCTGGAAGAACCATTTCCATTAGAACTAACAGAACTGTAAGACTCCACTGTAAGATCCTTCTTTTAGAATGTTCGAGTCTGTGGGGGAATGTGCTTTAGAATGTAATAAGATAGGGAATCATTTTGCATACTTAGTGATTCCTGCATTATGCAAAGCAGCCTGGAGAGTGGTAGAAGGTTTAATTCCAGATGGAGTTAATTAATGGTAAGTTAAAAACAGATAATGCAAAGAAGGAGCAAGGAGTTATAGTTTCTCCAAGCCTATCTTTATTCTGTTAGGTGGTAGCTAAATTCTCAGACATGGCAGATACACGACACTCAGGTGGTCTCCCTCCTTCCAGGCACATGGGAGACATTGCATTTCTTAGAGCCTAGAACAGTGCCTGGTATACAATAATGCTCTATAAATATTTGAATAGGTAAATCAATGCTTACTGTTGGTCCCCCTCTCTCACTTAGCTTGACTAGATCTCAGAATCCTTTTTAACACAGCAGTCGCTAACAATAAATCAGGTGATTTGAAATCTGTTTTCTATCTTTGAGGTAGAGGTTTGGAATGGGAGAAAGTACTTGCCTTTGAAGCCATAAAGCCCAAACTGTATTTCCTATTACATGTAAGATGTGATGAGTCTTTTAAGATCCTGACAGTTTTCTTATTTTGAGGAGGGGGGAGTACTTTCTCCCTGCCCACTTCACAGGGGTATAATGAATCTCAAGAACGATGATAGATGTGGACTGCTTTCTCAATTGAAGTACCAAAAAAAAAAATTTTGAGCTTTATAATATTCTAGACCGCTTATTGTTTTCTAAATTGAAGCACTAAAGAGTGATTTTTTAAAAAAAATAATATTTTAGGCAGCCTCTTTTTACATTGATGTTCAAAATGATGGACTAGAAAAAGCAAAGCAGGGGGTTTCTGGTTAGGGAGGAGATATTTAGTAAGAATTATTGCATTTGATCTTTAGAAACTAGACATTAAAAAGTTGGATAACTGCTGAGATCCTGAACATTATTGCTTAGAGGGCAGTGAGACTGTTAACAGGTCTGAAGTGGTTGAAAAAGAATGTCAGGTTTTAGAAGTTTGTTCTGATGTGTTCGATTCCAGGCATGATTACTTTGCACTCAGATGAATGTGAGGCATGGAAGACACCAAGGATTTTTGGTCTGCTGGGCTTTCTTTTCTTTAATAATGTGAATTCATGAAGGACAATAGAGGATTATGTGTTAAATTATGTAAGACTACTTTCAGAATGTTTAGACATGTTTCTAAAGATGTTAGTAAAAGGTCACAGCTGACCTTACCGGGAATTAGAGAGATGACATGGCAACCACAGAGACCGTGACCCAGGCTGACCTTGGAGGACGTGACTGGTTAGACTTAACATATACTGCTTGGTCAATCCATAATTCATGATGCATAATTCAACTTCTGGGGGAACATTATGAATTTTTAATTAGACTACTAACTTAGAACAAAGAGATGAATCTTGGGTTCCTCAATGTATAGGTGAAAATTCTAGTATTTTATAACTGAATGAAAGTTAAAGGGTAGTTTCTGGTGATTTCTAATTAACCCCTCTATTTGTTGGATAAATGCCGGCAATTTGAGCATAATCAAATTATTCTCACATAAGGATTTCCTTTGCCTTTTATCTTCTAATAGCCTTTAAAATTTTGTTATTGGTGAGTTATGAGCTAAAGCCCAAATACTAGATCTTAGTTGTCCCACTCAACAGTGCCGTTTATTACACTTTCTCTGCCTTCCCTATCTAGCTTATGTATGTGGAGAATAACAGTACCAGGAAATAAAATTATCCTGGTAAAATTTACAAGCTTAGACATACAAAATAAAATTGGATGTAACCATGACTATATATCTTTACAATCGAGCAATGGAGTGCTTATTATTAGTACATATGTTACATTTATTTTTACTTGTCATGTTAGAGTATCTAAGCAACCAAAGATGGGCAGAGAGACCTGAAGTTAGTTTTCTGTCCCTAGGACATCTTCCATACTGTCCCTTTCTGGAAGGTGTGTGTGTGTGTGTGTGTGTGTGTGTGTGTGTGTGGTAGGAGAAGAACTGATGACCCACATACTGGCTGAGCTTTCTCTATTCCCTTCTCAAGTTCAATAACATCGATCTCACAAACATTCCAAAACTTCATTTCAAGGCAATATCTACTTTTTTGTTTTTCATCACAAAAGTGGGAGCATGTTTGCCAAATTTGGTAGAGAGATGAGTGAATGGAAGAAAATGTAAACCATTAATAATCCTGTCACCTACAGATCAGTGCTGTTACCATTTTGAGGTAGTGTGTATTAATTTATGTGTATTAACATACACACTGAACTTCACATTGTTTTATAATGTTCTTTTCTCTTATGACAGTAGATTATTTCAGGTCATTTATGGGATACATCTTATAAACTGTAAGCATAATTAATAACTTTAATTGAAATATGTTAAGCATCTTGATACAGAGTCTCTAGAGCCAATAATAGAACTTGATCTCCAGCAAAGGCCAGTGGTAAGGACAAATATCTCTTCACAAACTGACAGGGTGTTATAGATTAGGTATTGTGTTAAGGATTATAAGACTGGTTGAGTAAATGATTTCACACTCCAGGCCTGCTATTTACCTAGTAGCCATTCTTTCAACCAATCATTTGTTAAGAATCAACTAGGTTCCAGATATTATGTCAAGCCCTACACATATAGAGAATAAAAACCGTCTCTGCTCTAATTGCCATCTGACGAGTTAACTAAAGGTGTACCATAAAGTAGGAAATTACAGAGTACAAGAAATGTGCTGTGGTGATTCAGAAAATGTAGTTCTTACCTCAGTGGGAGTTTGGGAAATTTATGAGAACTGCACTTTATGTCAGGCCCTGAAGGATGAGTAGAATTTAGACATGGGAGATTGAGTTTGAGAAAGCGAAAGGAATATAAAATCATTGATGCAGAGAGTGTGGGGAAAATTAAAGTAAACACTAAATAGTTTGGTGTGCTGAGAACAGAGAATTCCCGTAAGATAATATCAGGAAAACACATATAAGCTGCTGCCATCTTAATGCTATTTCAACCCCTTTTCCTTTTAAGGTAAGGTCTGTGGAGGTCTGTTGCCTCCATCCTTGTTGACAGAGACCAATGAGGCCACAGTTACTTTGTTTCTAGGACAGGAAACAATGGCAGCAGGTTTGAGCTGACCTTTACTGCCATACAGAAGAACTCAGGAGCAGGCATCTCAAATCTAATTCCCTGACGTTTTTATTTGAATTGAAGGTAAGGAAGAGGGAATGCCTCTGGCCCTTCACTTTGAAGTTCCCAGACCTTCCGAGAGGCCCAGGCAGGGGGAGTGTGGCTGCACTGGTGGAAGGAAGGACAGTTCACTCTGTCGATTATCCTGACTTGTATCCCACATGTGTAAGGTGTCATTGCTTCATTCATGCTCCAGAGAAACACATGATGACAGTAAGCGACTAAGGAAGCTCTGTACAGTTCATCCAGAGCTTAGCTGTGTTGGTTAGGCAGAACTTGCTTCATCTGGGCTAGCAAACGGCCACTCTGTCTAGGAACTTCCATGGGCCACATCTGTGGTTCTATATATGTTGTTTGAAACGTTTCAGCGGTTGAAGAGAGAATGCAACGGAAGTATGCCTCCTTCTCCTCTAACTCCATCCTGCCTCCTGGTGGCAAACACTGGTAAGTATCCCGAGTATCCCTAGAGAGAGACGCTGAGCCCTTACAGACATGCATGTATTTATATTGCTTAACAGTGCTTTTTCTCCTTAAAAAATATCCCAAAGATCTTTCCAGATGAATCCACAGAGCTCTTCTGAACAACTGCATAAAGTTCTGTTGTGTGATACTCCATCATTTCTGAAGCCAGTTTCCCTACTATCACTTGGTAGGTTTCTAGTCTTTGTCCATACCAACAATGCTAGTATGTCCCTGTGTCAGTGTTTTTGGGCACATGTGGATGTATGTAATTCCCGGAGGTAGACTTTCTGTGTCAAAGGGATTGTATGTTTTAACCTCAGAGTCCTTGCCAAATTGCTTTCCAAAGAGACTGCAATGACTTATTTTATCTGTGTAATAGGAGGGGGTAACTGAGGATCTTTTCATGTGCAGAGGGAAGCTTTTAAAGTTTATTGCATCTGTTCCTTGAACAATTCTCTGGTTATGTTTCCAATTTGTACAGTTGGAATTTGAGGACTTTATCACTGAATTTAGCCAAAACTGTGTTTATGATGTGGTTGTGACTTACAGTGATCCTGAAGAGGAGCATGAATTATGTGGGTAATGTTCCATCTGAAAAATATGAGAGTGTTTGCAACACTTACTGTCTTCCTTGGGTGCCACAGAGTCACACGGGAATGAGGATTTCTTATGCTGGAAACTCATGTGTCAGAAAACCTTGGCTTTAACCCACGAGCCAACAACGGATTCACCAGTGAGATTTTTAATAGGAACATGCAAAATGCAGAGAATGTTTCAGAATATTTGGAAGGTGAACTTTTCCCACTGTGACACTGAGTACATTTTTGGCAGTTATTGAAGGTAAATTTTTTAACTCCTTTCTGTGTAAATCTCTTCAATTGGTGATATTTTTATGTCCAGGAATGTTTCAGAATATTTAGAAGGTGAACTTTTCCCACAGCGACACTGGGTACATTTTTGGCAGTTATTGAAGGTAAATTTTCTAACTCCTTTCTGTGTAAATCTCTTCAATTGGTGATATTTTTATGTCCAAGAAAAGTAACTAAAAGAAGCAACCGAAGCTATAATTACTACTTCAGTCTTTAAAGTTCATTTTTGGACCTAAAACTGCAAGTACACTTTCATTTCTGACCTATAGATTTACTGAATCTAAAAAATGATCTTCCAGATGGACAGCCGTTTTCTTAATACCTCTTGTCTGTCCCTTAGCTAAGTGTTTGTTTATGTCTTCAAGCCAGGTGCATAGAGACAGAGTCCCCTCATCCAGCAGAACGGGAGCTTTTAGGGTGGTCTCTGGGTGAAGTGGATTGCCAGTGGTGCTTATTCACCTGAAGTGGAGCCATGTTCTGTTTGGAAAGAGGAATACCACGTTTTGGATTTTTACTTACCTCTTCTCAGTGTGTACATTAATCAGTTGGAGTTTCTGTGCATACTAAAAATCAGATATCTTTACCCTATCTGTAGAGTGTTCTTCGGTGAGATAAAATTACAATACATAATTATCTTGAAATAAATGTGCAATTCCCACATGAAATGGAAAGGTGTGCCTACAAACCAAAATTAGAGAAAACCAGAATGGCTGGGAAAAATTAATTGGATAATGTTTTACCTGTTCTCTGATTTTTTTTAAAAAAAATTATAAATCAAACATCCCTAAAACTGACAGCTAAATTTTGTGGGATTTTGAACTTTACTCCAGTATTCAGTCCTAATAACATATTGGTGATTCACTGTAAAAGTGATGGTGAAAATACCTTCCAGGGCTTCAAGGCTAGATTTAACTTTTTGCTCTCAGGTGAGTATAAGCGCTTGCACAGTAGTGATTTTTTTTTTACCTGTGATAATAGTTATACAGAAGATCATTTAGTTATGTGTACCTGAAATTAGGGTACTTGAATCACCTTGGTGGCAAAATAAAAATGCAGTTTCCTGTGCCCACCCCTGAAGTTTTAGATTCGGTAGATTGTGATGGGGTCCTGGAACCTGGGCTTTCACAAGAACCTCAGGTGAAGCCAAGAAACTACCTCATCCACTAAATGATCAAAAGAGACTCTAAGAACCTTATATGGAAAGTGGGTAATTTAGATGAGAGAATGTAATTCAGAAATGACATTGACCAGCTCCTTTTTTGGGATGTTTCAGGGTTTTGAAGTACTAGTAGTTTTTCTAGTCATTCTAGAAAACAAAGCAGCCTTTACTTAGACAAAAGGAACATCCTCTGCAGAGACTCTGCCGTGGAAGAGAACGTTGTACGAAAAGCTGCAAATTATTGGATACTACTCAGACTTTGGAGGGAGTGATAGAAAAGGCAAGAGTTAGATTGTATGGGATTCAGGGCATTCACTTTTAGGTACTAGAGTGCTAGGATAGCTACCTAACATTTATCGATTACTTGCTTTCTACTAAACATCTCTCATGCATTATAACTTTGATTTCTCCTTATAAGCATAAGAGGCTTATATATCACTGTCCTTTTCACAGATGACAGACAAAAGGTTCAGAGAGGTTGAGTAGCTTTTCTCAAAGATGCATAGCTGCCAAGAGGTGCAGCCAGAATCCAAACATTGGTAGTAATGTGGAAGATAGAGATAGAGATTAGGGATAAATTTATATTCAAGGAGACTAGTGAAGAAGTCACTGTAAGAATGTATTCGAGATCTATTCCCTGGTTAGATATATTGTGGCAAAGGTAACATACAAAGGAGAAAAACCCCAGCATAATTTTTAGGGCTATAGCTTGACAGGAAAGATGGATGGTAGAGCCACTAAATGATACAGAGAAGCATAATGAGACCATGTTCACTGTTGAAATCTCTTGTTTCCATTTGAGACAAGTGTATTTTTATGATCTTGTGGGAGACCCAGATGCAGATATCTAGCAGTCCTAGCTCTAGAATTCAGAAAAATAGACTTAGATTGAAGAGGGAAATGTGGAAGTCATATATAAGCAAATGAATAGTAATAGGGTTGTAAACAGCACCTTGTGGAATATTTTTCGCTGAAGGATGGGATCTTGAAAAAAATTCTAGAGTTGAGAAGAGATGGTCATAGATGTATTGAGAAGATCAAGAAAGTGATTCCATGAAGCCAAGGAAGGAAAAAGTGCTTAAGAGTCAGATTCAAGAGGATTGTTAAGAAATATACAATAAATCACATCTATGGGATCTGGCATTTATCATTGGAACGGTAGTATTAGTGAAATCAACATTAGAGTGGTTATATGATTGACCCCAGGGTAAGGAAGTAGGGTCAACTGGTAAAAACTACTTTAAATATTTTCAATTGAAGAAATGTTTCCTCTATACTCTTTAAACCACGTTGGATCAACATCACCCCTCCACCCGCCCCCGAGTCAATCCCCTGTCTTCTGCAAAAGCTATTCTGTGTGGTGAGTTGATGGTCATGTGATTACTATCTGTTTACTCTTTCTTCTTTAGAAAGCCTCATTTTATATTGATATAACTCCAGTGAAGAAGAATGAATTTTAGATCCATAAAAATTCCAGAATCTTGTTTGGGTTAGCGTACAGAGTCATAAATGGCAGGAAGAAGAAATAGGCTCTTGATGAGAAGAAGGGTACAGAGAACATTCCTTTGTCTTCATCCATACCTGTGCAAACTTAATATTTAAAATATTTTCCTACGCTTCGTATTTAATATGATGATGTAATTTGGGGCAATGGGAGAAAACCGAAGTTTTTGTTTTGTTTCATTTTAGCACACTCTGGCAAATTTTAACTTGTAATCTGAAGTATCTGGTCAAAAATTATGATCTTTCAATTGTTCTATATACATGTATTGTATATAGTCGTGGGTTGTAATAGAAAGTGGTACAGGCAATGGTAATAGGGGAAAACGTCTTATGGGGAAATCAGAGGAGGCTCTGTAGAGACAAGAGTGCTTGAGCTAAGTCCAGCGATATTACAGACAAGAGAAAGGCATTTGGATATCTTAGTTTATTTGGCACGTTTGAAGATTTGGTGAATGGTTTCATACCATGAGAGAGAGGGAACAAAGACATATAATGAAGAACTTGCATGCTCTGTTAACTAACAAAAATTTCTTACTAGAATATAAGTTCCACGAGGGCCAAGATTTTTGTCTGTTCTGTTCACTGATAGATCACTGATACCTAGAACACCAATATCTAGAACAGTGCCTAGCAGTACCAAGTACTAAAATATTTATTAAATGAATAACTAGTATTCTGTGGACCAATAACTAAAAACCCAATTGCTTAGCAGAGTCACCTAGGCAAGCATTTAAAATCCAATTCCTCAGACATGGGGTCTTAGGAGTTGGTATCTTTATAAAGCTCATCTGATATTTCCGAATTACTTCTGTTGGCTTTGCAAGCCATTGGAAGAGTTGTGTGTGCTTCACTATTTCAGTTGGATGGGTCATTAGTTTCCTCTTCTTTGCTGTAGGCATCTGAGGCATCCCTCCATTTAGTCTCCAGTGGCTTTTGAGAAGAATTGTAGAGGGGGACGAAGCCTGCCCCCACTGCTGGCCATGACAGGTGGACGTGAGGTTCCTAGGCAGTCACCAGTGTGGAAAGCCCATCCTCAACCCTACTTGGATTCTGACCACAGCCCACTGTGTGCAATCGTGAGTGGAACTGATGATATTTTAATACTGTATTTAGCACATGTCTTTATACGCTGTGCTTGGACATAAGTATAATTGTCTAACTACTGAAGTTATCCAGACTAATTTTAAAGCATGAATCTTTTGGTGATTTCCTACATAGCCATCTAGCCTCTATTTAAACAATGTCAGTGTGGAAAAGGTTAACCAAACCTTGAAATTGCTCATCCCATGACAGCAATCTCTGATTTTTTGTTGAGCATAAGCCTGCTTCTCTGTAACAGAAATCTGTTGTTCTAAATTTACTGGGGTTCCAGAACACAAGGGCTAAGTCCGGTTCTTCTTTCACGTACAGTGCTCCCTATACCTGAAGACCTTTCTCAGATCGCCCTTTTAAGTTGTGGTGCCACTTCTCCTGGATTGATTTAGTGTTGTCTTTCTTAAAATATGGCTCACAACAGTGGAGGGCACATTAGGATAATCTGTCGCCATGGTCATGGGACCACTAGTGGACCAAAATTCTGGTTAACTGCTTCAGTGTTTTCAAATTTTGAACTATACCATGATATGTCGTCTAAAGAGTAGTGAATGTTCATTTGTGTCCCTGCCATTCAGTTTGGGAAGAATCCTTGCACTTCTTAAGACCCTCCAATGCCCCAGCCAAGAGGTAGACACTATGCCAAGTTTTGTATTTATGATACCTTTCCTTTTTTTAATTTAACATCTGTGAACCCCTGAAATAAGCCTATTGTTCGATTTTTCTTGGTTTTCATAATGTAAAAGAATTGCAGTTTGTATTTTTTTTTCTGTGTCTTGCTCTTATCCTCATGTTATACAGATAAGCCACGTGACCATGTAACTGTAATTAATTCATTTTCAGTTCAGGCCACCTAAGTCAGTCGTCTGTTGGTGAGTTCTGGTTGCTGGTATTTTACTTTATTTTTATTTTTATTTTTTAAGATTTATTTATTTATTTATTTAACGGAGAGAGAGAGATCACAAGTAGGCAGAGAGGCAGGCAGAGAGAGAGGTGGAAGCAGGCTTCCTGCTGAGCAGAGAGCCCGATGCGAGGCTCCATCCCAGGATCCTGGGATCATGACCTGAGCTGAAGGCAGAGGCTTTAACCCACTGAGCCACCCAGGTGCCCCTTATTTTATTTTATTTATTATTTTTTAAAATTTATTTTTTATTTATTTTCAGCATAACAGTATTTATTATTTTTGCACCACACCCAGTGCTCCATGCAATCCGTGCCCGCTATAATACCCACCACCTGGTACCCCGACCTCCCACCCCCCGCCCCTTCAAAACCCTCAGATTGTTTTTCAGAGTCCATAGTCTCTCATGGTTCACCTCCCCT
>NC_081562.1:65218079-65294144 GCF_022355385.1 Mustela nigripes
TATGGACCACATCTTCCTTATCCATTCGTCCATTGAAGGGCATCTTGGTTCTTCCCTGATTCCAAAATACGGCCTCGATCAAGAACCACTGTCGTGCTTGCTCACGGTAGCCAGCCCCATTCCTCAAACACACCACCCTTGCTCCTGTCTCCAGGTGTCTGTGGTTGCTGTTCCCTCTGCCAGTCAGGACACCATATTACATTTAGTTGGCATGTCACATAAAGCTCCTCTTGGCTCTAAGTATCACAGACTTGCCTTGTTTTGTATGATCTTCCCAGTTTTGAGGAGTACTCCTCTGTTATTTTGTAGAAGGTCCCTCCATTGGAGTTTGTCTGGTATTTCCTCATGGTTTTACTGGGATTATGGTTTTAGAGGAGGAAAACCACAGCAGTAATATGCCATTCTTATTATATTACTTGAAGGTCACATGTTGTCATCATGACTTGTCACTGATGGTGACTGTGGCTAAGGCAGAGTTTGCCAATCTCCATCATAAAGTTACATTTTCCTTCTTTCCACAGTTACTCTTTGGAAGCAAGTCACTTAGTATAGATGACAGCTGAGACTCTGGGTATTAAGCTCCACCTCCCTGAGTGGAGAGTATTTATATAATTTGTTGGAAATTGTCCTATATGGGAGCTATGTCTCTTCTCTATTTATTTGTCAAATAATTTGTTTATATCAGTATGGACTTGGGGATATTTAGTTTAAAATACAACATAATACTATATAAAATACTAACATTCTCTTGCTCAGATGGTTCCAGCTTTGACCAGTGTCAGCTCTTACAGTGTCTTTCGTGTGTGTCCGTTTGTGACACTACAGAATGATCCATGTTTATCTTACATGTTCCCTGCTCAGTCCTGGAATCAGTCATTTCTCCAACGAGCTCTGGTTTATTTTATTGGAGAATGGTATGAGAAATTAAGATCTCAGTGGCCAGTGTACTAGTTGCTACTAGGGTGTTATGGTGCTAGGTTCTCTCAGCAGACAGAGCTAGAAAATAGAGCCATGCACACGAATCCATTTTATAAACCTAGCTTTCTTTCTGTATCTACATTAAGCTAAACATGAGGTCATGTGGATGTTTCCAACTCTGTCTAATACCACATCATTCACTCTAGCCTTCCCTCCCTTGGAGATGCCCATTTTATAATAATTCTATCAGAATTCATTTTTGTGTATCATGAAAAAGAAGCCTCAATAGTAAGTGGTTAATTAGTAAGAATTAATGTATTGGAGAAAACAAATATTAGTATAAAAGCTTGAGACACAGAAGTTTTGGCAGGTTCCCTTGTCAAATAGAATAATCTATTCTTAAATTTGTGTGATGGACCAGACCCCTTGTAGCAAGATACAGATCATAGCAAGACCATTCTTCATAAGGGAGGTATTCAACTGGGTGAGTCAGTTGAGATTGGTAAGTACAATCAGCCGGAAATGTTTGTGAACCATTTAAGTTTACCACAAAAGGAGTATTTGTATAATTTCATCAGTGATTTCTTTTTAAAAAAAAAAAGATTTTTATGGGGCACCTCGGTGGCTCAGTCAGTTAAGCCTCTGCCTTCAGCTCAGGTTATGATCTCAGGTTATGGGATTGAGCTCTGCATGGGTTTCCCTGCTCAGTGGGGAGCCTGCTTCTCCCTCTCCCTCTGCTGTTCCCCCTGTTTGTGCTCTCGCTCTCTCTGTCAAATAAATAAATAAAAATCTTTGGGGGAAAAAAAGATTTTTATAATAGTAATACTTGTGGGAAAAGGCTGTTAAAGTTATCAAGAAAAATCTAAGCTATCTCCATTTCATGATCCATTCCTCCCCTTTAGAGGTGATCAATATTAAAATGTTTTAATTATCTGATTTTCCACTAACATTTAACCACACAGGCATATAGCTTATAGTATTTGTACATACCACATATATTGTTTTATGACTTTTTGCACAAGACATTGTGCTTTCTATTGATAGTGATATGGAAAAATGTCTGTGGGACTCATTTTTCACCTTTTCATAGTTGCCTAACTACTTTCACCAAAGAAATGTTTTTTCCTTGCAGTGTATGGCTCTTAACACCAGAAGTGTTTGATAGGCCAGAGTAACAAAGGCGGTATGTTCCACTCGTGCCCTGGTTTTGTGGGAACTCTGAATTACTTCCCTTCATGGCTTTGTTTCTCCCGGCCTCTTCATCGACCTGGTAGACACTGAGGGCTCCATCCTCCATTGAAAGTGGCTTCTGCGTATCCAAATCCATTGATAATGGAAGTTTGCCGGGTGGGATAAGCCAGCCAGGGAGACATGTAACCGTCTGGGAGCTGAGGTAGACATCATTTTTGCTGAAGGTCACTGGGTGCCAGACCAGCCGACCTTGTTGGGTAGCACCCCAAGGACATTCAAGATAACTGGCAGCAACATCGTATCACCTCCCATGGCTTGCCTGGCACTGGTTGCTCTTAATATTCGTTCTCAAACTGTAACATGCGCCAGAATCACCGGGAGGGTTTCTGAATCTGTAAGTCTGATGTGGGGCCTGAGGATTTGTGTTTGTAATCCATTTCCAGGTAATGTCCCAAACTTAAGGAAAACTGGTGTTCTTCTTTTGCTGTTCCACACTAGTCTTTGTGCTCATTTGGGATTTTTAACTCACTTGAGGGGACTGTATTCATTTTGCAGTTATACATTGGAAAAAACAGTTTGCAGTTATACATTGGGAAAAAAAAAACTTTTTTTTTTTCCCCAGTTCCAGCTACTTTTTTTCCCCCCAGTTCCAGCTACTTTTTTTTCCCTGTAATTCAGCAGTGATCCTTTCTTCTCCCAAAGCAGAAGTGTCCTATGGGACCCAAGGGGACATCTGATGTTAGATGGGGGATAAGACCCTAAGGATATAAGAAATGAAACTTGGTTATGAGTAAGGAGCCAGGAAGGATGGAGAAACTTATCACTTGCTACTTGGAGCTATCCTCCCACTAGTGGAAAAACTCAGGCTTTGTTGCCTCATAACATATATGTTGTTCTGTCATGATGCTTTTTATGTTGTGCTCTCCACCAAATTAAAGGATATTTGATGACTGTGCACCTATAGCATCACTAGAAATTATAATCTACATTATCAACTATACCATGATTTTTATTATTTCATTTTATTGTGCACACTATCCTCTATATATAGTAGAGTGGTTTTAAGAAATAAGTTCCTTTACTACCAAGGAATAATTGAGAGGGTGACTTTGAAAATAAAGTTTAATCCTTCTGTCAGAGTGCATGGCGGATAATAACAGCACTAATGGCTGCCATTATGGAGTCATTACCATCTGCAGGGTACTTGCCAAGCACTTCACTTGAGTAGGCGCTCCCTTCATAAATGCACACTGAAACACAGGAGTAAGTCAGCCCCCTCACGGGAGGAATTGAAATGAGCATGGTTATGACTAGAGAAGAAGCCTACGTGTATGAAGAAACTTTGATGAATAGCACACTGAAAAAATAAGTGCAGTAACTTGACTTTTCCAAAGGAAACAAGTTGGAAAAGTTGAAGAATCTTAAAGCTGATGTGACAGAATATCTGTGACAACTAAGGGACTCTTTCCTCAGCTATTTCTTCACCTGGAAGTCTTAATGTGGCAGATTAAGGGATGTGGATTTCAGTTTGTTTTTTTTTAAACATCCATTTGAAGGATACTGAAAGTGCACATCTCAGGTTTATGGTTAGAAAAATTTGCACACAGGGAGCACCCCTGGGACCAGTGCCCACATCATGGAATGAAATACTTCCAACACCCAGCAGCCCCCTTATGCCTCTTGCAACCATCTGCCCCTCCCCCAAAGCAACAATGTGGATGAGTTTTACCTGTTTTGTGAACTGATATATTTTTTTAAACCTCCATTCTATTAATTCTGGTAGTTTGATTAAAGATAACAATTTGAGATGTATTCCTGTAAGATAATGTTTGGATACTTTTAAAATATAGGCCAGAAGCTAACTTATTATGAATGTTGGGTTTTTTTCATTTTTTTAAAGATTTTATTTATTTGAGAGAAGGGGAGACGGAGAGGGAAAAGGTAGGGGAAGAGAGAGCGAGGGCATAAGTTGGGTGTGGGAAGAGGGAGAAGCAATCTCCCCAGGGGCGCCTGGGTGGCTCAGTGAGTTAAAGCCTCTGCCTTTGGCTCAGGTCATGATTTCAAGGTCCTGGGATCGAGCCCCACATCGGGGGTCTCTGCTCGGCGGGGAGCCTGCTCCTCCCTCTCTCTGCCTCTCTGCCTACTTTTGGTCTCTGTCTGTCAAATAAAAGGATAAAATCTTAAAAAAAAAAAAAAAAAAAAAAGCAGTCTCCCCACAGAGTGGGAAGCCTGATGTGGGGCTCGATCCCAGGACTCTGAGATCATGACTTGAGCCAAAGTCAGATGCTTAACTGACTGAGCCACCCACGTGCCCCTCCCTTTTTTTTCATGCATTCTTTTTTTTTTTTTAAGATTTTTTTTATTTTTTTGACACAGAGAGGGACCACAAGGGGGGAAAGGAGGGGGGGGGGGGGGGGGGGAAGCAGGCTGCCCGTGGAGCAGAGAGTCTGATGCAAGGCTCGATCCCAGGATCCTGGGATCATGACCCGAGCCGAAGGCAGAGGCTTAACTCACTGAGCCACCCAGGTGCCCCTTCATGTATTCTTATACTGTGATATTAAATTAAGCTGTACTTTCTCTTTTTTCCTTCTCAACTTAAAACTAGCCTTTGGTGATATTTGGTGGGGTCTCCAAAGTCATTTTACGGCCAAAAGAAAGGGGCAGGATACAGAATTAGAACTCTTTAGGTAGCTCAGGAGGTGTGTACCTTCCCAGCAAGGAGGCCACACAAAGGCACCAAACAGAAGAGTGGGTAGGACATCTGGCTGAACTAGACTCATTGCCTGTCAGTAGAGCCACATGGGATTAGACCAAATGGTGAAAAATGTCTCTTCATGTCAGACCTTTGTCCTGGTTCTTTCTCCAGGAAAAATAATCCTCTCTTCTGGACCATTGTCACTGGACACCATGACAGAACCCTGAAGGAACCAGTTGAGCAGGTGAGAAATATTTCTAAGGACAATTCTGCTGGTATTCTAAGTGTTACCACATGCCGGGGAAGGCCTTTAGCTAAAATATATCATTAAGTATTCATCTTCTAGTGCTCCTTTACACTTACCATTTATACCCACATTTAAAGCTACAATCTGAGATCACAGTTTAATCAGAGAATTGAGGGAGGAAGGTCAGGAAGTGCAAATTGAGGTCTGTGTATACAGGTGCACATGGCCTAGTTTCTCCAGAACGGCCAGTCCTCAGAGAGTGGTTCATGGCCTCCTGCAAATTATAAACAGAGATTGCCCTTTTAAACTCAGTACAGAGTCACCTTCACTGCTGATGTATGGAAATGTGGAGATTTAAGGTTTATTTTGGACTATTATGCGGGGAAGGAGTTGGACTCATTGACTTGAACTTGTAATTCCCTTACTCACCACTGATAGAGGTGAGAAGGGCAAAACACATCCTGGTGTGAGAAGCCTTTGGTAGACGGAATCATAACTCTGACGTCGCCCTGAGAGAGCTGAGCTGTCCTCTGGAGTTCAACTCCATCGTGAGGCATGTATGTCTCCCACAAAGCATGGAGCCGCTCTTTCCCTCGAAGACTTGTGCTGTGACTGGTTGGGGGAGACTTAGTGAAGGTAAATGTTTTACTCTTGCCTACACAGGACTGCCAGTTGTTAATTTTGCAAATTTGGCATGGAGATGATAAAAAGCAATATCTGCTCTAGCCTTTCTTCCTTCTGAAAGCTAGAACCCATGTTCGATTTGGTTTTAAGTGATCAGAGAATGAGCTATTTTATATTTTTCCTTTAGGGTGACTAAGTATAGTTAAGTTAGACCTGTGAAGGGCCGAATCACAAATTTTTTCATCTCTGCAAGCCATATGTTCTCTGTCACAACTCTTTAACTCTGCCATTGTAGTGCAAAGCAGCCATATACATACTTATGGAACAGAATGGATTGTGTTCCAGTAGAAGTTTGTTCGTGAAATCTAAATTTCACATACTGTTCATGTGTCATAAAATGTTCTTTTGTATTTAAAAAAAAATTTTTTTTAAGTGTACATACCAGGGGCACCTCCTGGGTGGCTCAGTCGCTTAAGTGTCTGCCTTTGGCTCAGGTCATGATCCTAGGGTCCTGGGATCAATCCTGTTTCAGGCTCTCTTTTCAGTGAGGAGTCTGCTTCTCCCTCTTCCTCTGTTCTTCTGCTTGTGGTCTCTGTCTGTCAAATAAAAAAATTTTTTGTAATTAAAATAGTGTACAAACCAAACTAGTTCCCAGATTGTGCTATATAAGCCCAGGGCTGGCACAGAATTGGCCCACTGGCTGTGGTTTAAGGAACCCTGGGCTAGAGGCTAGAGTTCTTAGAGTCCATCTTATTGGGTTCACATTTGCATTTTGCCTCTTTTTGCTGTATAATTTTCTTTTACATTTTCTTTCTGTTTATGTATCCTTTATTTGGAATCTGTGAGCTTGGGGAGAGGGGAATTCATCTTTGACCATGCACAGTGTACACGATCATAACTTTCTGTACTACCTGCAGCCAAATTGCATTTTCCTAAAATCTGCACAACCACCATATAAGAAGATTTTATCCTCCCCAGGCTGTAAAGGAGGATGTTATGGCTCAGAGAGTTAAGTACCTTGCCAAGATCCCATAACTAATAAATATCAAAGCTAGGATTTATATTTTTTTTTTAAAGATTTTTTATTTATTTATCAGAGAGAGAGAGGGGGAGAGAGCGAGCACAGGCAGACAGAATGTCAGGCAGAGGCAGAGGGAGAAACAGGCTCCCCGCCGAGCAAGGAGCCCAATGTGGGAGCCCGATGTGGGACTCGATCCCAGGACGCTGGGATCATGACCTGAGCTGAAGGCAGCTGCTTAACCAACTGAGCCACCCAGGCGTCCCCAAAGCTAGGATTTAAAATCAGCCTGGTTCTGTTGATAATTTTTGAAAAAAAATTTTTTTAAACATTTAGAATAAAATCTGTACTGCTAGTCTGGCTTGGAAAACTCTATGTGATTTGGCCTCCATTTACCTCTCCAACTTCTTTTCCTCCCTTTGTCCCCTTTAGGCATTGTGGTCTTCTTTCTTTCTCTTTAACACAAGACCTGTTCTACTTTCTGAAGCTTGGAACCCCCTTGCTCTTCTCCCAGCTGCCTCCTCCTCATTCTCCTCACAGCTCCAACAGCACTCCCTCCTCCAGTCACTTTGCTGCTTCAGGACTGCCCTTCCATCACTCTCGGCACGACCCAGTTTTATCATCTCCTTACCCAGAAATGTACTTGACATTAGCGTGTGTGATCATTCTCCAGGGCATCTGGATAGCGCAGTCGGTTAAGCAGCCAGCTCTTGGTTTCAGCTCAGATCATGATCTCAGGGTCCTGGGATCAAGCCCCATGTTGGGCTTCTTGCTCGGTGGGGAGTCTGCTTAAGGATTCTCTCTCTCTCCCCGTCTCTGCCATATCCCCCACTCACATGCTCTTGCTTGCACACTCTCTGAAATAAGTAAATTTTAAAAATCCTTAAAATTTAAAAAAAAAAAATCGTTCTCCAGGTGGGTCTCATGCATTAGGGTGAAACCTTGTGGCAGCAGTTCCCTAATTCACCACCGTGCCCCAGAGCTACAGGTTTACCTGGCATAGAGTAAACACTCAGGAAATATTTTTTGACTGGCTTCTAAGCCCTTGAATAGATGTACCCATTCTCTGATACCTTCAACCTTCACCACTTCCATGACCATCAGACAACCGAGAGGTGGTTAGAAACTTGTGAAAGAATTCATTCTTCCAATCTGAGAGAAAATGAGTTCTCAATTTTCAGACATAGTAAAGAACAGTGGTGGGGATGGTCCCTGAAAAGAGAGTTTTTAAATACCTTAAGTGTATTTATGTATTAGATGAGGACATTAAACGAGCAGAAACTTTAGAGGCCAACCTTGGCTTAATGGCTAGTTCTGTCCTACAGTGCTGTGAGATCTAATTTTCAGAACTCTGGCTTTTTTGTCCATGAGTTCTGTGTGATCACGTGTGCAAACAGCCCACCTCACAATGTTGTATTGGTGGGCAGGAGTCCTGTGAAAGTACTATATAAATGTAAGGTAATTTCTAATACTAAACTTAGCTTTTTAATTTTTTTAAAATTAGGAA
Organism: Mustela nigripes; assembly: GCF_022355385.1. Classification (NCBI taxonomy): domain Eukaryota; kingdom Metazoa; phylum Chordata; class Mammalia; order Carnivora; family Mustelidae; genus Mustela; species Mustela nigripes. The sequence continues at coordinate 65,226,280 of NC_081562.1, forward strand.
TCCAAAATGATAGAATAAGTTGTGCATAAATACATGTTAACACAGGTCTGCCTGAGGGTCAGTTATGAGTGTTTTCATGTTCACTGTCAGCCTTACAGCCTTTATCGTTAGTCCTTTTAAATTGGAGTTGAGATTAGTCTCAGTGACAGTTGAGGAAAACGGAATGTGATTTTGGTTTATATTAGGAAATCGTATAAACCTGTCACACTGATATTTTATGTATAAATATACTGTGTAAAAACGTATCATCACATAAATTCTATCCAATACCAATTCGTGTCTTGCTGAATTTTCCTTCATGAATTCTTATGTGGCAATATGTGAAACACTAAACTTTCAATCAAGAGTAAGTGGGGAAAAAGTGTTTCTGGTGGTGTTCTCCTGACAATATATTCCTTGGCAAAGATGCCACACCTGAAAACAGACATCCTGCATGAGACACGTTTGGTTCAGTAGTCCCTGTCAGCTCCGGTGAACCTGAGGGATGGGAACTACAGTAGTGCAGACCAGTCTGAACTTAAATATGTTTGTTCACAGAATTGGGGGTTTACTTCATTACAAAGCTGCCTGTGAATCCATGCCTTCAGCAGACAGCAGCCTAGCAAGGAGCTTCCAACAGATCCAGGTGCTTGTGTTGGAAAGAGAGGTCTGGGAACGTGCTCACGCCTCTCACCCAGGAGGGCTCACGGAGAAGATGACGTGTACTGACTTAGCAGCCTCTGGAGGGAGAGACTTCTGTCAGGTGAGAAGACTGATTTTTCAGAGGAAGATTCAAAGTCCTTGTCTGCTGGGGATTCTCCTTAGAACAGGAGGAGATGCTCAGAGGCACAGGCCACCTGGCAGCCCGACAGTGTGCCCTTCCTGGAAGGCCAGTAGCACAATAGGAAGAGTGAGCACCTCACTCTAAACTTGCTGAGAGGCCAGAGCAGCCTACAGGCAGGAGAGCAGGTGGGGACTAGGAGCCCACGAGCACGTAAGGCCTCAGAGAGATGCTAGGCTTTGGGAAAAGAGGAACAAGCAAAGGAGGAGTCTAAGTCAGTGTATCCTAATTGCTTTTAAAACAATATAAATCTCCTTTGTGTCCCCATTTAATTTTCTACCATGGATTAAAGTGATCATGAAGAAAATGAGAAACTTTGAAAAACTGGTTGTCATATGAAGTGGAAAACAAATCCCAAAATAGTAGTTTAGTTTCACATATTTAGAGGCAAAAGTGGTATAATAGTCATATCTACATGTCAGTTGAACAAATGTGCTATTGGCAAGTTCAGGCCCACTAAGAGGAAGACAGAATGTGGACAAATGGATCATAAAACACCAGCTTTCATAACCACGAAGCCAAGCGAGGAATGTGACCTCAGAGATACAACCAAAAAGGATTTCTGATGCTCTGTAACCCTCCTTCAGCAGTCTGGATTTGAGGCAGCCTACTGATAGAAACCGTTGGGTCTTCAGGGCCAATACACTTCTCTGGGTTTATCATTTCATACCAGTCTAGAATACAGAGGAAAGAAAGGATGAATCTCTAGTCTGTACTGCTTTTTGATCCTTTTCACCTTAATCAAGAAAAAAGAACCAATGGGAGAAAACTGGGTGTTAATATAGGAAGAAGTCCTTCCATGTAAAAATGTGAGGAGAGAAAGAGGAAGGTCTCCTCTTAACACTGAGTATCAGTTTATGGCAGTTAACCCCTTTTGTGTTGTCAAGTACTATTCAGACTCTGCTTTCTGCCTTTGAATTTGCATTCCCCAGAAGCTGACCTTGAGACAAAGATTCAAGTGTGATGGTCTGCTTAGGAAGTGCAGACATGGCTGGTAGAAAAGTCAGGAGGGTAGTATAGGGAAGTTCTACAAAGTCAGCTACCACAGTAAAGGGACTGAGCTTAATCCTTCAGTGCAAAATGCACTCAACACATTTGTCCCATCTGAGGAGTGAAGGAGCTGGGATATTTACATACTGCTTCCCCCAAATTTGTGGTTCCAGAGCTGCTGGGGGAGGGGTCTCGTGGTCCCTCTGCACTTTCCACACTGCTGGTCTCCCTTGTAGATGGGACTGACAGGGGAAGTGCCCTCAGGCACACAGCCAGGACGTGGCCTGGAATACTTGAAGACTCTCAGAAGGGCACTCACACCATCTGCTAAAGGACATAAATGCTATACTATAAATATCAAATAGAAAAGTGCTCTGAATTAACGTGGTCATTTTTCCCCTTTTGAGGGATGGCTTTTCTCTCTGCTTCAAATCAAAGGAATCACAGATGGCTCTGTTGTCTCTGTCAGGTTTGACAGCATCTGACATTAAGGGAACACTTTACTGTATACCAAGAGGGCAGAGGAGAACTAGGGAAGGAATTAAGTCCATGACAGAGGTGTGATCTTGGTGGGCCTTTATTTCAGCTACATCCACTGTCCCTTTGCAGCACGACCGAATCTGCTGCCAATATGAGGGGAGGAAAAGAGGAGCTGAGATTCTGGCTAAGAAATGTGGCAAGCTAAAGAACACCAAGTTACTAGCAAGGTGACTTCAGAAACTTTGGTAAAGTGGACCCTAGTATTTCTATCAGGTAGTTGATTTTTACTCTCCTGTGTGTGCTTAGAAGTAATGGACCTGCTAATGTAATTTCTCCTTTAGGAAGGTGAAGTAGAATGTTGGAATGCAGAGATGTGGCATTTCTGACGCAGTGCAGAATTCTGTGCTGCTTTGCTCAGGACGCATTCGAGATTGTCTTTGAAAATGTCAAGTTCTTTGACCTACAGGATGATCTCGGTCTTCCCCGAGTAGCCTATGTCCTGTTTCTGCTGACTTTTCCAATCTTTTTCATACTTCTCTTGCGTATATATTTCAGCCACACCGATTATGTTCTGACCTTACAAGTCCCTGCAACCTGCCTGTCTTGGGGTGGTAGCCCAGGTACCAGTTCTGCATAAAATGCTATTCCTCCTGGTTTTTGAAAACCCAGCTCCTTCTCATCTCTCATATATCAGCTCAAGTGTTGTTGCAACTACATACACCCACACAAGTGTGTAAGCACACACAACTACATGCCTTTATTCTCTATTTTTTGTTCTATTTTTTTGTAGCTATTATCACCACCTAATTTGTTTTTTTCTTTAAATCTTTTTTTTTAAAGATTTTATTTATTTTATTTGACAGATAGAGATCAGAAGTAGGCAGAGAGGAGAGAGAGGCAGAGAGAGAGAGGGAGGAGGAAGCACTACATAATTCTTTAAAAATAAAGGAGGCAGAGAGAGAGGGAGGAGGAAGCAGGCTCCCTGCTGAGCAGAGAGCCTGATGCGGGGGTCGATTCCAGGACCCTCGGATCCAGGGTCCTGGGATCATGACCTGAGCCAAAGGCAGAGGCTTTAACCCACTGAGCCACCCAGGCGCCCCAATCACCACCTAATTTGTTTATACTCTCTCTTGCTCAGAATACCCAGCTCATAGTAGGCACTACATAATTCTTTAAAAATAAACAGATACCATTTGCTTATTGAATATTTACCATATGGTAAGCCCTGGGATAGATCCTGGCAATAGTAAACGAATTAGGCCCTTTCTGGATCTTGGAATGTTTGTAACTGCAAGAAAAAAAATCTTTATTTAGTATGTGTTGGTACTGAATGAATCAGTAATTTAAAGAAAAAACAAACCTGACTTGACACATCAGACCATTTACAAACTGGAAAGAGGTCTCAAGTGGAACCTTACTTCATAAAGAAAAAAAATTAGGCCCAGAGAACAAGTTAATTGTTCTGCATTACAGACAAGGGAATCTATCTCCCTATTCCCACCTTAGGATTTCTTCCAAAAAATTCTTCATATAACATAAAAGCCATGTCAAATATGTCATAAGCTCAGTTTATTTTATCAGAAGACAAAAAGTACACTTCTGTCAAAGAAAAAAAGGGGCTGATAAAAATCATTAAGGCTGGGGCACCTGGGTGGCTCCATGGGTTAAAGCCTCTGCCTTTCGCTCAGGTCATGATCCCAGGGTCTCTGCTCAGAGGGGAGCCTGCTTCCCTCTCTCTCTGCCTGCCTCTCTGCCTGCTTGTGATCTCTCTCCCGTCAAATAAATAAATAAAATCTTAAAAAAATCATAAAGTCTACTTTAAAAGGTAAATTCTATGCTTTAAGGCTTTTTTTTTGTTTACAGCTTTATTGAGCTGTAATTGACATATAATATTGTGTCAGTTGCAGCTGTACAGTGTAACTATTTGATACCCCTGTATATTTTGAAATGCTTACCATAGTGGAGTTAATGAACCCCTCTGTCATCTCATATAATTAGCATATCTTTCTTGTGGTAGGAGCACTTAAGATCTACTTTCTTAGCAACTTTTAAATATCTAATATCTAATATAGTATTGTTAACCATAATAACCTGTCTGTATACTAGAATCCCAGAATTGTTATAACTGGAAGTTTGTACCCTTTGACCAAGATCTCCCCCATTCCCCACCAGCACTCCCCACCCCAGCTTCTGGTAACTATCCATCTACTCTGCCTCTTTGAGTTCAACTTTTTTAGATCCCATGAATAAGTAATATCATACAATATTTGTCTTTTGCTGTCATATATTTATATATATGTCATATATATGTATATACCATATTTTTTTATCCATTCATCCTGTGACAGAAAAATAGATTGTTTTTATGTCTCAGCTATAGTGAATAAAGCTGTGATATATATGGGAGTGTAGATAACCTCTTTGATAACCTGTTTTTATATCCTTTGGGTATATACCCAGAAGTGGGTCATATGGTAGTCAATTTTTAATTTTTTAAGGAATTTATATTGTTTTCCATAGTGATGTACCAATTTACATTCCTACCAGCAGTGCAAAAGGTTTCCCTTTATCCTTGCCAACATCTTTTATGTCTTTTTGATACCTATTCTAACAAGTGTGAGTTGTATCATTTTTGTTCTCCGTTTGTATAAGTTGTTTATGTATTTTGTATATTAACCCTTTATCAGATATGCAATTTGCAAATATTTTCTCCCATCCCATAAGTTCCCTTCTCATTTTGTTGATTGTTTCTTCTGAGGTGTAGAAGAATTTTAGTTTCATGTAGTTCCACTTAATTGATTCATTCTTTTATTGCTTGTGTTTTTGGTTTCATATCACCCCCCCCAAATTGTTACCAAGACCTATGTCAAGCAGCTTTTTCCCTGTGCTTTCTCCCCCCCGCCCCCACCCGTGTTTTCTTCTAGGAGTTCTACAGTTTGTAGCCTTATATTTAAGTCTATAATCCATTTCAAGTATAAAATAGGGTTCAATTCCACTCTGCTTATGGTTGTCCAGTTTTCCCAACATCATTTTTGAAGAGATTATCCTTTCTTCGTTGAATATTTTTTGCTCCTTTGTCTCAAGTATTAGTTGACTATATATGTGAGGGTTTTTCTGGGCTCATGATTGGAGCCCATTTGTCTATGTGTCTATTTTTCTGCCAGTACCATACCGTGTTGATTACTATAATTTGTAACATATTTTGAAATCAGAAAATGTGATGCCTCCAACCTTATTTCTCAGGATTGCTTTTTAGGCTATTTAGGGTCTTTTGGGGGCCCATGTGAATTTTTGGGTTTGTTTTTTTGGGGGGTCTCTCTATGAAAAATGCTATTGTAATTTTTAAATGCACTTCCTTGAATCTGTAGGTGACTTTGTGTATTATGGACACAACATTAATTCTTCCAATCCGTGAACATGGGATTATGTTTTTCATTTGTTTCCATCTTCATCAATTTCTTTCATCAAAGTCTTATAGTTTTTAGGGTAGAGATCTTTCACCTTTTTGGGTAACTTTATTCCTAAGTACTTTATTTTTTGAAGCTTTTGTATATAAGATTGTTTTCATTATTTTTTTATTTCCTTTTTTTTCAAGTTTTAATCTAAATTCCAGTTAATGTAACAGTGTGATATTAGTATCAGATGTAAAACTTAGTGATTCAACACTTACATACAACACCTGGTGCCCATCACAAGTGTCCTCCTTAATCCCCTGTTTATCTTTTCTGCATTTTGTTGTTAGTGTATAGAGACACAAGGGTTTTTTGTATGCTTGCTTTGTACCTTGAAACATTACTCATCATTTAGTTCTAACAGGTTTTTGTTGTTGTTGTTTATAGTTCTAACAGTTTTTTGATGGAATCTTTAGGATTTTCTAAGGCCATATCACCTGCAAATAAAGACAGCTTTGCTTCTTCCTTCCTGACTTACTCCTTCCTTCCTTCCCTTTATTTCTTTTTTTTTTTTTTTTTTTGCCTGGTTGTCCTGTCTAAAACTTCCAGTGCTATATTGAATAGGAATGATGAAAGTAGGCACCCTGGGTTTGTTTCTGATCCTACAGGAAAAGCTTTCAACTTTTCACTATTGAGTATGATGTTATGGGTTTGCTATGTATGACTTTTATTATCTTGAGATACGTTTTGTTTATATGCAGTTTGCTGAGAGTTTTTTCTTGAAGGGATGCTGCATTTTGTCAAATACATTTTTTATACTATTCAGATGATAAGATTTTTAAATTTTCATTCCGTTAATGTGGTATATCATATTCATTGATTTGGGTATGTTGAACTATCCTTGTATCATTGGAATAAATCCCCTCTGATCATTGTGTATGATTCTTTTAATGTGTTGTTGAATTTTGCTAGTATTTGCTAGTATTTTGGTAGTATTTTGTTGAGGATTTTTGCACCTATGTTCATCAGGGATGTTGGCCTCTGTTTTTTTTTTGTTTGTTTGTTTGTTTGTTTGTTTCCTTCTTATGGTGTCCTTATCTTGCCTTGGTGTCAGGGTAGTTCTGACCTGAGTTTTAGAGTGTTCCCTCTTCTTCAATTTTTGGGAAGAGTTTGAGGAATGTCGTTAATTCTTCTTTAAATGTTCAGTAGAATTCACCAGTGAAGCCATCTGATCCTGAGCTTTTCTTCACTGAAATGTTTTTGATTAGTGATTCAGTCTCCTTGCTCAAATTGGTCTATTCTGATTTTCTGTTTCCTCATGACTTGGTCTTGGCAGTTTGTTTGTTTCTAGAAATTTATCTATTTCTTCCAGGTTATCTAATTTTTTGGTGTATAGTTATTCATAGTCTCATGATTCTTTGTATTTCTGTGATATCAGTTGTAATTTCTTTGTGATTTTATTTATTTAAGTACTCTAAGTATACAAATTGACAAAGTATTAGTATTTTTAAATTAAATGTGTTATGAATAAATTATTGATTATTCCTCTTCCAAAATTGAAAGCAGGAGCTCTGATTAGGGCAAATTTTTAGAACACATTTTCTTGGTGTTTCATGGAGACTCTGGCGGCCCATTAGTATGTAGACATGAAAACGGTCTCTTCGTCCTATATGGCATTGCCAGCTGGGGGGCTGGCTGTGCCCAGCCAGGGAAGCCAGGTGTATTTGCCAGGGTGAGTGTCCTCTTGGACTGGATCTAATCCAAAATCAAAGGTGAATATTTTTCAGATATTATGAAAACAGTTCCTCTTCTTTAGAGTAGGCTTGTAAGACGTGAGTATGGTAGAAATCAGCATTATGGGGAAAAAAATTAAGTAGTATTTCACTTATTTTAGTTTCTAAAACATTAAAAATGCACATTAAAATTCCATAAGAATACGTTCTCCCTTGGGCAGAGTGAGAGTAAAACTGACTTTTCCTGAGGCTGCTATAATCCTAGATTTGCATTTTCTTTTAACAAAAGCTGTTTTGGTATAGACTACATTTTGTTTCGAGGCTTTCATCTTTATTTATTTTTAACATGCTCTCTCCAGGTACAGGTCCTGTTTCACTTCAGATAAGTAAGGAAAGCAAAACATTACCAAGACGACAGTTGCCACCACCCACTTCAACAGACGATGCATCTGGACCAGGTAATAGATGTTCATGTTATCTATGTAAGGCAGCAGGAAGAATTTGGCAAAAAGCATGGTATGCCCTGGTTCAGTAATTTTCTTAGAATGGGATAAGCCCTGTGTTTTCATTCTGGTTGGTAGTTTAAACTGAATTTAAAAAAAAAAAAAAAAGAAGTGTTGTTACTGTGACCTTTTGGTTTCTTTTCTACCCCCAGAGATACAGCTGTTGCAGGTTAAAAATATATGTATTGTGGTTATGAACAAGTGCTTGAGTTCTGAAGGAGTACATAGAATTATTCTGACCTCTGGTGTATTTTTTCTTACATAAACAAAGGTCCTTAGATTTTCAGGTATCTCACTGGCTGAGGACTCTGGATATGAGAGAGAACCACAGTCAGCATCAGTGTTAGTCACTCGTAATCCCCCACAGTTGTCAGTGCTTGTTTGCTAATAGAATTTTTATTTTTAGTTACAATCAAACTGCAGCTGGAGAGTTAGAAGTCCGTAATTGTCCTGTAGGGAGATGAAAGTTCTATGATGCCATCATTCTTGGTTTCCAGGTGGTCACCGTCTCTTCCTTCTCACCTATCTCTGTCCCCATCCATCCCACGTACAGTCAAGGCCAGTAGACAACCAGGAAGGAGGTGGGGGCGGGGGATAGAAGAGGAAATAAGAAATGGGGGAATTTCTAGAGTGATGACATTCAGTAGGAGAAAGGGGATTCGATCTTGTGCTTGGCAGGAGGGTTTAGTCTCAGAAAGGAGCAAAGTGCAGTTCATCCATAGTTGCTGGATGGGAGGCAGAATACTTATGCTGGGGTATGGGTACATGTGGGGGTGGGAACTTCTGGCAATTTTTAAATTGCTTCTGTACATTTAGTGGATGGAACAGGGTTGTAGAAGAGGATTTAAGGGTTTTAAGGGAAAAAAGAGGAAGTATAAAATAGTTCTCTAAAAAAGTGACAAAGTGCATGGACTAGGAAAATGTAGTAGGATTACTGGGCAACATAAAAGCCTCTGAGATTAATGAACACGAATTAAGAGGGAGTTAGCTTAACTTAGCTTAGTTGTATGTTTTCTTCTGGAGACACTGAGGGGTAGCACATAGGGGAACAGAGGGAGGGTAGATTCATCAGAATGGGTTTCCCAAGTATGCAAGAGTATAAGGGTATTGAAAGCATGTAGGAAGAAGGGATGAAAATGATGTGTTATTGGAATTTAAGCTAGGAAAACAGTGAATGAGGGTGAGAGATGAGTTAGGGACAAAGAAAATGTGGCTAAATAGATGAATATCAAGCCTCAAAAGGTGGAAGGAGCATAGGAGGGAGCTGAGAAGGTAGAAGATTGTGGATGGAGACAGCAGTGCTTGAAACAGAGCTATGGAAGGTTTGGTGTTATTGCTGGGGACAGGGTCCTGAGGGGCTCACCACTGGGGTGGGTGGCTGAGGTCGGCTGGAGAACAAGATCATCGGAAGGAAGTTGAGAAATTAAGAAGCTGCTATGGTAAGCTTATCGTCTATAGCAAGATTTGTGGCAGAAATAGTGTTGGAGAAAATGACTGGTAAAATCTTCTAGGAATAAGAAGGGGTAATATGGGGACCATTTGTGGGTGGCATGGTTTGACGACACAAGAATCAAAGGGTCCTATTTAGATTGAAAGTGAATCTGGAATTGGGGTTGAGATGGAGAGCAGACTTAGGTTCCAAGATCCTAAAACCTAATGATTTTGATGGCTTGAGTTAAATGATTAATTTTAATTAGTGCATAAGAAAGTGAATGCATATCAGGCTCTTAAAATAAAGATGGTATGATGAATGACAACCAACAAGTGACATCCAGTAGTGACCAACCAATACATTTATTCAACTGTCCCATTCGGGCAAATGAACATTAAAATGTAGCGATATTTTTCATCTGTCTGTGTTCAGAAATACATGTGCATGCCAGAGAAATTTGCAAGTTTCACATAAGAAAGGGTACTGTTTTGTTTTAATTCTGTGGATATTCTATGAGAGAAGATGTTGGGACTATCCTATATTTAACAACCATTCACTCTTACCCCTGGCTTTTTACACAAGAGGATTGTTAGCCCATTTATAAAAAGAAGTGGCTAGTTGGGAATTCATGACTTCACATGATTTGGTTCCTTTTCCAGGCGGATTTGTCTTAGAGGATTCATGTGGACAGGAAAAAGATGACTGAAAGGACATGTTGGAATCAAAGTCACAATTTCAGTTGCTTGGAGCAAGGAAAGAACTTAATTCTCTTGTTTCATACCCTATCCCAGATTGGAGGGCATGGGATAGGGGAAGATTGGATACTGGGAAATCTGCTAGGTTACTATAAAATCAAAGTAGGTCTATAAATATCTAAGTTAGTTATGGTAGCCATCTAAATGAAAGAACAGGACTAGGTGATTGAATAGAGTCCTGAAGTCTTATAAATTTCATTTCCCTTCTTCACCTTCTACCACTCTTCATTTCTACTCTTCATGAAAGAATATTTATTTATGTGTCACCTGAGGTCGTTAATTTCTCTGTGATAAGGCATCTATAATAATGCATGTGTTAATTCATACCCAGATATTAAAATGTGTTCATTTGAATATAGACTATTTCAATTTGTAATTGCTCAGCGGATTTTTGGCGAGGGAATACACAGAGGGGAAGGAAGAGGAGTCGAGGCTGTGAGCTGAAGGAGTAGCGGATGGCAGGCTCCATGGGCCAGAGAGCCCCAGCCCCGGAAGCTCTGCAGGGAGCCTGCAGGTTTAAAGGTGCCCTTGGACTTAACAGCAAGTGGAAGAAATGAGAGACCTTCAAATGTATGCAGCACGTCCTCCTTTTTGTGATCTCAGTCACGAATTCCATGAATGTAATCATTTGTCCCAGTAAGATAAATGCTCAGTGAAATTAGTGAAGCTTTTCAGAACAGACCTTCAGTTGCATCTCAAAGAAGGAAGGAAATGAAAATATGCAGGACGGAAGGAGTGCATACTCACTGTGCTACTTCTAAGGCATTTAAAAGATTCAGTGAAAAAAATTTTTTAAATAATGATAATTTAAATTCTACTCCTACAACCTCATTTCAAGAAAATAGGACGTGTTAAATGGGATGATCATTTTTACTCAAGGCCATGTAACAGTAATGAAGTTTTGATTCTCTTCTTGCAAGCCTAAATTTTTCAAGTTCATGATAGAACCTCACTCTGCTTTGTTCGTGTTGGTCCCTGGTGTCTGTGTGCTCTGAACTGTAGGTTGTTACTCTGAGGTGGAACTAGAAGAGCCCAGAGGCTTTTTTTTTTTTTTTCAACTCCAGGATATCCAGTGGATTATAGAGGAGAACTGAAATGTTCTTGGGTGCTCAGGGTGTCCCCTATCAGTATGGCAAAATTGACGGTTCAGTACCTGTCACTGCCTTGGTCTCCTGTGTGTCCAGATTTAGTTATGACTGTTTATGAAGAAAACCACAATGACAGAAGGGTGTCTGGTAATAATCCTTGCTGGCATTTCAACTTGGAGCTGGGAGGCTTTTCTGTATAGGCAGCTTAAAATCACAAGAGAACTTGACTTGGGTACCACTACCACCAAAGTGTTGATTCATGTAATAGGCATGCCTTTTCTTTTCTTTTTTCTTTTCTTTCCTTCCATCCTTTTTTCTTTCCTTTCCTTTCTTCCTTTTCTTTCATTTTTCTCTTTTTTATTTTTATTTTATGTTTTTTAAAAGATTTTATTCATTTATTTGACAGACAGAGATCACAAGTAGGCAAAGAGGCAGGCAGAGAGAGAGGGAGGAGGAAGCAGGCTCCCCACTGAGCAGAGAGCCTGATTTGGGGCTCAATCCCAGGACCCTGGGATCGTGACCTGAGCCAAAGACAGAGGCGTTAGCCCACTGAGTCACCCAGGTGCCCCTATTTTTCTTTCTTTTTTTCTTTTTTTAAGATTTATTTATTTATTTATTTGACAGAGAGAGAGAGAGAGATCACAAGTAGGCAGAGAGGCAGGCAGAGAGAGAGGGGGAAGGAGGCTCCCTGCCAAGCAGAGAACCCAATGGGGGGCTTGATCCCAGGACCCTGAGATCATCCTAGGACCCCAAGCCAAAGGCAGTGGCTTAACCCACTGAGCCACACAGACACCCTTCTTTCTTTCTTGTAAGTAGACTTAATATTTTCAAGACTTGAATTTACAAAACAGGTACACTAGAGTGTGTGTGTACGTGTATTCAAGTAGAAAAAAGACAAGAGAGCTCAAGTTCCTCAAGCATACAAGAACCAGGCCAGGATTCCAGAAAGGTATTCGATAGAGGATTTAGAACAGTTAAAAATCAGAAAGGGGGGAGTGTTGCATTTTAAAGTAAAGCAAAATATATTAAAGGTTTTTACAATGGCAGAATTAAAAATATTTGCTAATAGCATGGCAGCTGTCATTTCATCTCCTGCACAGGCAAACCTGTTTTGTTTGACAAAACGAAGTTGCTACTTCTTGTTTGTGTAAGTGGGGTACAGCTTTTAGTCAAGAGGGGGTGGAAAGATTTTGGAGATAATTTACTTGATGGGGACACCTGGGAAGAAAATAAGTGTATGTCTACTACTGGGATGCGTGTGCTGGATTCGGGGGGTGTATGGAGCCAGGAAGATGCTCTGAGGGGGAGATTGTGCTCTTGGAATAAATCCTGAGATTAAATCATTGAGTTAGAAGGTACAGACATTTATTTAAAGAATCTTTATAAATACTGTCTCATTTAGGGGCACCTGGGTGGGCTTAATCAGTTAAGGGTCTGCCTTCGGCTCAGGTCATGATCCCAGGGTCCCGGGATCAGGTCCTGCATCAGGCTCCCTGCTCAGCGAAGTGTCTCCTTCTCCCTCTGTCCCTCCACCTGCTTGTGCTCTCTCACTCTCTCTCTCTCTTAAATAAATAAATGAAATCTTTAAGAAAAAATACTGTCTCCCTTAGACTATGGAACAAAGCTCTTAAGTGGCCTATCCACTTTGTACATTTTTCTCCTGTGATCAGATGGCCTTCCCCATCTGCCTTGAATAAAACAGCTCCAGGTCTTGTAGCTGGAGAAAAATCCCAGATCCCTAGCACAACCTTTTGTCTCCCTCCCTAACTCACAGGATCAGGTGCTTGCATTCTCACCTCAGGGCCCTTGTCCTGCTCCTTCTCCTAGTTCTGCAGAGAGCTCCTTCTCCACCTGTCCCTCATCTCCCTCAAGGCTTGACTAGAATGTTACCTTCTTAAGAGACCTAACTTAATTGCTATCAATTACATCACCTCTTGCCTGGATACTTTGTGCCTCCCCCTTTTCTTTGGCACTTACTGTCTTCCAACATTATGATTTTTTTTTCATATTTGTGGTTTGTGTTTTCTCTGTTGAATGTGAGCTTTCAGAGGGCTAAAACTTTCATCTCCTCGTCCGAACACTCTCCAGTGTGTGGAACAGTATGTGAGACCTGGAAGGCACTGAATGAGTGAATCAGTGAACCATAGGTCACCTTCTCAAAGAGGACTTCTCAGTCTAAAGTAGTGCCATTCATTCCCTCCCAAAGTTCTTTTCATTATATTCTGATTTTTTTCACTTATAGCCTTGATCAGTTTTTGAAATCAACTTCTTTATTTACCTGGCTAAAATAAAAGATTCATGGAAGCAGGGATCTTGATAATTTGTTACCTTATTGTGTCTTCCCACATTACAATCATCCCTAGAGACACAGCACAATTTTTTCCAGGAGTGTATACTGATAAATAACTCTTCAGAAAAGATATGTCAGTTTTCACTGCCATTGGCAATAATAGGGAGCCTCTTGCACTATGAGTATAACTGAATATATCAATTTGATAAGCACTTTTACTTTTATTTTAATCATTAGTGAATTTTTTTTTCATATGTTGGTTGGCTGTTTTTTTAAATTTCTTGCCATTACCATACATTTTTGAAAATTTTTATTGGTTTACAAAAGCTATTATACATATATTTTTCCTTTGTCATAAGTTGCAAGTATTTATTGATAAGGTTCTATTGGCCGTTCATTTTTCTTAAGATTTTGTTAATTTATTAGAGAGTGGGCACACATGCACGAGTGAAGGAAAGGTAGAGGGGAAGGAAAAGGAAGAGAGAAAGGAGACTCCCCGCTGAGCGTGGGAGTTGATTTCACGGGGCTTGATTTCCTGATCCTGACATCATGACCTGAGCTGAAACCAAGAGTCAAATGTTTAACTGACTGAGCCACCCAGGTGGCCCTTTAATTTTTATTTTATGTTGATGTAAACATTTAAAAATTTATTTAAACATATCTATAAATACCTTTACTTTGATTTATCTCATTGCTTTTTAAGTATTAATTGTTCATTCTGAGTTCAGAAAAAAAATTAATCACAAACTTCTTTAATCCTGCTGAAATGTTTTTCTCATATGCTAAAGTGATGCTATATCTTTATCTCTAAGAGAAAACTATTTTCTTTCCATCTTGTAGCATTGTATTATATACTAGATTCCCATGTAAAAAGAAACATTTTCTGGGAAAACTTACCTTTATCTTTATAACCTGTTGTGGCTTTGTTGTAAATTAACTTGGGGGAATCCTATAATTTTCCAACCTAGCATTTCTTTGATCTGAAATTGTTAGCTTGAACCTTATAGAATGGTTCTTTCTCTTCAGATGATAGCTAACAGAACTGCAAGACTATAATGGAGGTATTGTCCCTTATTCAAGCCAGATAGCATTCCTCTATACCATAAAATGCTATCTTTTTCCCTGTGGGAGCCAGCAACTCACTCATCCAACAGCTGCATTGATCTGCACTTGCTGCGAATAAGTATTTCATCATTTTTCAAATACTATTTCAACAGCATTTACCCTAATGTATTATGCAATCTAATACATTTGTTCTTTTCTTCTTCTCAGATATAATCTATTCCTTCTCTTGCTCCAACTAGGGGCTAGAGACCCACTCTTCTTGGTTGTAGGGATTCAGGAGTGAACAAAATGGACAAAAGAAATCCCTGCCCTTATCAAGCTTATATTCCAGTGGAAAGTGGATGCATAATAAGAAAATAAAATATGCAATACATTAGGTAGATGAGCTGGGGGGGGAATAAAATGGGAAGAAAGAGAAGATGCTGGGACGTAGGTGCCCTACGGTCATATGTAGTATAACCAGCAAATGTCTTTCTGAGCAGGTGATATTTAAATAAACGTAGGGTGATACTGACTCATTACTAATAGAGAAGTTTGATCCTAAGATGCTCACAGGGGCTTTTCACACCTTCTTAATCAGCCCTCTGAATTGTTTTAGATGGTTACAATTTTCCCTTTCAGCCCTGACTCAGGTCCTCAACCTAAAGCAATTAAAAAAAAAAAAAGAAAGAAAGAAAGAAAAGAAAAGAAAGATTGACTATAGATAAAGAATAAATTTTCAGGTAGAAGTTTTTCCATCATGGATTTTTCATGGTGAGATATTTTTAATAAGTAGGTTACTTTACTAGAAGAAAAATGACATATCAGCATCATTTTAAAGATGAAGTAATTTACTTCCTGCTGTCCTTCAAGGGAGCAATATGGCATAGTTGCCTGTGATGAGGACTGCATTCATAGGCCTGGATTTAGATCCTGAGTCCCCACCCTATCTAACTTTGGGTGAGCTACTTGAATTCTGGAGCCCTGTTTCCCTCATTTTGCAGAGTGAAATAAATTCCTCCCTCATAGGTACAAACTTGTAACTAGTAGACAAGTCCTGGAGATTGAGTGCACACTATATTGAATATAGTCAACATTTATATTATAATCCTCAAACTTACTAAGGGACTAGATCTTAATTATTTTTACTACAAAAAAGAAATGGTAATTATGAGAGGTGGTAGAAGCTAACTATCACTAGAATGGCAGTCCTATTATAGTATATAAATGTATCAAATGAACATGGTGTGCATTCTAAATTTATACAATGTTATGTATCAAATATATTTCACTAAAAATAAAAATAATGGTTCTACCTAAAGTAGAGAAACTGCTAAAAATATTTTTAGTTCTTGTGTTTTACTAGATTTCATTTTTTTAAACCTAGGTGAATTATGTGGAAGAGTGCTTACCCAATGATTTTCATGGGCTCCAGACCCCTAGTGACAGTGGTATTTTGCTCATTTGTGCAAGGTGCTTTGGGCATAAGTTACATTGTTTTTAGAGTCAAAGGTTTGCTTTGTCATTTTATAAAGTTAAAAATCAGTGTTTTTCTTTTTAGAGTTATTTCAAAGCATATACATTATTAGGGAGCCTGCTTCCTCCTCTCTCTCTTCCTGCCTCTCTTCCTACCTGTGATCTCAGTGTCAAATAAATAAATAAATAAAATCTTATTAAAAAAAAAGAAATGGTGTTTTTGTGAGAAGTTTATGTTTGAAAGGAAAGTATATTTAAGGAATCTGAGATTGGTTAGATTCAAAAGAAAAACTGGATAAGAGAAAGTGGATAACTTGATTGACTTGTAAATAATCCAGAATTGTGATTTCTGGATGTGGCTCTGACACATTGATTGCAAGACATTTTCTATTGTGATGTGGTTTTATGCCATGGACGGCCTTTGCTGTGGATCAGAATGTAAGGGTTCTACCTGTAAACTGGTTGACTAGCTGTGGATCATTTTTTATCTCTGTATCAGGATTTTCTTTATAGTGATATTATAATAAAAGGTTAGAACAAGTTTTTAAGATAAAACTACACAAATATTAGATGCTAGCATCGTAAATATAAATGCTATGCAATTCGGATTTATCAGATTACATTTTAGGACAAGTAATTAATACGGCTTTTTAAAAAAGATTTGATTTATTTGTCAGAGCACACAGCAGGAGGAGTGGCAGGCAGAGGGTGAAGCAGGCTCCCTGCTGAGCAAGGAGCCCAAGCGGGACTTGATCCCAGAACCCTGGGATCATGACCTGAGCCAAAGGCAGACTTAACAGACTGGGCCATCCAGGCATCCCTTAATAAAGCTTTTGACTTTTGATAAGTATAGGTAACTAAAAGCTAATTTCTTTCCTTGGCACCAAAAAGCCATGCAGAGATATATTTGGGGGAAAAAGTTTAGTGAGTAATAAAGAGAAGAGTGCATATCACATGTTTTCCTAAAAAGCTATATTAAGAATGTTGCTTTTAGTAAATCTCTAATTGTGCAGAGAACTGGCATTATCTATAGTTTTTCCACATTATCTTCCATTGACTTGAGGTTGTGCCAAAGACAGTTCTGTGAGAAGTACTGTTCTCTATATCTTTGAATGATTCAGATAGAGGCTTTTCAGTGAAAATAACCACTTCTGTTAAGGTTTTGTTCTAAAACAGGGAGGAAAAGTGACTTCTCTATCTGATAAGGCATATAATAAGCCTCTCAAAAATTAATTTTATTTTCATTGCTTTTTTTTCTTTATTTTTAGGTCCAAAGGGCAGTAAAGCTACCAAACTTCTCCAGAGTTCAAAGCAAGAACATACAGCCACTTGGAAGGATGTTATTCTGACTAAACCAGGAGGAATCATACAGATCCCAGGGTATTCTCCACAGAACCACTGTGAGGTGAGGGAGGAATATCTATTATAATGAAAGGAGTTTGTGAATGATCCCTTGACAAGCAGCAAACCTTGCTTAAGGCATTATTTTCTACCTACTCTCCTTGAAGAATAGACTTTGAGGTAATCCCTGGTTTGAGGCCTTCAGAATCAAAAAACTGAATGTAAGATTGTCCCTATTGATAAATTGTGTACTTTCTCCACAAAAGAGATCATTTGCTAGGTAAAGTAGAAAGTCAGACCTCTATCAAACAGTTTTGGAGTTAGAAATAATGTATGCAGGGGCACCTAGGTGGCTCAGTGGATTAAGCCCCTGCCTTTGGCTCAGGTCAGGATCTCAGGGTCCTGAGATGGAGTCCCGAATTGGGCTCTCTGCTCAGCAGGGAGCCTGCTTCCCCCTCTCTCTGCCTGCCTCTCTGCCTACTTGTGATCTCTCTCTGTCAAATAAATTTTTAAAAAATCTTCAAAAAAAAAAATGTATGTAGAGTCTTATGGCACATACTAGATACTCAGTGAATGGTCCTTAAATTGCCAAAATAGAGAACTTTCCTTGAATTAAACAATAGAATAAGTCCAAAGTGTGAAGTGAAAAGTGAAGATTTGTGTAACATCCCAATCCTGAGTTAATTTATGTGATTGGGGGAGTTTGAGGCAAATTCAGATAAATTGCCAATCAGAATTTAGAGAACTATGCGTGATTGACCAACCATTCACCATGACAGGTGAACTTAATTAAAACTCTTAACAAACTATTAGAAATATTTTTAATGGTTACAATTTAAAATAAAAAATCCTTCTTTCACTGGAACACAAAGAGCAGATGGCATTAATAACAGCAATGCATAGAACTCTGAACAAAGTCAATAACAATATGTGCTATTTGGAAATCATTCCTGACTTTCTTTTATCTGTGCCATAGTTGCCACTGGAAGTTATTAGCCCCTTTACATCATGTTGTTTGCCTTGATATTATCAACTTCCGATGAAGCTGACACCCTTGGCCTGTCACGGTCACATGTGGATTTATGAAGGATTGGGTAAAAAATTTATAGGTAACCAATATACCATGAAGAACTATGCTCTTGTTTTTTTAATGAAATAATCCCAGATTGTTTTGCATTCATTGTGATTTATAGATGAGATAAATTGTGTGATACTGAAATAGCCTTACTATTTTTTAGATTTGTAATTGAGATTAAGCTAACACTCTTTCAGATTGAGTTAAAAATAAAACCCAACTATGCTGCTTACTTGGGTCATACCTAGATTAAACTTGCCCAGAAACACCAAAAATAAAGGATGGATAAAGCAGTTTTAGACAAGTGTAGCACAAAAATAATTGAGACTCTAATATTAATCAGGCAAAATGATATCCAGCAAAGAGGCATTAAATGGACTAATTAGATAGTAGCTAGAAACCTCATTAAACTGAGTTAAACTGATTTTTATGAAAGAAAGAAAAATCCAGAGTTTTCCAGATGTGCCACTAACTCAGTAGTTCAATTATATCAAGACTAAGTTTATGGCAGTTCTCTTGGCTTTTCCCTAATGGTTCCATAATGGTGGTTTTAGTTCATGCTAGGAAAAAGGAAAAAGGTACAGAGAAGGAGTACACCATCAAGAAAACAAACACCTTTCCAAGAATCCCATAGCAGATTTAAATCTCTCAACTGGGAGATGACTGAGGACAAAGGGAATGAAACGGGGCCTGAGCTGGCTGACCACCCTTACCTGATGTGGTATGATAACAGCTGTCTGGATGGAAAACTGATGGCCCTGGATCCAGATCTCAGTTCTACCACACAGTAGTTAAATAATTGGGGAATGTTCCCAAAGCTTTCTCAGACACTGTTTCCTGAATTGCAACGAGAGTAATAAGAACTATCGTAGCTTTTTATGTAATTTACTATCACTACCATACTTAGTCAAGGACACCTATGCCTGATGAAACCAGGTGGCTGCTCAGACAGAGAGGGTATGTTACATTATGTTGACCTTTGACTCCCTAAGAAAGACCCAGACGCCAATGTCCCTCCTCCCTCTGGCAGCTAGGATCCTGCCAGAGTTGATCAAACAGCCAATTGCTAAACCACTGTGCTTTTATTCTTTGGACTTAAATTACCACCCCCAAAGTAGATGTACTAAAAATCTCCATGTTTCTACTTAAGGAAATGTTAATAAATGCTGGTAGTTCCTGGTGCCTAAGCCCATTTACTATCAATGAGGCCACAGCTTCTTATGGAGAGAATGCAGAATATACCCCCAGTATCCTTGGAAATTATCTACACTTCTTCCTTTCTTGACTTACAGGATGTCTGTTACTTGTACTGCCAATGAGATTGTGCTGAGAATTAAATGAGAATGCATGGTAATATAAAAGAAAGCAAGCTTCTGCCATGTTTCATTAGAAATATATGTTTTCATTCCTATTCTTAAAATTGTGTTGCTTAGAGGCACCTGGATGGCTCAGTGGGTTAAAGCCTCTGCCTTCAGCTCAGGTCATGATTTCCAGGTCCTGGGATCGAGTCCCACATCGGGCTCTCTGCTCGGCGGGGAGCCTGCTTCCTTCTCTCTCTCTGCCTGCCTCACTGCCTACTTGTGATCTTTCTCTGTCAAATAAATAAATAAAATCTTTTAAAAAAATTGTGTTGCTTAGCAAAAAAGATTAGACTGTTGTTTCCCTAGTGCCATTTCATCAGTAGGGCACCAGTACACAAAGTTTGGAAGAACAAAGAAATAAAGAAAAAAGGAAAAAGTACATTAGCTATATTAGCTATACTTTCTAATGTTTTTTTAAAAAAATATTTTATTTATTTATTTGAGAGAGAGCATGAGAGGGGAGAAGGTCAGAGGGAGAAGCAGATTCCCCGCAAATCTGGGAGCCTAATGTGGGATTTGATCCTGGGACTCCAGGATCATGACCTGAGCCAAAGGCAGAGGCTTTAACCCACTAAACCACCCAGGTGCTCCAATTACTATCTTTAAAATAAAAAAGACTCCTTAAGAAATTAAAAATAGAGCTTCCCTAAGACCCTGTAATTTCACTAATGGGTATTTACCCCCAAGATACAGATGTAGTGAAAAGAAGGGCCATCTGTACCCCAATGTTTATAGCAGCAATGACCATGGTCGCCAAACTGTGGAAAGAACCAAGATGCCCTTCAATGGACGAATGGATAAGGAAGATGCGGTCCATATACACTATGGAGTATTATGCCTCCATCAGAAAGGACCAATACCCAACTTTTGTAGCAACATGGACGGGACTGAAAGAGATTATGCTGAGTGAAATAAGTCAAGCAGAGAGTGTCAATTATCATATGGTTTCACTTATTTGTGGAGCATAACAAATAGCATGGAGGACAAGGGGAGATGGAGAGGAGAAGGGAGTTGAGGGAGATTGGAAGGGGAGGTGAACCATGAGAGACTATGGACTCTGAAAAACAATCTGAGGGTTTTGAAGGGGCGGGGGGTGGGAAGTTGGGGGAATCGGGTGGTGGGTATTAGAGAGGGCATGGATTGCATGGAGCACTGGGTGTGGTGCAAAAACAATGAATATTGTTACGCTGAAAAGAAATAAAAAAATTTTAAAAAAGGTTGAAAATAGAGCTATCCTACAACCAAGCAATTGCACTACTAGGTATTTACCCTAAAGATACAAATGTAGTGATCAGAAGGGGCATGTGCACCCAAATGTTTATAGCAGCAATGTCCACAATAGCCAAACTATGGAAAGAGCCTAGATGTCCAACAACAGATGAATGGATAAAGAAGATATGGTTCATATATACAATGGAATATTACTCAACTACCAGAAAGGATGAATACCAGCCTTTGTGTCAACATGGACAGGACTGGAGGAGATTATGCTGAGTGAAATAAGTCAAGCAGAGAAAGTCAATTATCATATGGTTTCAGTTACTTGTGGAGCATAAGGAATAACATGGAATACATTAGGAGAAGGAAAGGAAAAGTTAATTGGGGGAATCCGGAGGGGGAGACAAAACATGAGAGACTGTGGACTTGGAGAAACAAACTGAGGGTTTTGGAGGGGAAGGGGTAGGAGGATGGAGGAGCCTGGTGGTGGGTATTAAGGAGGGCATGTATTGTATGGAGCACTGGGTGTGGTGCATAAACAATGAATCTTGGAACACTGAAAAAATTTTAAAAAAGAATAAACAGAAAAAAATAAAATAAATAAGACTAACTGAAAATGTTTGGGGAGACTCAGCCCTGATTAAATTTCAAGTTAAAACCAGAGTCCCCCAAGGTTTTGATTTTTTTTTTTTCTTTTGTGATGAAGCAAATTTGTCAGGGATTTTTAACAGCTCTGAGAAAGGTTTAAGGTAAATAACATAGGGAACTTTACAAATCGGTATTAGAAAAGTTCAAATCTATAAAAAAAAATAAGTTAATAGGCCCCAATATCTAAGATATTGCACAGGCCCCAATATCAAAGATATCTGCAGCTGTGATTACATTTCAAACTAAAACTGGAGTCTCCAAAGCTCCCAACTGTTGGCCCATGTGATTTTGAGAACCTAAAGCCCTGGATTAACCATTAACTTCTTTTCACAGAGAAGAACCCGTCAGTTCCTGTACAATCTAAATTAAATCTCTTACTTTGTTTCTTGTCACAATGAAGTTGGTCCTCTGGACGTCTGTTTACTAAAGAAAGCAGAGCTTTTCTGTAAGAGAGAAAAGCTTAGTTCTTAGGATCGTTGACTTGAAACCTTGATCCTATTGAATGTTAGAGCAAACTGCCTTTGTTAGAATGCTGGTTTCAGGAAAATACCATGCATGATCACTTAGAGCGAGAAATCGCTGTTCTGTGCCTCTTATTCATCCAGCCGTGGCTAAATGAAGACTGGATGTAGCCAAGGCTCCAATACACTCCCTGTATATGATTATTTTATTTCAGTCTGGTGACAATAATTGTTTAGTTCCCTGAGACCTAGCTAGATCATGTCATCTTCTTTTATAATAATCACTTTAAAGAGATCTACCCAGGTTATTCTAGACACTGTAGGAACTGGGTCCTGGGCTCTAGTTGGTTTAGAGCCCCATCCTTAGACGTGTTTGGATTCGGGAATGTGGAATATCTTTCTCTCGATTCTAATTGGGTTTTCTTCTGATTAATTTTCTCATCTTTATATCCTTGGGAGTGGGTATGGTATAAGTTTGTAATTTCAGAAACGGACTTTTTCCTCTTAATTTGCTCAATAACCTTTACTTTGATGTGTGGTAAGTTTTTGTATGCTTCTTTGCTTTTTCTTTATTTGGGGCTAGGAAAACTATGTGGAGAAAATTCACCTTCATTAAAATCTCATGGTACTTTATGATGCTGATTTTCACATACAATGTCAGTTTGCCCATGGAAGAATTTTCTTTGAGATATACTTTTCATATTTCTGGTAAGTTTATTGCTTTCTTATATGTTTATTTATATGTTTTTATTTTGCACTTTGCTAGGAAAAATCTATGATTAAACAGATGGAATGCTCTTATTTGTCTGCTTTAGAAAAGAAGTAAAGGACCGTGTTTAAGGTATGACTTCTGTAGTCTGTGGAGGCCTCAAGCTAAACCTCTATAAAGTATAGGATTGATCAGATCTGTCGCTGTTTTTTAAAGCATCAAAGAATTTTGTCTATTTTTCTGGGCACTTGGATGACTATAATATGGGAAGAAACTTTTATCCCTAGCATAAAAGTTTCAAGTAGTTTTTATCTTTTGAAATTAATTTCCTTAATGCACTAATATATTATTTTTCACCTGTTTGATATATAGTTCACTTATATTGGTTGCAGCTAGATTATTGAAAAACATGCTTTGCCTATTATTTGCCTGTGATTTGGGTGAAAAACATGCTTTGCCTGTGATTTGGGCACAGACACTGATAGCATTATGAAAAAATTGAGAACTATAAATTTGCAGTTTAGGTTTAATTCTGAACAGTTATTAGAATTGCTTTCATCCTTAAGATTAATCAATTTATACTCATTAAAAATGTTAACTGAAACATAATTGGAGAGGGATTTCTACTAAAAGTATCTAATTTAGTCTGGTAACAGCTCTGCCCTACTAGAGTTTAGAGTCTAGTGGAGATAGTCAATAATCAAGTCATATAGAAAAATATAGAGTAAAAAAACCTACTTTTTTGAAGGAAAAATATGGTGTACAGTAAAAACAAACAGTGAAGGGATCTTATTTACTTTGGTAAAGGATGACAATGGAATTGTAGTAAAACTTTAGTTTCTTTGTTCTCTTATCACAGAACCCCATGAGATTTATTTTTACTCCTCTTTTGCCCTCATTTTTTTTCTTAGATCCTTTCCCATAGGCCTTTCTTTGTTACCATTCCATAGGTATTGGTCTTACCAAAGATACCAATGACTTCTCCAAGTCTAGATCCAAGAGATCCTTCTCAGCCCTAACAACGTTTGGCTCTGATGAGCCTTCCTTCCGTTTAGAATCTACTTGCCTTGACCTCCAGGAAACCATTCTTCTTAGTGGTCCTCTTACTTCACTGATCTTCAGAGTCTCTGGGATGGCTGCTCTTTGGTTTCTTTACCACTAAAGGTATAAGTGTCCCTGGATCAATGCCTTGACTCTCATTTCTTCTTTACCTGTACTCACCCTTAGTGACCTTACCCAGCCCCTAGCTTTCACTACTGTCAATATGCAGGAAACTCCCAAATTCTTTTTTATTTTTAACCTCCAGCTCTGTATCACCAGTTGCTTCCCCCTCCCCTTGGATATCTGACAGGCATCTCAAACTTAATGCTGTTATCTCCAAAACCTGCAGCCGTGCCTAGTAAATAGCTGGTGCCCAATAATTCTTTGAATAAAGGAAATGACATTTCAGCTGGGGCAGACTGGGGAGAAGAGGGTAAGGCGGTAGCTCCATATCCAGTGACTGGGTAATAAATGCATCCATTTGCTTATGGGAATGCTGCTGGCTGAGATCCAATGTATGAACAGGACTCAACTCAGGAGACTGTTATTGTATGTATTCAACTTCTGTGTTCAGATAAACACAGGAAACCATTAGTGCAGACATTTTTACAATGACAGCAAAATTTATAGCCCATGTCTGTAGTTTATATAAATCTGACTCATCATTCATATTTTTGAAATTACAAATAAAAATATATCAATACAAATTGTATCTATGCGAATCAAAAATATAAAATCATTATAATTTATATGAAATTTCTGGTAGTATGGAAAAATATTCACAATAAATTAAATGGGGGGAAAGGCTTTAATGGTGTAAAGTGGTATATAATTTTTTAAAAAATGTGTACTTAGCATAACAGAAGACCTAGACAGATTTATGTTAAAACATGAATATTGGCTGTTTACAGGCTGGGACTACAGGATAACTTTATCTTCTTTGAACTTTCTTTATTTTGAAAATTTTTATAAGGTGCATATATTACTTTTATAATCAGAAAAATAAAGAAATATAAAGTATTTAGTTGGATGTATTGACACTGAATATTCTCTTATTCTAGATTCCATAAGAGGAAAAA
This sequence comes from Mustela nigripes, assembly GCF_022355385.1. NCBI lineage: Eukaryota > Metazoa > Chordata > Mammalia > Carnivora > Mustelidae > Mustela > Mustela nigripes. The sequence continues at coordinate 65,251,216 of NC_081562.1, forward strand.
ATAAAGTTAATGATAAAGGTAAGACCATAATGGAGGAAAGGAATCCAGTTGGCTTGACTTTGGTTATATGATATTATTAAAATAGAGTGGAAAATGTCCTTGCTGCTAAGCACTATGCAGTAAGAGGTGTGATCTGACTTCTGTCAAAAATGTTCAGGTGTTTGTGGCCTGATTCTAGTTACTTTATAGTAAAGTTAGTATTTGTATTAATTTCCTTAATGTCAAACTTTGGGGGTAGTGGAGACCTGGGGCTCATTAGAGAGTAGAGAGTGAGGAGGTAGCAGCTTACTCAAGAAATGGGTGAAAAACACATCTGTTTTGTTAATGGGATGCCTGTAGCTACTTGATTCTATTCATTGCCATTCTTTCCATATATGTTGTGTCTTTTGTTCTTCTCTAGACCATTGCATAGTGAAACTAAGGTGACAAAATTGTTGACGAAGTAAATCAATTTTTGGATGGCATTGCTTTTAGGTTGGATGAACCTAGGACTTTTGGAGAAGGCCCAAAATGTCACTGGATTCTTCTATTCTCTTTCTTGGTTTTTCCTCTTAGCCCATGAATCTTAATGTCTATCTTTCAGCTGTCTGAGAGATATCCAAATTTCCCTAGCTGATAAATGTTTGCAACTTGAATTGTACCTGCCATGAGGCTGAGCTTGAGAAGCACTAAATTTATTCACGAATCCAGTCTAATGAGGACCCAGGTCTGCTTCATAACCTGCTTGCCTTGTTCTCTGCTCTCATTCTATGGTGTCAAAGTTCTTTCTTTCAGCACTGTATGGGAAATGAAATGTATGGGCATTTTCTGAAAATATGCAGGGAATGATCCCAATCTTTTGATACCGGTTGAGTCCTGATTTAGGACCGAGGATGTGATCTATTCTGGAGAATGTTCCATGTGCACTAGAGAAGAATGTGTATTCTGTTGCTTTGGGATGAAATGTTCTGAATATATCTGTGATGTCCATCTGGTCCAGTGTGTCGTTTAAGGCCTTTATTTCCTTGCTGATCTTTTGCTTGGATGATCTGTCCATTTCAGTGAGGGGAGTGTTAAAGTCCCTACTATTATTGTATTATTGTTGATGTGTTTCTTTGATAGGGGAAGTCCTAAAAGTCTTAGGACATATGTGTTGAATATCAAAGTGATATGTCACTATCATCCATGGACTGAAGATGATAAAACCTATTTCTCGTGATAATGAACATTAAGATTGTATATTAATTTAAATATAAACAAAAAACTAAATTGGACAAAAGTGGACGTGGGTGATTTAGTAGTTCAGTTTGTGAAATGAAGTCAAAGTACTTCCGTCTGTCTTCTTCAGGAGGGATCAGTTTTTCAAAACAAAAGTCAATTAAATCCTGTGTCAGTATACATAAGGAACAATGGATACAAAGAAAGAGTGACTGATTAATAGAAGTACACTACCACTTAGGTTGTAATGACATAGTTGCAGACACTAAAACTAGATACAAAACATAACGCAGCTCCTTGATCATTGTATTAAATAATTTTTCCTTTTTTTGCCTCAAGGAGGTCCAGTATTGGATTTGATTCCAGTTAGTTCTACTGAGATCACATCTCCCAATTATCCTAACATATATCCCGATATGCTGAACTACATTGGGAGTTTTCATTCCAAATCAGGAAATAAAATGAAGGTGGGGATTAAAGACTTTACAACAGAAGAATCTTGGAACTGTGAATGGGATTATTTCAGTATTTATGATGGACCAGATCAGCAATCAAGATTACTTGGTAAACCAATCTTTCTTAGATGGCCTACATTAAGTGGCATTTATGTAAGCATTTATACAGTGCATATATGTGGAAAATATGACCTACGTGAGCTTTAGCAGAGGTATGATTTGTTGTCAGTGATTTTTCATGACCTCCTTCCTCAGAATCCCAGAGCAGTATTGAGCAGAATGGGACGAGCCTGAACCCACGCTCACTGGATCCTCGCCTGTAATAATCGTTCGTCCTGATTTTAGCCACTTTGCCTATCTCATTTTACCATTAGGGGGCACCCGAATTTTGTTTTTCCTCAGGAGGTCCTGTATTTTAAGAGGTTTCAATTTCTGAACTGCATTTCTGTTAACTCTTTGAGAATCTGTTCACTCAGGTTTCATCTTCACTGTAAAAGTAGCCCTTTTTAGGCAGAGGGTAAGTTTAAAGGGAGAAAAAAGCCAATTAGTTTAAATAATTTTTAGGGACTTATTGGCCACATGGGTCTGACACACAGTCGTCAGGCAACATCCTGTTCTGGGATAGGGAAGATTTTCCCAACGTTTTGTAATCCAATACTGCATCTCCTTCAGTCTCCAACAAGTTCTGCTCCGAGGATGCCCTTACAATCCACCTATCCCAAAGAGCAAGAGGAGAGTTTTGATACAATCTTTTTCTAGGACCTTGATCTCTCCTGTGATATTACAGGATATATAACACCGATAAGCTCAGCAATTTGCTTTGAAATTCTAAAGGTACATAACTTTTTCTTACCAAGGAATTTGGTTCCTGTGAAGGAATTCAAGCAATTAGAGTGTTGTGGGGAGGAGGGCAGATTCAACATTTCAAGCTATTAGTTCTTAAGATTAATATGTGCACCAGATCCTGTAATCCTGCCTCTAGTGGCCGTCAGCCAAAGACACTGGGGTCAGTGAGAGGAAGTTAGATCCTATTACAGGATTTGGGCTTTGGTTAGGTAATTTTGGAGAGGGTCTAAGGAAGTGGGCTTGGCTCTAGATTGGTTGCTATTAGGAAATGGAGCAATTTTATGACTGGGATCTCAATCACAGGGAGGCCTGGCTCAAATAAGGATAAAACTGCTTTTGGTAAAGAAGTGGCAAGCTCTCATCTTAGCTAAGAGAGGTCGATGTTTGGTGTTTGGGTGGCTGCACATGACCTTGTTTATGTCTCACATTACCATAGATTTGGAGTCCTGTCTGATGTCGCTGTTCTGGGAGCTTGTTTATGTCCAGCAGAACAACATGACCTAGCTGGGAGTGCCAAACCTATTTCTGAATGTCAGGGACTGCTTTTCTCTTTCTTACTCTTTAGTATTCTTCCATCTAGCAACATTACTTCTCTTTAAAAGTTCTGATAAATTGGAGCGCCTGGGTGGCTCAGTGGGTTGGGCCTCTGCCTTTGGCTCAGCTCATGATCTCAGGGTCCTGGATTGAACCCCGCATCCTGCTCAGTAGTGAATCTGATGCTTCTCCTTCTCCTTCTCCCTCTGCCTGCCACTCTGCCTACTTGTGCTAGCTCTCTGTCAAGTAAATAAATAATTTTTTTTAAAGTTCTGATAAATTAATTCAGAAGTGTCAAATGATTATAAATAAGACTGCTCATTTTTATAATCAGCTTATATAAATCTCTATAAAGTAAGCTACCATTAGTTTGATAGTTTATATAATTTTATTTCATACAATTTTATGTATTTTTATATGCATTTATAATGCATTTCAATGAAATTTGTATGCATTTCAATGACACATGCAATTTATATAAGTATTTTTAAACCACAGAACTTGGATTCCCATTGTTAATCTTCTAGCTAGTGAAATGGGCTATCCCATATATGGAAGCACATTATCTTTTCTTAATAGATCTTTTTATTCATGTAAGTAGAATTCATCAGTTTTTAACTAGCTTTTAATTATTTGTGTATGTGTACATGAAGTAGTCCATAACACCTAAAGAGTTTCCATTACAATGCTTTTGCAATATTTTAATGAAAATAAATTACCAAAATTAAGTTTCATCTGGTCTTCTTTCATTTTCTCCATGAATATAAGACATCAGTAACCAGTAAGCACTATATTAAATATACAGGTTGAATTCATTCATTACCAAACATTACCTAACCAATAATGGGTTAGGCACACTGGAAACACAATGGTGAACAAGTCAGAAATGATCTCTGCCATCTTCTCTTGCAAAGACAGACAATAAATAAGAAAAATGATAATATTATGTAACAATAAGTAATCACTTGCTGCTTGTCCAAAGTAATCTGAAGGAAGCAAGTTGCAGAGGAAGGGTGTATTTCCTTAGTTCCTTCAGGTGTCTGTTCAAATGGTGCATCTAGGGCCCGTATCGCATAACGTAAACAGGTCTCTTCCATCTTTTCTTCTCAGCATCTATCAAGACCTAACCGAGTATATATTTGTCTATAATCTCTCTCCGTCCATCAGAATGAAAATTTCCTGAAAGCAGGACTTGGCCCAGTGCTTGTTGCTGTATGTCCAACGTGTTGGTAAATCACTACCCAACACTCATAAACATTTGATGAAAACGTAGGTGAGAGATGGCCTTGAATGTGGAAAACGCTGGGTGAGTTAGGATCAGTGATTGCAGACTGAGTGAGGACACACTGGAATGAGGTGAGAAGGAGGCTCTGCCCCTATGCAGCTCAGGCTGTGGTAATGAGTTTGAATTTTGTTCCAATCCTATGGGAGGCCAGAAAAGGTCTTTGGCAAGGGAGTAATTTGAAGGATGCTGTAGCTGCTGTGTCTGGAGTGAGTTTTTGGTGACAAGCTGAATTATGTCTGAAGTCAGGAGGCTCTTGCAATATTCTAGGCCTGCACTGTCCAGTCCAGGTTGTTATTTAAATGTAAATTAGTTTAAATGAAATAAAAGGTGGTATTGGCCATATTTAGGTGCTTGATTGCTGCCTGTGGTGAGTGACTCCCAGAGTGGACAGCTCTCATACCGAATGTTCCATCCTTGCAGAATGTTCTGTTAGTACTGTTTTCAACAACAGATATTGCCTTATAAGAGGATGGCACCAGTGGAATGCAAGTGACGTTAACAGATCTGGAGAGAGAACTAATAGGGTTTTTGGGTGGATTGCATATGGGATTGAATATGCATATCGAGGATGACTCTGGTGTGAAAGGTTAGCATCTGCAGAGATGGGAAATACTGAAGGGGGAAATAGATTTGTGGGGAGAGATCTGTTTGGGCCACTTTAAATTCTTTTTTTTTTTTTTTTCACTTTAAATTCTTAATGCTATGATACCTCCAGGTTGAGTTGGCGGTAGGTAGCTACAGGTTGAACTCTTGAGTTACAGGAAAAGTTTGGGCTAGAGATTAAAAATTGAGGATTATCAGCTTCTCACAAATTTCCTCTAGTTATCCTCTCTCAGACATCCTTGATCTCCACCATCACTCTCATCAGTTTCAAACATGTTCTAGTATTACCCATTATTTAAAACAAAATAAAACAAAAGATGTAGCTATTGCCCCATTTCTCTGCTTCCCTTTGCAGTACAATCTCTCATTTTCTGAGAGGCTGCTGGATTTAGAAAGTTCTTATGGGATTGACAACTAGCAGGTCATGGGGAGACCAAATAATTATAGTAGAGGAAGACTAATAAGTTGAAGAGATAGGAGATGGTGATTTAGAAAGCAGGATGTTTGCAACTGAAATTTCAGAAGTATCAAATGACACTATTTTAGGGCACTGTAAAGAATTATAGGGAAAGGGGAGCGCCTGGGTGGGTCAGTGGGTTAAGCCTCTGCCTTCGGCTCAGGTCATGATATCAGGGTCCTGGGATCGAGTCCCACATCGGGCTCTCTGCTTAGCGGAGAGCCTGGTTCCCCCCCCCCCCCCCCCCCTCTCTGCCTGCCTCTCTGCCTACTTGCGATCTCTGTCTGTCAAATAAATAAATAAAATCTTAAAAAAAAAAAAGAATTACAGGTAAAGGGAACCCATTCCCTTGCAAATCTTCAGTCACTGTCTAATCTGCTGGCTGTGACTCCTGCCCTACCGATTACTAGATACTAACCTTGGTCAAGCAGTAGTTCTGAGGAACAAAGACACAAACAGAGTGCAATGACCAGAATACCGCAGGGCTCGGCACTTGGAAGTGTCTACTTGAAGAGAAGATGGAAGGATCATAATTCTTCCTTTCAAATATTTATGAAAGTCTCAGAGACTCTCAGGCCAAATGAAATTTGTTCTGCCTAATGATATCTAATAGTTATTGAGTATTTAAGATTTATTTAGGCACAGTCCTAAGAATATATAACTCTCTTAATTTTCTTAACTATCCTGTAAGAGGTAGGTTGCATTTATCCTCATTTTATTTATTTATGTTTAATTTTTTAAAAAGATTTTAGGGGAGCCTGGGTGGCTCAGTGGGTTAAGCTTCTGCCTTCTGGCTCCCTGCTCAGTAGGGACCTGGTTCGCTTCCCTTACCTCCACTGCGTGCCATTCCCTCTGCTTGTACTCTCTCTAATAAATAATTAAAGTCTTTTTATTTATTTATTTTTAAAAGATTTTATTTATTTATTTGACAGACAGAGATCACAAGTAGGCAGAGAGGCAGGCAGAGAGAGAGGGGGAAGCAGGCTCCCCGCTGAGCAGAGAGCCCGATGTGGGACTCGATCCCAGGACCCTGAGATCATGACCTGAGCCAAAAGTAGATGCAATGCTTAACCAACTGAACCACCCAGGTGCCCCTCTCATTTTAAATATAAGGAAACCAAGTCACAAAAAGATTGAGTAACTTGTTCCCAGGGACGTAACTGATAAGTAAGAAAGTGGCCTTCAAACCCATGCACTGTGATCAAACACTTACATTCTTGGGTACTACACGAACCATGTGACAGCTGTTCCATTGGTATTTTTTGATTCAATATGAAGAACAGTCTAGCAATTAGAACTGTTCAAAAACAGAAAATACTCTTAAGTTCCATGACATATTTTCAAGGTGAGTAATCCTATGCCCAGGGTTATTTCAGAACAAACTCAGTGTTAGGTGAAAGATTGAAGTAAATGATCTCTATATTGGCACTATTCCCTTCTCAACCAATCACCAATTTTAAGTATGCACATTTTTAAAATGTGTTGTCTGTATTTCTAAGTTCTTAATAGAAATACTGTATTTGACAGAACCCAGGATAGAAACATTTCCATACCAATAAGACCTTCCCTCCAGCTTAAAACTGTATGATTATTTAACCAGCTGTGAAACTTCCTCACCACTTAGCTATCCACTTATATTTCAAATCTGTTCACAGGATATTCTAACATACTTTATTAAGCACTGCACTGCAAACAAGATTCATTAAGTTTATCTCCTTCCCCCTAGCCACCATCTAATTAGCTCTTCAAAAAAAAATTAATTAGGTTACTTGAATGTGGCATGTTAAGAATCCCATGCCGGCTTCTTTGTGACCACTGATTCCTTCTCCAGGTGTTCAAAAACTGTTAGTAATTTGCTGAGGTTTTTAAAAATTTAACACTTATAATAATTTACAAATACCACTTTATAAAATCCCATTTGAATATAATTTATATCCATTATACAGATGAGAAAATTGAGGCAGAGAGTGAGACAGATGCAATGAATTGCCCAGAGCCACATAGTAAACGGCAGCGCTAGTGGAACCCAGCAGTTTGGCTGTAGAGTCCGTGCCTGTAAACATTAAGCTACAATTTCACTGATGTAGGACTTTGGAAATCCTCTATTTTGTTTTCTCTGACTTATATCCATCTTCCCTCACTCCCACATCTTAAAAAAAATTTTTTTAAAAACAGTAACCTATTCCCATTTACATTATTTTAAAATTCTGGCATGTTTGCTGACTCTACCCAGAGTCCTTTTCCTTGACATGGTGCATCCCAGAAGTTCCCCATCATATTGGGTTCACCAGACAGATTCTGCAACGGTAAGAAGGATGTAGAGGTTCACTCTTCCGCTATTCTCTATCGTTCCTCATCTGATTGTTGAGATAACATTATCTTTAAAACAAAGCAATAATGTATCACTGTTTGAGAGAATTGAAATTACAGCATGTACAGGTGACTTACAGCAGATGTCTTATTACTGTCAGGACTCCCTTTGACCAACTTGTATTTCTGAGTTAAGAAAGGATCATCATTAGTCTGCATTTAGGCAGCCTGCGTGTCTTAGCCAGTTTTGGCTGCTATAACAAAAATACTACAAACAGGGTGGCTTCAACAGCCACCATTTCTTTCTCACAGTTCTGGAGGCTGGGAAGTCCAAGATTTGGTGTCTGGTAAGAACTCGCTTCTGGATTCATAGTCTTTTCTGCTCTGCCCTCACAGGGCAAAAAAAGGAGTGAGAGAGTTCTCTGGGTCTCCTTTATAAGGGCTCTAGATCCATTCCTAAGGGCTTCCCCCCTTGTGACTAGTCACTTCCGAGGGGCCCCACCTCCTAATACCATCACATTTGGGCTTAGAATTTCAACCTAGGAAATTGTGGGCAGGGTGACAGTATGGCCCAAACTTCAAAACACTGTCCTGTTACTTTTGTTTCTCTGTACATTTGCCTTGACCAACATGCCTCTTCTCTCTTCCTTCTGATCCCAGATTGCCATAGAGTTGTTTAGCATTTCATAGCAAATGCTGGCCTGCTCTTTTTCCTTCAATCATCTAAAATCTGTACCCTCCCATCACTGCAGTCAAATCATGGATTCCATTCCACAAATCTTGAGTTTACATTATTGATAATCATTCCTTTGCAATCTTCCTTTGCAATATTAACAGGTTGGAATTTGATGTTCCCTCCTTGCCTTCTTTTACCTGTGTTACTATATAGGAGAAATATTTTAATTACTACATTTATCTCACATTGCTGCACATTTATGTGTCTCTAAGGAAGAATTTGTCTTGATATCCAGTGGTGCTTACATGACTATGAATTTTAAGACTGATAAGTCTGTGGGAGAAAGAGGTTTTAAACTTATTTTGGGAGATATAATTCAGAAGTATTCACAAAAAAGTAATATGGGGACCCAACTGCCTACCAATGGTAAGTAATTTAAAATATTTATTAAAGCATATACCATATATGTCAAAGTAGAACCTGTGGAATACTGGTTTGAGGGTCCCTGAGTCACCCTGCTTTAATACTCAGAACAGAGTAACTTCATTTCAAACCATTCCTTAAGGTGTAAGACCTTGGTAGTTTAGATGGACCATTTGAGGTAATCATTAATTGGTGTGTGTGCGTGCGTGTGTCTCTGTGTGTGTTATTTTACTTAAGAGATAATGATAAACATAAAAATCAGGCAGTTGCTATTTAAAAAAAAAAACCCAATGGGGACATTGAGGCTGAAACAAAGGTAGAGTCCAGTGTGTTTCCATGTCTCTGTTATCATCTCTCTTTTACTAAATAACAACTCCCAAATCCCCCAAAAGACAATCCTCCCAAAAAAGAATATTGTAGCTGAACATATACTAACTACTCTGCATAAAATAGAAATGCACGTAATGACCCTTCTACTTATCCAATCTCTTTAAGCCAGAATTTCATTAGTTGTGTTTAAGGTTGAAAAACCAAATCAGTGTGTTATTAGGAGATTCTCTTGATTGGAGTGTAATTCTAGAAAGAATTCTAATAGCATCCAATGCAAAGTTCTTTTTGATGTCGCTTTGTCTTTTGTAAGATAGGGGGAAGGAATGAGTTCTAGAAGAGTCCTTGATTTTAGCCAAAGACTAATGAAGCACATCATCATTTAGGTGTGATTTTTAATTGTGTAAGGAGTGCTCAACTACTGACCCTTCTTCTGTCTCCATAGCTTTAAAAAAAAAAAAGTTGTATTTATTTATTTTTAGAGAGTTCAAGCAGTGGGAAGGGAGAAAGAGAAAGAGAGAGAATCTCCAAGTAGACTCCCGCTGAGCATGGAGCCTGATGTAGGGCTCGATCCCAGGACCCTGAGATCATGACCTGAGGTGAAATCAAGAGTCAGATGCCTAACTGACTGAGCCACCCAGGCACCCCTGTCTCCATTGCTCTTATCTTTCCATCTCTGCATCTCCAAACTGACCCTACATTCACATGGTTAAAAATATTTAGGCTGCTTCATCTCTTCTTTTAAGTGTTTGGTTTTTTTAGAAGTAAGTTGAAAAAAAATTGAATTCTAGTAAAATGTTGCTGTCATTCACATGTATGAAGAGCCCACAGGTCTAAGAGTTACCATATACATGGATTAAAATGCAGTAAAAACACACAGTAAGGCAGTAAACCTTAATGCAGAAAACATGTTGAATAAATATCTTTGTGGGGTTTTTTATTTCTATGATCTAGGATAGTTTTAATTTTGAAGAGTTTTTTTTTTTAACCTATATATCCAAAAAGAAGAGGGAATCCATGTTTTATAGATATTTGAAGAGAAAGTAGAAGTGAATTTTGATATAAGTATTGAATAAACAAACAAATCCACTCTGCTAGAAACTTTGTTTAAATAGATTTCTGGTATAAAAATTCTCAAGCAAAGCATTTAAAAAATAAACATATCTTAAAATTCCCAAAGTGTAGGCTATGAGGAAGCTTATTTAATTCTCTTCATATTTCAAGATATACTTGAATAAGTCTCTCATTTTTAATTCCCTGGTGGAGTTCTTTTTATATCTGAGATTGAAGTAAACATACTATTAGAACTTTTCATTAAATTTTTCCTTTCTATATAAATTGTATTTGGAATACATGTAGCATGAAGTCTTTTGATATGTCTAGATGCGTTATACACTTCTATACAGATGTGTCACACAGATAATGCCAAAGAAGGAACAGTGCCCAGTAATTTCATGATGAAGTGCAAAAAAAATTTTTTTTTAAAGATTTTATTTATTTGACAGAGAGAGATCACAAGTGGACAGAGAGGCAAGCAGAAAGGGGGGGGGGGAGCGGGGAAGCAGGCTCCCTGCAGAGCAGAGAGCCTGATGTGGGACTCAATCCCAGGACCCTGAGATCATGACCTGAGCTGAAGGCAGAGGCTTAACCCACTGAGCCACCCAGGTGCCCCAGTGCAAAAATTTTTATATTAATTTCTGTTCTGATTTGTCTAAAGAGGTATATATTAATGCTCAGGTAACTTTATTGATTTTTGTTCTTTTTAAAGGCAGTGGAAGAAAAGAGAAATCTCTCTGGCAGAGAATCCTAGTTTTGAAACTAGGAAAGAAATAAACCTCTCCATTCTGAGATTTTAACAGACTTTGATAAGTATTTCTAATGTTTTGTTGTTACTTTCCATAGATAGATAGCCATAGAAAGCAATACTGGCAAACAGCCAACCCAAGAACCATGTGAAATTTCTGTTGTGGACCCGTTTCTAATGCAAGGGTCTGAGAGAAACACACAGGTGCTGTCTGCTAAGTGGGGGGAGCCCTGGATGGTGGGTGGCCGGGTGGCCCCGGCAGGGTCATGGTCCTGGCTGGTCAGGACATTTCTGTGGAGGTGCTCTGATTTCCAGGCAGTGGGTCCTGACCACAGCATCCTGTAACTTTAGGTATGTGCCCCTGTGGTGAGGGGGGTGCCCGAGCTGGGCGCTGGGCACACTCCTGCTCTCCCCGCAGCACAAGCAGCAGCAATCTCCCACCCATACAGTCTCCAGTCTCCCCCCCATACAGTCTCCACCTTGTGAAGGAATGAACGTGGCCCGACCAAGGCATGTCCTGCTTCTCTAATACATTCACTACTGACAGAGCTTTTAGTTTTATTTATTTTATTATTTTTATTTTTTTTTAAGATTTTATTTATTTATTTGAGAGAGAAACAGTGAGAGAGAGCATGAGCAAGGAGAAGGTCAGAGAGCGAAGCAGACTCCCCATGGAGCTGGGAGCCTGATGCAGGACTCGATCCTGGGACTCCGGGATCATGACCTGAGCCAAAGGCAGTCGTCCAACCAACTGAGCCACCCAGGCGTCCCAGAGCTTTTAGTTTTAAAAGGTGCCTCCTGCTTCTCTGTGTAATTTATTTAATGAGTAACAACAGTCCCCTCTTCTTCTTCTTTTTTTTTTTTTTAAGATTTTATTTATTTATTTGACAGAGAGAGATCACAAGTAGGCAGAGAGGCAGGCAGAGGGAGAGGGGGGAAGCAGGCTCCTCAATGAGCAGAGAGCCCGATGCGGGACTCCATCCCAGGACCCTGAGATCATGACCTGAGCCGAAGGCAGCGGCTTAACCCACTGAGCCACCCAGGTGCCCCAACAGTCCCCTCTTCTTTAAATTTTAAAATTTTTTAATTTTAAAGAATGTCCTTTAAAAGAAACACTTTAAAAAACTGTGTCTGAATCTTGGTCTCGGTGAGGTATGGCGATATCTGAAAAGCCCTTCCTTAGAGAAGTCATCTAGGTTGGTGTTCTTCATACTGGCCTCCCAGAAGTGTAGCGATGGCCCATATTTGAGTGAGTAGATACAGTGTTTCAGTACTTCTAAACTCGGCTTTCTAATAAAAGCCTCTGCTCCCATAACTTAGTGGGCAGGAACCTTCAACAAATCAAAAACTCCTTTTCTCTACCATTCCCCAACTCCTTTGATATAGAGTAATCACAAGAAATTCTCCTTATTAAGGCACTTTTCAGACTTTAGTGTGCTGAATATTACCTGGAGAGTTTGCCAAGAAATCTTAGAAGCTTAATTCTGAATTTTGACTTAATGAGTTACGTCTGGGATTCTGCATTTTTTAAATTTTTAAAAAGATTTTTATTTATTTGACAGACAGATCACAAGTAGGCAGAGAGGCAGGCAGGGAGAGGGGGAAGCAGGCTCCCCGCTCAGCAGAGAGCCGGGAGCGGGGCTCGATCCCAGGACCCTGGGACCATGACCTGAGCTGAAGGCAGAAGCTTTAACCCACTGAACCAACCCAGGCACTCTGGGATTCTGCATTTTTAAGGCACTGCCAGATTTAATGCATGTGGTTTCTAGACATTTCTTTGAGAAACATTGTTTTAGGGACTAGAGTATCTATAACTTCCAGAATACGTTTCAGTGACCATTATATGTCGTATAATGTGTAATATGATTGTAGTAATACATAGAATCATTACCCTGAGGCATCATGAATCTTGTTAAGAAATACTAAATCATTTTTTGTTTGATGTTATGAAGGCAAGAGAGTAGATATCTTAATTTTAATCAAGGATCCAATTAATAAGAAACCCCCATTTTCTTTTCCTTTTTTTTTTTTTTTAAAGATTTTATTTATTTATTTGACAGAGAGAGAGATCACAAGTAGGCAGAGGCAGGCAGAGAGAGAAGGGGAAGCAGGCTCCCCGCTGAGCAGAAAGCCCGATGTAGGGCTTGATCCCAGGACCCTGATACCATGACCTGAGCCGAAGGCAGAGGCTTAACTTACTGAGCCACCCAGGCACCCCGAAACCCCCATTTTCTAAGAATTCCAGATAACAAAGATTTTAACATAGATGGGAAATGTTAGAGAATGTATTTTTAGTAATTGTGAAAAAGTATGACCTCATTAAAAGTGGTATCTATGTCCCCCATTCCTTTTTCTTTTGACAAGTACTGTCACAGATGGCCTGGTAATAAGTTCCCTCTCAAACACCAGAAATGGCGATCTGGTATCAGTGAAAGCTGTCTACACTCACCCTGACTTTGCGCCCTTCCCTCCCACTGATGATCTTGATGATCTCTCCTTGCTGCAGCTGGACAAACCTGTTGAACTCAGTCAGTAGGGATAACTCCGCTCCGTATTTTGAGGCTTCGCCCTGTGGTTTTTCTCTTCCATCTTCCTTAGAAGTGCCGTATGTACTTCTGAAAGTCACAATTTCCAAACTTTCTGATATTCTAAGCCCCTTTCCCTCAAAGCTGAAGCACCTGCCCAAATGTTTGACTTTTATATGTCTTTAATTGATGGAGGTCTAGAGAAGATTTCAAAGAAATATGTTTTTCACCTTGCCCTAATTTATTCTGAGACCCACTTTTAGGTGAGGTTTACCCAAATGCTTAAAACAGCAATTTGACCCATCCGATGTTCCACTGTCTGTACCTCTATGGCTTAGTAAAATCTTACTCTTTTTTAACGTTTATTTAAACCACAGCTGATGTGAACACGTAGTGAGGAATTGTTCTTCTTGGCTCTGTCACAAAGTGGCCACGTGATGGTCATCTTGGGCTGGTTATGTAACTTCTCTGAGCCTCAGCTGATCATCGGTAGAAAAGGAGTAACAGTAGCCCTCCTGCCTACTTAGCAGGATGCACTTTCAATGAGAAAGTAAATTTGGGGATGGGGAGTAGAACTAAGGCCCGTGGTCAGTCCCCACTTTCACACTACTGCCTTTCTGAGGATTCCTCGGGCTCTGGTGCACTGTTCCTGCTTTCTTCCAACTCTCTCCTTTGTTTCTGATTTCTTCAGCTGTTCCCCTGTCAATAGCCTCACTTCCCTTCAGTGGATCCATCCCGCAAACTCCAGTCTGGTCTCAGCTTGCCCTTTGCTTTCTGTGCTTTTATAAGTGAGTCAGTGAGAGCCTCTAGAACAGTGCTGTTTCATCTCGGCTTTGCATTACAATCTCCTGGGTTGCTTAAAAAACAAAGCAAAACCATAGACCAGGTTGCAATTTGGACCAATTTATCGGTCTCAGAAGTAGAGACCTGGCTTCAGTATTGTTTATTCCTTATTTTGCTTATTAAATTATCTTAAACATTTTTTATATTGAGATAATCATAGATTCCCATTCTGAAATACAGACAGACCAATGTACTTTTTACCCCTTTTTCACCAATTTAAACATCTTGCAGTATATTGACATGAGACAGTTGAAATAAGGACATTCCTATCACCACAGGTGATAAGTTGTCCTTTTATAGCAATACGCATTTCCTCCTCCCCACCAGACCTCTGGCATCCAGGAAGCTGTTCTGTTTCTGTAATTTTGTCATTTCAAGAATGTTATATACATGGAATTACACAGTCTTGTAAACATCAGAGATTAACTTTTTTTTCACTCAGCCTAATACCCTGGAGATTTATTCATATTGTTCCATATATCGGTAGTTCATTCCTTTTTACTGCTGAGTAGGAGTCCACAATACGAATGTTTAACCATTCATAAAAGTTTAACCGTTCATCTGTTGAAGAACATCTGGGTTGTTTCCAGTTTTTGGGTATTCCAGATAAAGCTCCCATGAACATTTGTGTATAGGTTTTTGGTTTTTTGTTTGTTTGTTGTTTTATAGGATTTTATGTATTTATTCATGAGAGAAGCAGGCTCCCCACTGAGCAGGGAGTCCCATGTGGGACACAGTCCCAGGACCCTGGGATCATGACCTGAGCTGAAGGCAGACACATACCGACTGAGCCACCCAGGCGCCCTGTGTATAGGTTTTGTGTGAATAAAATTGAACAGATGTTTTCATTTCTGAGGGATAAATGCCTAAGAGTGTAATTGCTGGGTCCCAGATGCATTTCAGTTTTATACTAACTGCCACCAGAGATGTAGGAGTGATCTGATTTCTCTGCATCTTCATGAGCATTTGCTCTTGTCACTATTTTTTAAAGGCATCTGATAGTGATATGTTATTGTAACTTTAATTTGTATCTCCTTAATGGCTAATAATGCTGAACGTCTGTTCATGTGCCTATTTGCCATTTTAAAAACCCTCTTTAATGAAATGTCTCTTCATAGCTTTTGCCAAATTTCTAATTGGATGGTTTTTCATATTGTGGAATTGAAGAATTCTTTATATATTCTGGATTCTACTGCTTTGGCAGATACATCATTAGCAAATATTTTCTTCTAGTCTGTACTCATCTCCCAGTCTGTAGATCCTCCTACAGGGTCTTTCACAAAGCAAAGGTTTTACTTTTGATGAAGCCCAATTCCTCCATTTTCCTTTTATGGATTTTGCTTCAGGGGTCAACTCTAGGAACTCTTTGCCTAGCCTTAGATGCTGAAGAATCATCCTATTTCTCTAAAATTTGTGTATTTTACATTAAACTTCATGATCCATTTTTAGTTAATTTTTGTATAAGGTTTAAGGTTTTGGGGATGTCCAGTTGTGCCAGTAACATCTGTTGAAAACACTGTCTTTCTTCCATCGAGTTGCTTTTTTGTGTCTTTGTGAAAAATCAGCTGAGGATATTTGTATGGGTCTATTTCTGGGATCTCTAGTCTGTCAATCTGTGTCTTTTACCTTTCTCTGGTACCACACAGTCTTGATTACTGTAGCTATATAATAGTGTTTATATTAAAAAGTGATTCCTCTCAACTTATTCTTTTTCAAGATTGTCTTAGCAGTTCTAAGACTTGTACCTTTAAATGTAAATTTTAAAATAATATCTCTACAACACTTCCTGTGATTTTGATAGGAATTATATTAAACCTGTAGATCACTTGAGGGAGAACTGACATCTTTACTAGTCTTTCGACTCGTGAACACAATATATTTCTGTATTTATTTAGGTCTTACTTGATTTCTTTCACCAGAATATTACCATTTTTGTTGCACAGATCCTGTATATATTTTGCTAAGTATATACATATCTAAGTATTACACTTTCTTCACAGTGATTATAAATAGTGTGTTTTTAATTTTAAATTCTACATGAAATGTGATTGACTTCTGTATGTTGATCTTGTATCCCGCATTTTGCTGAATCTAGACCAGTATTTTGTAAACTACCCTTGGAAATTTCAATGAGCAGCCGAAGTTGAGAACCACTCTTCTAGAAAAAGATCATTGGTGAGGTCTGGGTTAGAAACTTGCAGTTTCCAGTTTCGGTACCATCTGCAATGCTTGTGTGCCTGTTTCTTTTTTCCAATATCCACAGTAGTCACTACAGACAGTCCCTTTTTTCAGCCATTCTCATTTTACCCTTTATCCTGCCCTGCCTCCCTTTTCTCTGGTCTCCAAGGACCTTGCTTTCCACTCAGCACCTGATGTCAACACCAGCATGAACCTTTCTGTTCCTCTTCCCCCTAAATATTTAGTTAGCTTACTCAATCTGTACCCATTCATTTCTATACAGTGGTGAGAGAGAGAAATAGCCTTTTTCCCATTAGAAACAATACAATTTCTACCTATGATTTTCATCCTCACCACCTCACCCTGGCCATCATGTGAACATTTAGCCTGTTTCTTTCCTGTTTTTTTTACACTACTCACTCTATGTGTACTTAAATAATTTTAATATACCTATTATGAGTTTTATCCTGATTTTTCACTTATTAGCATTGCTTCGTATTATTAAAAATTTCTTTTAAAATGTAATTTTTAATGGCTATGTAGTAGCCTTTCCACAATTCTTAAAAGTAGGCTGTTTCTTTTTTTATTTAAATAATGCTGGATTGACTATCCTTACATATATATTTTTCCAGGTCTAGGCTTGCCTTAAAATAAATTTCCCAAAAGTAGCATTGTTAGATTTAGGGTATAACTATTTTCAAGATTCCTAACAGACTTCTAGATTTCTAGATTATAAACATAGCTGGGTAGAGTGCAAGTTGACCCATCCTTTTTTTTTTTTTTTTTTGGTCCAAAATGAGGCAATTTGGCAATATCTGTTAATTTTTAAAGTGTATGCTTCCTGCTCCAGCAATTCTATTTTCCACAGGTACTGGCACTAATGCTCAGATTGATGATCTAGGATGCTTGATGCTGTTTTTAAGGGGAAACAAAATTAAATAGTCTAAATGTTTGCCAGGGGGATTTAACAAATTGTAGTACATTCTGGGTAGAGTATCTAAATACTATGTGCTATTAAAAAAATGATCCGGGAGGTCTGTATGCAAGGGCAGAAATGATATGACCATAATCTAGTAAATGAAAAAAAAAAAAAAAAACGGAATACGAAAAATGACTGATTAAAAAAAAATGTTGGTAGAAGGAAAATATTTTAGCTCAAGGAAACTTGGCAGGAAGTGATAGAGCAATGATTATCTGTGAAGATGGCATAACAAGATTTGGATTCAGTTAGCATGTGTGTAGAGAGGAGAGAAGGAAAACAATAAACAAGTTAGAGTTTTATGTGATTTTATTTAGAGATAGCAGGAAAAAATAAAGGACAAATCATTGAAATAAAAGGTCTAGGATTGCAGTTCTGTTAAAACATTTAAATGTGTAAAAGTCTGGATAAAACTGAAGTCAAACATGGGGCGCCTGGGTGGCTCAGTGGGTTAAAGCCTCTGCCTTCGGCTCAGGTCATGGTCTCGGGGTTCCGGGACCGAGCCCCGCATCGGGCTTCTCTGCTTGGCGGGGAGCCTGCTTCCCCCTCTCTCTCTGCCTGCCTCTCTGTCTACTTGTGATCTCTGTCTGTCAAATAAAAAAAATAAAAAATCTTAAAAAAAAAAAAAACTGAAGTCAAACAGCATGGGAAAGCAAACACAGGCACACTGTCTTCAGTGTGTGTATGTGTGTGTGTATGTGTATGTATAGTGTATATACACAGAGGCATACACATAAAGCCACAATATTTATATATATAGGGGTGCCTGGGTGGCTTAGTGGGTTAAAGCCTCTGCCTTTGGCTCAGGTCATGATCTCAGGGTCCCAGGATCAAGCCCCACATCGGGCTGTATGCTCAACGGGAAGCCTGCTTCCTCTTCTCTCTCTCTGCCTGCCTCTCTGCCTACTTGTGACCTTTGTCTGTAAATAAATAAATAAATAAAATCTTTAAAAAAATATTTATTATGTACAAATTTTGGTGATTAAAAAATGTGAATGTTTAAATATATATTAGTATATTTTATAATACACCTGCAAACATAGATATAAAAACACAAGCTGCAAAAATATTTTAAAAGTTGGCACTGCCACAAGTGTGGTTTTTCTCCATTCCTCATGTAACACAGTTGAAGAGAAAAGATTATTCTATTCTTCTGCACTGTCATCTCAGATTTAACAAGGTGATGTCCTAAAAGCACATGGACAAAAAGGCAGATGCATTTTAAAAATGTTAGTAGCTGAGAAACCATCTCTACGCAGGCCATGTATTTCCACTGTCCTAGGAAGATATGGTAATACTTCCTGTGGAACAAAAAGGTTACATGTGAATTGAAATGATCCCTTCTGAGTTATTAATAGGTGGTACCTTCTGTATTTATTAAACTATAGGGTTAAAATGTCAAAATAGTTATTTTTAGAGCCATACTAGAAGAGAAACAATATAGATAATATCAATCCAGTGGACTAAATGATATTTGCCTTTTTCTCATTCTAGGAGAGTTTGTATCTCTAATCTGTTTGCCAGGGAAAGACGATAAAGTAAACTTATTTTCCAAACGTATGACTGCTGGATGGGGAATAACTGAACCGCATCATGAGTACATGCATTGCCTCTTCCAAGATTAGAATCGAAACAAATTCTTGTGAAATCTGAGTTTACTGTTTGTTCATGTTCAGTTTTTCTATGTTTTTAATAGGAACAATAGTAGAAAAAATCTTTTTTATAATGGATCTAAAGGTGACTACTAGGGCTTTAGGACATAATATTCAATAATACTAGTTCATTGAAATGAGCTCATGGATACTTGTGAAAACTTGTGTTGGAGGATATCTATTAATTTTTTACCTAATATTTATATGTGATTTTTACTGAATACTTATATGTAATTACTACCCAGTTGTGCTGTGAACGCACTTGCTTTCACAACAGTATAGGTGCTGCTACAGTGAAAACCTTCTCTTCAAGTTACAAGCCTATTTCAAAGATGTGAGGCATTTTTCTGAAATGAGAGGCTGGTATAAATGGTAAAGTTTATCTGAAAATAGTCTACATAAAGGTCAAACCCATGGCTCAGGTCTTACTTCCACCACATTCTACAACTGAGTTAACATCCAATATCCAATACACTAAAGAGTAAGTCAGAAGGCAATTTCAGTTGTCACCTCCATTGTCAACACTTAAACGTGAATTCAAGTCAAAAGAGTAAGAGCTCCGTGAAACCAAGGAAATCTAGAACTGACACGCAAAACATGAAATGTATTGTTTGCTTTAACAACAACTGATTTGGGAGCGAACTTCCTTCCTCCTTCTATATAGTGGTGTCTTTTTCTGTCTTCAGCACTGTACTCAAGACAGAAGAACCCACATAGAGTGTCATTTGATGTCGCTGTTGTATCAGCCACCATGGAGTAATGCCGGCTTTTTACAAACCACCTAACAACATCATTACCGTGCTGACAGGAGAGAGTGGTGGGATGACCCTCAGAATCTGTATATAGGATGATTTTTGTTTTACCCTTTGCATTTGCCTCGGTTATATGTTTTATTCCTTTTCTACTAGAAGACGAAATTTCTGAAACTGTGCAGGAGGCAGTGGTACCACTGATCAGCAGCACATCTTGTCAAATCTACTGGGGCCTGGATATTAAAAACAGCGATATATGCAGAAGGGCTGCGGGCTCATCCTCATGCATGGTAATTCGAGGACGCATTGACAAGTGCGGTTGTCTGCCTCAGTGTGTCATAAATCGGTGTTTGCTGGCCATACAGAGTTAGAAAATAGATGGTAGTTTTAAAAGCGAGAAGAGTAAGTGTGTTGCTAAGCTGATGTACTGTCATAGCTAATTTGATACCTGAAGTGAAGACAGTTCTCAAAAGGAATTGCTCATTCATTTGTTCGGTTGACTATGTGAAATTGAGGATATTCAGCTGTTTTTGACCTATAAAAATAATTTATTATGGCTCAACTTCACAGCTGAAAGAATTTACTTCTCATAGCATTGAAAATATGAAGATACTTTCCTGTAACTCAAAACCATCATTTAGTCACTGATATTCAGTAGATGCTTGAAACTTTCTGCAAGGCACAGTCTACTGTCAGCATTAAATGACTGTGCTAAATGTACCCTTTTAGCTACCCTTTGAAAATACAGATTTTGATCTGATTCAGAGATCTGTAATATCCGCCAACTGCCGAGTTCTCTCTGCTGTTGCGAGCAGAAATCCAAGATGAGGGAATGACTTAGGCACTGTCTGATCACCTCTGCAGTGGAGGTTAGCATCGACCATGAATCAAATAACCAGAACTTCTCTTCTTGCGGGTTGCAGGGAGATTCTGGAGGACTGCTGCAATGTGTCCACAACGGACAGTACGAGCTCATCGGTATTGTGAGTTGGGGCAGCAGGAACTGCCAGCCCACGGCACCCACAGTCTTTGCCAGAATTTCTGCCTACAGGGACTGGATCGCATCTGTCACTGGAGGAGAAGTGTGATCACTGAAAGAAGAGCCTGGTGGGATTGCATTCATAAATGGGAAAAGAAGTCCCTCACAGTATACCTGAAAAATAAGTCTCTCGTTAGTGCGAAAGACTCCATGTCACTTCTTCCAACCCTTGTGATTCAGAGCTTGGGTTTGCTGTGCACGCCCGTCTAGTATTAAACACTGAACACGGAAAGCCAAAGTTGAGTCATGCCTCCTGGGAATGTATAATCTGAAATGTCATTAAATTCATATTTAGTGTACGGTGTATATGTCATTATGAATACTATTGTATACACTGTTACTCTCTTTTCTAGTTTGGTAAACATTAGAAGATATAAAGTATAATATTATTCGGTACATATAAATCTTTTTTTTTTTTTTAAGATTTTATTTATTGACAGAGCACAAGCAGGTGGAGCAGCAGGCAGAGGGAGAGGGAGAAGCAGGCTCCCTCCTGAGCAAGGAGCCTGATGTGGGACTCGATCCGGGATCATGACTGGATCATGACCATGGCACTCCCAGTCCATTTAATTCTTAATTTTGCTCACATGGAAGAGTACCCTGAGCACAGATAGGAAAGGTTCCTCTATGTTTCAGAGCTTCAGTGAACAATGAACCTTTAAGAAATTACTTATCAATCTGATCACTTGATTTTTAAATTTTCAGATAAAATTTTAGAATATCTCAATTGTTTACAAAACCATTAATTTAGGGGCACCTGGGTGGTTCAGTTGGTTAAGTGGCTGCCTTCAGCTCAGGTCATGATCCCAGGGTCATGGGATGAAGCCCCAACTCGGGCCCCTTGCTCAGCGGGAAGTCGGCTGCTTCTCCTTCTCCCTCTTTCTGCCACACTACTTGCACTGTCTCTATCCAATCGTTAAAATATTAAAAAAAAAAAAGTTAATTTATTTGAACCTCAGCTAATGATTACCCTCATCTTTCTAAGCTATAGTCAAGAATAAGGGGGAAGGAAGTAAGGAAGGCCCCAAAGACAGGAGATTAAATGCCAAAGTCCACCACAGAAATAAAGACTACACATAATGAGGGCCTGTGACAACTATTTTTTTCTTATTTTATACACTTCCACCAAGATTTATCATTTGGTTTCCAAGATTATAGCATTCAGGAAGAGAAGGAGAGAAAGGTATATAGGTAAGCACCCATATAATCTAACGAAAGAGCGCCGCATAAGGAAGTAAACAATAAATACACATTCTCTTCCTCTCTGATTTTTCTTTCTCTTTCTGTCATTTCTTTGTCCTCACCCCACACACCCTCTTTCAACCTCTGCTCTCTTTTGCCAGTGTTGCAGAGAAGAAGCATTATAAATGTCCTAGGATTTAGTAAAAGCTTCCTCCATGAATATTGGTCCCAACCACCTGCATTGATTTAAATTGTGCCTTTTTTTTTTTTTTAAACAGGGACTCTGAGTAAAATGGAAGAGGAGATTTGCAATAGGGATTCTCTAATTCTTATGTTAATCCATTTTGTACTATTTTTACTTTGTCTCCCTGAGTTCTTCTCATCTATTTTCTTAATCTGGTGACATGAAAAGGGACGGGCTGTATTGAAGTGTCAAACCTGTCTAAAGCCTTTTTGCTTCTCAGTATGATTTGCTGGTGGTTCATTCTGGTGCAGCCACGATCTCCATTGTGATCTTGTAGGACAGCACTGTGGTGGTGATACTGTAGGGCCCTGTCGGGAGTGGGAGCGCGTTAGTGGTCTGCGTACCACTCGGGAAGCTGCCCAGTTTTCCCAAGGGTCAAAAACTATGTAGTGCTTGGTTTTTGGCTTCAGTTGGCAGTAATTTTTAAATACTTCTCTACTGAATCTTTTCTCTGTGGGATTAGGAGTGTTAGACTGCTTTGCTTGCCCTGCCTCTACAATTCAGTCGAAGAGGGGCATTCACTTTCTTACTCTGACCTTTCCAAGAGCTCTCCTGTTGGCATTTAGGTTGCAAGGTCAAGCTGTACATGGACCGGATTGTGATCCACTGTGTAAATGGGTCTATTAGTTAAGAGTCACTGAGCCAAATTTAAAGGAATTAGAGATCTCATTACCTAATTCTTTATATATGTATCAAAAAATATCCATTTTGAGCACCTACTATGTGGCAGATGGCACCAGAAAGAAAGAAGTTTCCCTCATCTTAAGAATCTCGCTGTAGTGGAGAAAAATGACATACAAAGATAATTACTAGCTGTGGGAGCTGGCAGCCCAGGAGAGAACAACCAACACTTTTTCAGGAATGGGTAAAGGTTATGCAGAAGTAAGATTTGAGCTCAAGTGTTGGTTGATTTTTGTTTTAAAGTTCTATACACTAATCTCTTATGTTAAAGAAATCTGTATCAGGGGTGCCTGGGTGGCTCAGTGGGTTAAGCCTCTGCCTTCCCCTCAAGTCATGATCTCAGGGTCCTGGGATAGAGCCCCGCATCTGGTTCTCTGCTCAGCGGGGAGCCTGCTTCCTCCTCTCTCTCTGCCTGCTTGTGATCTCTGTCAAATAAATAAAAAAAAATTTAAAAAAAAGAAATCTGTATCAAACTAGTTTCCTATCAACAACTCCACATACTAGGAATTTCTCCTGCCATTTAGATTATTGGGAAATGTGCTTGTTCATTCTTAAGCCATAAATTGGATTACTTCATTTCTTCTAACTCCCCCACCTTGTTTCTTTCATATAATTTTCAGTAATATAGTTACAGCATTTCATGCATGTTGCCAATTCAAGAAAGCATGAACAACTTAATCCTAACAAGTATCTGATTCTCTCCAAAGATTTATAGTGTTTGGCACTTATCCTGATTTCATCTTGCTCTCAACTGTATTGTCAGATGATCGCATTCATTTTTCTATTCCCCACAGATATTTATAAAATAAGAGTAAATTGTCAAATAATAGCAACATGAACAACTGCTGGGACCAAAACACCTGCAAAAAAACTCTTTAAAAGATGCAGAATAAAGTGAGAGACCTGTAATAGGCAAGGAAGCTATAGGAATTAAGACAGCAAGTTCAGTATTGCTGCAGAGATGAACTGACCAGTAGAAACGAATAGAAAAGCAAGAAGCAATGCCATTTTGCTTTCTCTAAGTTGGCGAACACCTGCAACAGTGTGACAATATAAACATGAGAGCTGGGGTGTGTGTGGGGAGACTTTTCTCACCACTGGTGGAGCTGGGGTATGATCAGGTGCTCCAGCTTTGGAAAACCCAGACAAAATTGAAGATGCCAGTATCCTCTGAGTCTGCAATTCTATCTCTAGGTATATGCCCTGGGGCACTGGTTTCACCCGTGGCTGCCATTAAATGTGAACTCTGGAGCGTGGGGAATGATTTTTTTTTAACGTTCCTGGCATGATTCTAATGTGCAGTCAGGTTTGAGAGCAGTGTCTTAGGGAAACGAGGCAACCATGACCATGAACCAGACTGTTTATAGAAATGTTAATATCAGCACAAGGGGAATTCCACATCTCCCCGACCTGCCCCAAGAAGCATGGAAAATCAAAATGTAGTATACTCACAAAGCAGTAAAAAATAGGAAACAGCCCATAGGCTCTTTATATGAATCTTAGAAGCGATGTTGGGCTTAAAAAGCAAATTTCAGAAGATTAGGTACCATTGTAAAACTCAGAAAACAAGCAAACTTAAACAGGATTTTGCTTAGGCTTACATCATATATGGTTAAAAAGATGCAAGGTATGTAGCTTATCATTTGGAGTAGTGGGAAGGCAGTGGAATACGGTGGAGGGACCGCACACAAGTCATTTCAATGCTATTAATAACTTTCTAGTTAAGTTGGGTGATGGCTTCACAGATATTGATGTGACTTCATAACTTACACATGCTTCTGTGTACATGAAATACTACACCATATAAACATACTTAAAGGCCTTTTAAAATTTTTATTGCTTTATTGTATATCCTTCCAGTGTTTTTCTGCAAATAAATGCAAACATGAGTGCATATTCTTTTTTTCCCATGTGATCCTGTATACTGGAGATCTTTCCATATCACTACTTTTTTGAAAAAATATTTTTATTGTATAATTAACATAGTGTTTGTTCAGGTGTACAATATAGTGCTTCAACACTTTTTAAAAAATGCTTCAACAATTCTATACATTATTCAGTATACTCTGAATCTGTTTTATCCAGCCCCCATACACCCTTACCCCCCCACCCACTTAATAAAGGCTTTTTAAATTACCCTAGTTCCTCAGAGTAGAACCTGTCCTTCTGTCCAGGTAATTAGAATGTTCCACACATATCTAGAGCATTAAATCCTCCCATTTTGCAGGGATTCCCTTTGCCTAGAAAACAAATTGTCCTTGTGACTTAAATTTGCTGTTGCTGATGTCACATGTCACAATCAGCCTATTTGTTAATTTTGGCTTGCTTAACACTGGCAGTTACACTTTCTACCATCCATGATCTTCTAGGGGAAAAAGGGCTTCAAATGTGTCTGAATATCTTATAAATGCCAGACATTAACCAATATTTCCATTTAGTTCCTTTACTCATTAAAGCTAATCCTTATGAAAACATTTTGAGTGTAACAGTAATAACCGCTGGGCATAGGGATTAAAAGTGTTGGTCCTGAAACCAGATTTCTCGGGTTCAAATCCCAGCTCCATCACTAATTAGCGTTATGACTTTAGGCAAATTAGCCTTCGTTATACTTCCACTTCCTCATCTATAAAGTGGAGGTAATAAGAGAAACCTATTTATAGAGATATCCTATAGTTAAAGGAGTTCATAAATTTAAAACATTTAAAAGACTGGCTGCCTCCTACTATTCAATTCATGTTATTATTATCTTGTGCATTTTTCTAAAATACAGCTTTCAAAGAGGATCCCCCCACCCCTGAATCCTTTAAAAATATTTTTTATAAGACTTGCTGTTCAAGAATATAAGTACCTATATGCCTTTCCAATTACTCATTTATGTCTTCACTTCTTTTTCAGTAATTCTCTTCTTATGTCCCAAAAGGATTTAATTGGGGAATGACAATCTCTTCAGGCTACCTTAGAATCTTTCTATGTGCCAATTACTTTACATATGTTAATTTAATTCTAAACACAATTGTTTAGAAAGGCATAATCTTTCCCATTTTGCCAATGAAGAGATTGAAACAAGAGAGGTTAAGTGTCTTGTTTCATATTAAACAGCTGGTTTCAGAGCAGAATTAGCACATAGGTTTTTCTGATTACAGACCTTAATCACCATACCACACTGACAAGTGTTTTCAGAAGATAATACTAGTGCAAGTGTGGAGTTTGGACTGAGGAAATGAGACTGGAAGTGGAAAATATTGGGATTGGGTCAGCTTCATGCACATACTTGAACATGTGAATGAAAATAAAATAAACAAATAAAAATAAGGCTTATATGTAATAAGGGAGGTTTTGTTTTCAGAGATGTTAAAAATAGTATAAATGTCTTTGAGTCCATTAGGAATTACTTGCCAGCTACTGGTTAAAAAGCCTTGACTATAGTAGCTTAAAGGAATTAGGATACTTAAATGAAGTCAGGCAGCTAGCAGGCAGTTATGAGATCTGAGGCTTTTTCTGGCTTCCTCCTCCACCATCTTTAGGGTATGGATTCAATCCTTAAGTCATAAAATTGCTGCTGGGCTCAGGTCATCACCACCACATTCCAAGCAGGGGAAAGAGGGAGAGTAAGCAGAAAAGAGACCCAATGGTTTTCATAAAAGTCCTCCTCAGTGACTTTTACTAACATATCTGCCACCCCACATACCAAGCCTGGGAATGTAGTTCTTCATTTGGGTTTATTGTCCAGGATTCTGCGACTAAAGGAGAGAAAAGTATCTAGGCAACCACAAGTCTCTCCTACTCCCTAATTATTATATGCTGTTTTTAATTTTTGTCACTTTTAAAAGAAATAAATGCAGGAGAAATATGCTAGTTAACAACACCGTGGTTGTATAAAGCAAAAAGTATAATTATTTCACTGCTGTCCTTGTCCCATTTCCTCTAGTTAACATTTATAAAGCCCAGAACATATCCTATAATGATAGGAATTAAGAAAGAGAAAACAGGGAAAACGGAGGAAAGAAATTAAGAAAACCAATCAAGAAAACTTCCTAGAACCAAAGGGCATGAGTTGCCAGACTGAAAGGAGTGACTGGATACAGAGAACACCAACGAAGACGCGGATCTGTATCAGAGACATCACGGAAAAACTTGAGAGTAGCACAGACAAGAAAATGATGTAAGATTTCAGACAAAAACAGGTCTCATACAATGGATCAGAGATCTGAGTGGCTTTAGACTCCTCATCAGGAATATGTAAAGCAAATGTTTTCATGTGGACCTTTTCCACTGGATTTCTTCAGTATGTTCGTCACAGAACAGCTGCATTCATGCAAAGACTGATCCAAGGGAGCAAAGATGAAGCCACACTATCCATTAAGGGCTTTGCTAGCACATTTTAAACTTTACCACAATTAAGTCCTTTCAGTTTTGCCCTGATAAATCTCATAGTTTAACTGAATCAAGCCTATTTGTTCTGTGTATGGACAAAATTTTATATATATACATGGATAGTACTAATCTCCCAGGATATTTTTCTACCTTCTGCCTCCCAATCTCCTCCCATTAGAGGAATCTAATGGATTCCTCTGTGTTCTTTCAGCATGGACTTGACTTATGATAGATATGATGTTAATGGCTTCTCCTAACTCAGGTTCAGCGATCCCCATCACTACTCTTATGGGAGCGCCAAAGGGGATCAATGTGTTACGGAACTTCACCCTTAAAGGATGCAAGCAGCAGCCCCAATCTGTGTAAAAGACTCAGATCTCTTTCATGGGGTTCCCCCAACCTAACTACCTTCCATTAGAGGAAAATAAACTTCTGACCAAGTTTACTCCTTCAAAGCCTAGTTCAGGAGAAAGTATGTTTAAGGGCAAGGGGGAATGCTGATGTCCCACTGGCTTCTTTCCTTCTAAGACGGAGAGGTGAGGGGACCTTACTGTTTTGGCTCAACTATCCTTTACTTAGAAAAACAAGTTTGGGGCATCTCGTGGCTCAGTTGTAAAGCATCTGCCTTTAGCTTGGGTTGTGATCCCTGACTCCTGGGATCGAGCCCTATATTTGGCTCCCTGCTCAGCCTAGAGCCTGCTTCTCCCTTTCCAGCTCCCCCATGCTTGTGTTGCCCCTCGCTATCTCTCTCTGTTATAAATAAATAAAAATTCTTTTTTTTTTAAATTTTTAAAGATTTTATTTATTTATTTGACAGAGGTCACAAGTAGACAGAGAGGTAGGCAGAGAGAGAAAGGGAAGCAGGCTCCCTGCTGAGCAGATGCGGAGCTCGATCCCAGGACCCTGGGATTATGACCTGAGCCGAAGGCAGCGGCTTAACCCACTGAGCCACCCAGGCACCCCAAATAAATAAAAATTCTTAATAACAAACAAACAAACAACAAACAAGTTTAATTGGGGCACGTGGATGGCTTGGTAGGTTAAGCATCTGCCTTTGGCTCAGGTCATGATCTCTGGGTCCTGGAATGGAGCCCTGCATCAGGTACCCTGCTCAGAGGGGAGTCTGTTTCTCCCTCTCCCTCTGCCTCTCTTCCCAGTTTGTGCTCTCTCTCTCTCTCTCAAATAAATAAATAAAACCTTTTAAAAATAAAAAAGGAAAAGAAAAACAAGTTTAATAAAAGTATTTGTCAAGTGAGGTCCTTTTGAATAATAATACTAAATATATTCAGAATTTTTAGTCAAAGCATCTGAATCCTGACCATATTTATATATTTAGTTGTTTATGTGTATTTTTACATGATACAAAAATTACCTGTAGGGACATATCTCATATATGGGATGGAAATTATTTCATCTTTTTAGCTCAACATCAATGTTAGATAACCGTATTAGAAAAAGGAAAATATCTTCTGCTCTACTCCGTTGAAAGTTCATGTTTTCTCTCATAGCATCCTGTTTTTTTTTTTCTAATTGTGACAGTTTGCCATGTACATAAAAATTTTGCAAACATAAACACACACACACACACAAATGTGCTTGTTCTTAGATATTATCTTCTGAGCTTCACCTGGGTTTATGAATTTATAAACATTAATAGAGGAAAATGAGGTAATGACTGTTTTATGTGTTATCAGCCATTTGGTCTGGGGGCTACATTTGTGTTTTTAGAGGCCAGCACAGTGTTTGTTTTTTGTTTTGTTTTGTTTTTTAAAGATTTTAATTATTTGACAGACAGAGATCAAAAGTAGGCAGACAGGCAGGCAGAGACAGAGCGGGAAGCAGGCTCCCTGCTGAGCAGAGAGCCTGATGAGATAGGGGGCTTGATCCCAAAATCCTGAAATCATGACCTGAGCCAAAGGCAGAGGTTTAACCCACTAAGCCTCCCAGGCACCCCACAGAGGCCAGCACAGTGTTTTAAAGAAGTTTGATTTTCAAAGCTTTTGGAATGAAATACACATGTTATCTGCCTGAAGGTATTTGAGCTTGATAGGCGATGAAGCTGGCAGACATTTCTGTTTATGTCATATTATTGAAATCATAGTTTGACTATCTACAGTATGTGAATTAAGTATGCTGCCTCTTTTTAATACAGTGCGTGAAAGTATTAATAATACTTAGTCCTAGGCACTTAAATAATTTCATCCATTGTTAACATGAAATTAGTAATATGTTTAGAAGTCTTAAATATGAAAGAGCTACAATTTATTTTAAAATATCGGAAATTCACAAAAATAGCTAATCAAACATATGAGACAATGTATCTATGATACAAAGGTAAAAAATATTAGTAAAGAATATTTGGAAATGAAAACTAAAACAACAGATTCAGATGTTGTAATCAATGTAGAGAATGATATTGTATAAAATACAAATTTCAGCTAGATTATTTTTATGTTGAGATTTATGGGAGACTGTAATAAAACATGTTGAATATACATAATACATTATTAGTAACTAATAAAATAGTTTACTAATAACTATTAAGATAATGTGTTAATAACAGCTAATGACTTCTAAAAACTGTTAAGCCACAATCACATATTTGTTTGGGGGTTTATTATTTGGTACCTGTGTACCCCAATATAGTACAAATTCCATGAGGGCTGGGCTGTCTGCTTTGTCACTAGGTCATATTCTGTACTTAACACACCTATTGTCACATAGAAGGTCCTCAGTGAACATTTGTTCCATGAATGGCCAAGTCACAGGTTCAGTTGAGTGATCTGTGGTCCCTTCGATCTGTTATTAGTCATTCTGAAATATTGCACAATACATATCTTGATGGAAACTATTGAAATAGGCATATTAAGTGGCATATGCTGCCCCTATAGAAAGACTTAAGATATTTATCCATTAGCTGATATACAAAATGGAAATTTGGCACATGAAAAGTGATTTCAGGTTTTTAAGTCCTAACTTGGCAGATGAAAAAATTATTTAAGAGTGTAAAGCACAGAACACCTGGGTGGCTCAGTTGGGTAAGCAATCGACTCTTAATTTCAGCTCAGGTCATGATTCTCAAGATTGTGAGATTGAGCCTTATGAAGGGCTCTGTGCCTGCTTGGGATCCTCTCTCTCCCTCTTCCTCTGCTGCTCCTCCACCACTAACGTGCGTGCTCTGTCTCTTTAAAAAAAAAAAAAAGTGTAAAGCAAAATGTTTAAAAATGTAAATACAACATTTGAATTAACATTGATAATGACCTAAAATCAAAGCAAGTAAAAATGAAGGTTTGATGTATACCATGAAACAGAATAGTCTTATAAAAGGAACTGTCTGGTCATGAGGATTAGTAGCTAGCGAGAAGTAGGAGGAGACACAGAGGAATCTAACCTGATTGAATTGGAGGTTAGTGGTGCCTTTGACTTTCCTAGGCACAGAAGAGAAGAAATAGATTTGGGGATAAATAATAAGATCTGCTTGGGAATACACTGAATTTGAGGTGTATGTGGGGCATTTGTATGGAAATATATACATATAATATATTTATATGTGTGTATATATATATATATATATAATCTTAATTTTGCTGCTAACTTGCTAAAACTTTTACTCAAACTATAATGAAAAAAACCAGCATGAAAATAACTTTTTAGCATCTTTATAAAAATACAGGTTGTTTAGCACCAGTTTAAATTCCAAATTAAAACCTATCTCGTTGCTGTGAAGTGTGTAAACCTGGTGATTCACAGACCTGTACCCCTGGGGATAAAAATACATGTTTATTAAAAAAATAATAATAATAAAAAAAGAGGAAAAAAAATAAAACCTATCTCGTGGTTCTCTTCCTCAGGTAATATATAATAGAATGGATTTTTTTTCTTTTGGAAGCAAATTATTTTCCAGATGTAAACCCAACACCGACAGCATGGGATTAAGTATTCACCCATCTTTAAAGTTAAGCCGAGGTTCAATCTTCAGGAGAAATTAATTTTTGTCTTCATTTAGTAGCTTGGAAGATGGTGAGTTGTTTTTTAAATAAGCAGGATCAAATTAGTCAGTTTTGCAATACAGGGAAATCCAACTCTTACAGGAGAGTTATTACTCTGAAAGTAGATAACTCTGGAGACCAGCAATCAGGTGTAACTAAGTGAACAACAGCCAGCTTCCATCTAAGCAAGAACGCACATTATCTTAGACCCACAAAGAAGAAAGGGCTGCTGGTACCTTTGGGCAAAGGTAAAGAAGCACTTTAGATATTTATTAACTCACTTGGTCCTCATAACAATTATATGAGATATAATTCCTCACCTGCCATTTTGCAGGTGAGGAAGCAGGATGAAATAATGTGCCCAGGGTCACATGCTAGTAAATGGTTCAACTGGAATTTTAACCCAGGAAATTCCAGCCCCAGTGTCTACCCTCTTACCCACTACAATAAACTTCTTAAATATGGGAAGTCCTAATGCTGACATGAAAAATCTGGAAATGAAACTGCATCAGTGGAAACGCTTGATCTACTTTTATTTTCCGGGATAGTTTCAATTCAGTGAAATTTTGTATTTCAATAAAAGTTAATTCACTAAATAAAACGGTGTGACTTGCTCCTTCCAAGGGCAGTTTAGTAATGTCAAGATTTCTCTGTCTCTCCCAGCTTTCTGACGATGGGTAAATCATTTAATTGCTACTTGACTCAATTTCTGTATTATTGGTAAATAATGGTTTACCAACAATCTTTATACACTTTTAAGGATTAAATAGGATTAGGCAAGTAAAGCTTTAATATATGTGCTGCCGAAGCGAACACAGGCAAGTAAAGCTTTAAAACAGTGCTTACGGGGGGAGAGGGGGGAAGCAGTGCTTGTTGTATAAACATTAGTTATTATGACTTTTTTGTTATTAAGACTTTTTTGGTCAATAAATCACAAAACTAAAATTTCAATGTTTTATTGGAAAATCTGATTACAGCTGGGCTTACTCTATCGCAGTTTCCATTTATCCTTTCTTTCCATATTCCTCTTTATTATCTCTTATACTACAAAGGGTTAGGAAAAGATGAAGTATTAACAAATATTTGAGTGCGTAGGAGGTACTGGCGATATAAAGGTGATGAAGACAGATGTGGTTTCTTAGGGAACTTACTATCTAGAAGTCAAGAGAAACACTGAGTAATTAAAAGCATTACCTAGGTCTAAACGTTCTTGACGGGAAGAAAATGAGGAGGCTAAAACAGAAGGCACAAAACGTGGTGCAGAATGGAGAGGTGATACTCATTAGGGTTGCAAACGACAAATCTTGCTCCCAAGTTTCACATTAGCAACGAAGTAACGTGTGAGGAGTAAGGTTCCTTCTGCGGCCCGTAGCTACTGTTCCGAAGGTAACCCAGCCCTTGCCGGAGAAGCTGATTGCTTATTGGCCACGTGGTTACACCTAAACTACGTTTCAACCTGCGTTCTGTTTAGCCACACCCTTTCATCTTAACCACACCTCTTGATTCACGAAGCTCTTCGTCAGCAAAGGAAATATCGCGAGAAGTCTACATTGCCTCCCATTTGACGTTTTCAGCGGTGGTTGTCGCTTTTATTCTCGCGATATTTTCGGGTAAACGGGAGCCCGGGCGACCCGGGCTTCTGTGAAACATGGCGGTCGGCTGATTCCGTAACACAAGGTAAAATACTGAAACCCCGTTGGGTGCTGTTTTCCCGATTGTTCCAAGGCTGTTCAGGGCGTGAATGTGGTTAAGGGGGCTGAGAATCTGTCACGAGATTGGCTCCCTGACTTCATCACCCTCCTTTGGGAAGAGGGCCGGACTAGGTTGCCGCTCCACCTCCCCCGGGGGCGTTGCTCGCAGGACCCTGGGTAGCGCTGCGCCTGGGAGCCCCCATCTCCCCAGTCCTGTGTCTCTGCGCTATCTTGCAACTTGAAGGAGTTTAAGTGCTTCCCCGATAGCTGCTGACCCTGACCCATTGCTTCTCGCAGTGTCCGGTGCCCCAGTGGTCCTCTGGTCCTCAGGGAGAAGGGTCCCGTGTTGTGAAGACCAGCCAGATCGTGGACCCATTCTCCCGAGTGTCTGGCTCCCCACCCCCGTTCAGCAAATACCAAATTCTTGGCAGCAGGTCGCTCACTTTAAGAAAGACCTAGACCTAGGTCTTGGCCTCGCCTCGAAAGAGTTTCCCACGCCGCTTGGAGAAATGAGAAAGGGGCAGGGCTGGCGAGATGCTATAGGAGAGAGGTTTGAGTGTTACTACTTTACTTATAACCTTCTAAGGTTAAGAAAACTTCGGAAGGGAACTTTTCACTTCAAGGTAGAAAATAGCCTTAGGTATAGTAGTATATGGAGTTGATAGTTTATTGAGAAAACTTATTTAAGTAAGTTTTATATTTAGAATTTAGTGGCCTCAACGCAAAGTTACATAGTATCTGTTAAAATGTTTCAAGACTGGCTTCCAGAAGCAGTTAAAGATACATTTAAAAACAATATTTGTTCATTTGTTGAAGTTGTATTTAAGTTGTTGCCTAGCCTGATACTTTAAACTCTGGTATATAGCCGTTAAAAGAAATGAGTCAGACTGTTCAGTGAAGAATTCAGGAGATGCTTGTTTTGTTTATCGCTGTCTTTAAATTGATGCAGTTATTCCAGTTGTCCTAGAGGAAAAACATGAAAAAAATAAATTTCCTAGTTTGGGGGGAATGGGGAAGAGAGGAGTTTTGTTTTGTTTTGTTTTTTTGATAATAAACTTTAGTACACAACTGAGTTGAAGTGGGTTGAGGGTACAGATCTTTAAAAAATATATCAAGCTTGAAAGATCTCTCAAAGGAAATCAGGCCTAATCTGGAACATCAAAAGAAAAAGAAAGAATTAGAAAAAATATATATTTATTTTATTTAGGGATTAATGGTTTAACTAGAAGAAATAGTGAAACTTATTTTTAATGATGGTTACATTTAGGCAGTCTGCCAGCTAACAAATACTATTTAACAAGTTTTTCAGTATTTATTCTGATTCTGCCATAATGTCATGATGGGCAAATTAACCTCTTTGTGTTTTAGTTTCCTTGTCTGCAAAATTGGAATAATAACATCTAACTCATAGGATTGTTGGTGAGGATTAAATGAGTGAACACATGCGCTTAGATCAATGCCTGCATACAGTTAACATTCATTCATTATTCACTCTTGTTATTTAAAAATTTTTGTTTCCTAACTTTGTAGTTACTCACAAGATAAATCCTTGGGGGGCACCTGGGTGGCTCAGTGAGTTAAAGCCTCTGCCTTCAGCTCAGGTCATGATCTCAGGGTCCTGGGATGGAGCCCCGCATTGGGCTCTCTGCTCAACAGGGAGCCTGCTTCCCCACTCCCCCCCGCCCCCCCCCCACCTGCCTCTCTGCCTACTTGTGAGCTCTGTCTGTCAAATAAATAAATAAATAAAATCTTAAAAAAAAAAAGGTATTTCCTTGGTACTTAGACAACATATAGACTGAAGAAGGTGCTTTCTAATATAATTTCTTTCTTTTTTTTTTTTTTTCTTTAAATTTTTTTTTTTTTTTTTAATTTATTTAGTCAGAGAGAGAGAGCGAGAGCGAGCACAGGCAGACAGAGTGGCAGGCAGAGTCAGAGGGAGAAGCAGGCTCCCCGTGGAGCAAGGAGCCCGATGTGGGACTCGATCCCAGGACGCCGGGATCATGACCCGAGCCGAAGGCAGCTGCCCAACCAACTGAGCCACCCAGGCGTCCCTAATATAATTTCTTTCTGATCCCAAAAGAAATTAAACACTCTTCTTCTATATAGTTAGTATGTCTGTAAACTCCATCTTCCAATGGCTTGCATTCTTAAGCTGTTCTCCTTTCAGTTACTAAGGTACAAATTCCTTCTTTCTACTACTCCATACAGTCTTATTATAGTCTAGGTCAGTTCTGCTCTTGGTGCCTTGTAAACTCATTCTTGTATTATGGAGACATTCATTCTGTTATAAATGTATTTCATGTGTCCCTGACCTGACCTTTTTCACTTCACTTTTGTACACTTTAATTGAGTAGTTAGTATAGTCAAGCTGTTATTTGAGGAGGATTATATTTATCTTTGCTTTACATTGCTACCAGGCACTTCCAAATTGTTGTGTTGCCATCACTCTATAGCCTCTTCTCTTAGCTTTTCTATCAGTTTATATCAGCCTCAGCCTATTCATGATACTATTAAATAATCTCAGATACTATACCACTTTCCTCAAGGACTTTAAGATAAATTTCAAATATCCTACAAATCTTTGCATTTCTTTTGAGAATTAGAAACATTTACCAAATGACTCATTTTTATCTTTGTTAGAAACTGTGAGGTAGCCATTATGCCTCCCTACCTCCTTTAAAAGTAAAATATAATAGATTCTGGGATCTTTCCAAATTTGTGACATGGCTAGTAAGTGACTAGATATTAACCCAGGTTTTTTGGGGGTCACAAAAAAGTTGTATTTTTACCATATTACTCAGCTTCTAAGTATACCTTTTTTTTTTTTAAATCATTTAAAATGTTACTATATTTATTTGAATTATGTTGGGATAGTTTTAAAGACAACATGAACATTATTGTAAAAAGTCTATGTTTTAAAGTGAAAAGAAGTACTTTTGGAGGGATATCTAGTATTTGTCAAGTGAAACTAAGTTACCTTTCATAATAAAATTTTAGTGTAAAGTATTTTAATGCAGTATAATCAAGTAATTTAAAGTTACAGATAAGTTGTTTTGCTTTTTATTTCTGAAGTTCACTGATAGCCTGAATAATATCTGTCCTGTGTCCTTTCTCATTCTTACTAATGGCTTGTGTGAGTTTCATAGGACTGCTGTAGCAAAGTACCATGAACTGGTCGGCTTAAAAACCTCAACATGTATTCTCTGAGTTCTGGAGCCTAGCTGACTGAAATTAAGGTCTCAGCAGGGCCCTGGTGTTCCCTCTGAAAGCTCTGGGAAATAATCCTTTCTTGCCTCTTGTAGCATCTGGTTAATCCTTGGCTCTTCTTGGTTTTTGGGTACATCCCTCTAATCTCTGCCTCTGTCTTCACATGGCTTTCTCTCCTGGTTATGTGTCTTTACCTGGCCTTCTTAGAAGAACACCAGTTACTGGATTTTGGGCCACCCTAATCCAGTATGATCTCATCTCAACTAATTACATCTTCGAAGACCCAGATATTTCTAAATAAGGCCCATTCACAAGTACCAGGATTAAGACTTCATTGTATCCTTTTAGGGAACACACTTCAGCCTGCAACATAGTCATATGTGTTAACCAATTAAATATTTCTCATATTGCCAAATATGTATTAAAAATAGAAGTTAGCTCATAAAATGTGGGTAGCAGGAGTAAAATTATTTCTCCATTTTTATTTGGAAACGTAGTTAAACTTAAGCAGACTAAAAGGTGTCATGAATTTTGTGTTTTATTTTTGGTAAGCATCTCATAGTCTCTTATTCAAATGGATGCAATGATTAAATATGGGCTGTATGACATTACTTAGATGGAGTAATGATTGTATGTGTCTGTGTTCCAGCACGAAAGGTGGTTTCTTATTTTTTTAGGCAGCTTTTCAAAGCATTGTCTTAGTCTCCGGTGTTATCAGTGACTCCCTGGACTTCGTTTGTTTTGCTTCTTAATATACATGGCGGTTTAGGGGAGAAATTGAAGAAAATGGGTATGTTACTGGAGAATGGAAAGTATGAAGAGCAACACCAACCAGTGGGCAAATGAATCAAAATGCAGTGGCTTGTAAATGATTATTTTTGTGGACCAGTACACAAAACAGGGAAAGGGGCTGCATTTGAGGACTGATGTAGAATTGCAGCTTTTAATCCAAAAATCAAAACAAACCAAAGCGTCTGTTATCTACCTTTATCATTTCATAAAAGAAAGGACATTTTGACACATTAAAAAAGAAAAAAAAAAGGAAGGAAATTATAAGATTTTTAAATTGACTATATTTAGCTTTGAAAGTTTCCTGTATCATCCTTGTTTTTTTCATTAAGGTTCAAAAAAGAAAATTTTATAACAGAATGGCAGTGACTTCTGGAAACCAGTGATCTAGGAAATTTTCTTCCTTCCTTCCTTCCTTCCTTCCTTTCTTTCTTTTTTAAATTTATTTATTTGAGAGAGAAAGAGCACAGGCAGGGTTGAGGGGTGTGGGCAGAGGGAGAGGGAAGGAGTCTTAAGCCTACTCTTCCCTGAGAACAGAGCCCAGTGTGGGGCTTGATCTCATGACCCTGACATCATGAGCTGAGATGAAACCAAGAGTTGGATGCTTAACTAACTGAGCCACCCAGGTGGCCTAATCTAGGGTATTTCTAAATGCATGACCAAGCTAGATGGAGAAGCATATAAATTGACAATGGGAGCAGTGGAACTGGATAACTGGGAGAAGTCCAAGGGGTTGGAAACACGGGGATAATGAAGAACAAATTCTGTCCTAGTTAGGAAATTAAAGAGCCTGAAGGATAATTGATTCTGCTCAGAGAGGAAAATTAGTGTTTTAGATTTTAGAAATCAAGCAGTTCTAGAAGTTAAGAGGAGCCAAAACATGGTCTTGCTGTATGTGGGTTTGCATAGATCTAAGTCACTGGCATTGAAGATCTGTCACACTTATATGGCAAAAGCATTGTCATTGTGAATGAATGCTATT
Organism: Mustela nigripes; assembly: GCF_022355385.1. NCBI lineage: Eukaryota > Metazoa > Chordata > Mammalia > Carnivora > Mustelidae > Mustela > Mustela nigripes. The sequence goes on from NC_081562.1 coordinate 65,289,240, forward strand.
CATTCACATCCTGTGGAGGATGAGTGTCATAGGGTTATGACTTACAAAGGATTGTGATGGAATGGGGAAGAAGAGAAGCATATTGAATGATCCAGGTGCTAGAGTCATTAAGGAGATTTTAAATATATCCAGATGTTAGTAGAAGATGATCATAAGTACTCAACTGTCAGTGTACACTGTGGTTTGGAGCATGGACTCTGGAGACTAGCTGCTTGGGATCGAATCCAGGTTCTATCACTTGCTGTGTAGCCCTGCAAAAATTACTTGACTGTTCTGCACCTCAGTTTCTTTATAAATGAGCAAAAATAGTATCTACTTCATAGAGTCGTTTATAGAGGTAAATGAATAAATATATACAATCCTTCAAATAATACCCAACACATTGTATGAGGGCTATAATTCTGTATAGTATATGTGTTTATTATTAGAAGTAGAAGGGAAGAGGTGATTGAGAAGTCATAATATGATATATAAAACATGTGCTGCATATATAAAACCCTATGAGTCTCAGAAGTGAAGAGAGGAGTTGAAGGGAATTACCACCATGAAAATGTCAAGTTTCATGAAGAAAGCAGGTAAAAGGATGCTTTTAGAAAAACTAGAAGTTATTGGATAATTGGTTCATTGATCAGAACAGTGCCTCTGTGGAATAGAGTGGCAAGTATTGGGGACAGAATGAGTTTCTTAGATGTAGGTTAGTGCTGATCTAACGGGAATGGGACAGGAGTGGCAGAGTGGCTAGGTGCTCCAGTCTAGAAGAGTGATCGTGGAAAATAAGAATGGAGGCTACTAGATAGAGGCTGGGAAGTAGCTAGGTGGGAGGGGTGCTGAATAAGCTGTTTGAATTGTTAGGTTTGTAAAACCAGTTGCTGTCCTGTCTTTATATATGATTTAAAAGAAAGCATTCATAAAGCTTCTAAAAATAAAGTTTAGGAGTAAAATTCACGTTTTATTCATTTGCTTAACAATGCTATCTATACCTGTTATGTGCCAATCACTGTTCTAAGTACTAGGACTACTAGAGTGAAAAAAAGCAAAAATTGCTCTCCTTGTGGATCTTATATACTTATATATTTACTTATATAACTGTTTTAATTCAAAGCTGTGCTGTCATAGGTATTTCTGGGGAAATTTCCTTCCTTCCTTTTTTGCAGAATGTCCCTTCTCCCCTCCCTCCTTCCCTTCCTTCCTTCCTTCCTTTTTTCCCCTTTATATTTATTAGATACCATTGTGCCAGGCATTCGAGATATACAGATCAAGGGAGACAGGTTCCTGCTCAGACATCACAGTGGAGAAAACAGAAAATCAAAAAAGCAGTTGAATCTGAATAGTCTTTGGAATGACCCAATGAAAATGTCATAGAAAGAAAAATGCATACATGTCTGCAAAGAGATTTGTACTGGGAATAAAGATTTGAGAGGAATCAGCATGTGGATGAAAATTGTAGGGATGGGAGACCACTGGGGGAAAATGTTGGGGTTGAGAGGAACACCCAAGTACAGAATCCAGAAGGAGGAAGAATCTGTACAGTATGCTGAAGAAGGTCTTTGAGGTAGAATGAAAATCAGGAGTATAGTATCGCTTAAGCCAAGGTAAGATGCTGTTTTGAGAAGAAAAAGAAGTGATAAACTATTTTTTCAGAGACAAAATTATATAAGGACTAAAAAGTATTCATAGTATTTCATACTAAAGAAGTTGTTAAGGGGCGCCTGGGTGGCTCAGTGGGTTAAGCCGCTGCCTTTGGCTCAGGTCATGATCTCAGGATCCTGGGATCGAGTCCCACATCGGGCTCTCTGCTCAGCAGGGAGCCTCTCTCTCTGCCTGCCTCTCTGCCTACTTGTGATTTCTCTCTGTCAAATAAATAAGTAAAATCTTTAAAAAAAAAAAAAAAAAGAAGTTGTTAATGACCTAGCTCAGATCAAATATAGGTAAGGGGTGAATGTGTAGTGAGGAAGTAGTCACAGTGTACAAATGGGAACAGTTCTTTTTTTTTTTTTTTTTAAGATTTTACTTATTTATTTGACAGATAACAAGTAGGCAGAGAGGCAGGCAGAGAGAGAGGAAGGGAAGCAGGCTCTCTGCTGAGCGGAGAGCATGATGTGAGGCTCGATCCCAGGACCCTGGGATCATGACCTGAGCCGGAGGCAGAGGTTTTATCCCACTGAGCCACCCAGGTGCCCCCCCCCCTTTTTAAAGTAAAGTCTGCCCCCAGAAACTTTGACCACCCTGAGATCAAGAGTCACATGCCCTATTGACCTATTGACTGAGCCAGCCAGGTCTTGATTTAATGTAGTGTTTTGTTCTAAAGATGAGAAGTTTGAACATGTTTAATATTTAATTCCAGTAGGAATGAGTAGAAATTGAAAGATTGAAGAAGAATCAATCTTGGTGTAGTTACCACTAAACAGGTACAGAAAACAAATTTGATTACCCTGATTTGAACAAACTTAGGGAGCACAGTTGTGTTTATGGCTGTGTAACATATTTTAGGTATAGTTGGCATATTGGTCAAAAAAGGAATACCAGTCAATTTTTAAACAGTATTTTTATTATAAAAATAGATAATTTAGAAAGTCAAAAATTCTGTTAAAAAGACAACTAAAATCCTTCCATGATCTACTTTTAACATTTTTGCCTATAGACTTCTAATCGGTTTCTTGTATATCTTTCCTGTTTCCCATAAAACTGGACTTATACAACCCTCTAGTCTTTTTCTAATGTATTATGAGTACTTTCCTATATCATTACCTGTTTTCTTTTATAAGGTTTTAAGTGTTTACATACATTCCAGAGATTTTAATTCAACATAGTTTGTATTGGTTACCCAGTGTTTCTTTCTTTGATATTTAAAAATAACTGTGAGAATTACCCTCATAATGAGAATTATCCTCATAATCAAAAAGTTTTGGTGGCAAAAAGATTATTACCTTAGGATAGTTTCCTAAAAATGGAATTTACTTAGTCAAAAGGAGAATGGTGATTATTTATATTCTGGCTAGCAGTGGATTAGCATGCCTGTTTAATTTATTTCATTGTCATCTGTTGGTGGGAATGTATTTTATTATTTGTTAATTTAATAGAAGAAAGATTCTTTTTTTTTTTTTTTTTTAAGTTTTTATTTATGAGAGAGAGAGAGAGTGTGAGCATGAGAAGAGGGAGGGTCAGACGGAAAAGCAGATTCCCTGTTGAGCAGGGAGCCTGATGCAGGACTCCGTTCTCAATCCTGGGACTCAAGGATCATGACCTGAGCCGGAGGCAGTGGCTCAACCAACTGAGCCACCTAGACGCCCCAGAAAAATTATTTATTTTCTTTTGTATATTTAAATACTTTGAATGTGAATTGCTTTTCACTTTTTTGCTGTTTAATGTATTTGTGTGTGTAAATTGCCTTTCATTAGTATTTTTTGCCAGGGTGGGGTGGAGAAAGTAGAGGTGCAGATAAGTATTAAGTTTTATTCCTCAAAGAGGTATGAAAATGTTAAGTTGTTCCAAAAACATTTGTCAGTTATCTAAAATTAAAAGAAAGCTTTGTATCTTTTTTAGAGTATTCATGTATTCATTATTTATTTCTTAGCATGACTATATGAAAGAAGAAGAAGGTTTTCCTGAAGATGAGGCGACTGAATCGGAAAAAAACCTTAAGTTTGGTGAAAGAGTTGGATGCCTTTCCAAAGGTTCCTGAGAGCTATGTAGAGACTTCAGCCAGTGGGGGTACAGGTGAGTATGGTTCCAATTAAAACAGCTTCCCCGAGTGCAGCTTCTTAGGGAGCCAGTCAACAACACACAGAAATGTAGTCATGAAGAACTCATCAATGAATTGCACAATAACTTTGTGACTCATCTGTCCTCTCTTTGCCCTAATTTTATTGTCACGTGTATCCAACCCAGTGCAGTCTATGCATTTAGCAGCATTTATGAGAACATTACTGAACAAATTAATCCAATTTTACTGCTTTGGTGCTCTTGAGTTATGTATAATTACGTATAAATAAAATTGAACTTGCAAGAAGTTATTTAACAAACTTGAACTGCTTCAGTCCTGTTTTGGTTAAGAATAAATCAAGTTAGACATTATAATAGAAATGCTTAGATTTCACATTACTGGAGAGAGGCAGCCTGATGTAATTGTTAAAAGGCTTAGATTCTGGAACCAGACTCTGGATTTAAATCTCACCTCTACCCCTTCGTAACTACTTGACCTTAAGGAAGTTACTCCTTCTAACTTAAGGAAGTTGATCCTTCTGTTTTAGTTTCTTATTCCATGAAATGGGGATAATATCAGCATTTACCTAGTAATGTTACTCTAGTGATTAAGTAAAGTAATATTTATAAAATGCTTAACTCAGTACCTGGTACAGATAGAAGTGTTCATTAAATAAAATAAATATGAAATATATAAGAAAAATATGCAACTATGACAGTATTTAGTATTTTCTTCCCCCATGAAGAGCTTATAAAATATTTCACATAAGATTGACATTTCAGGGGCTCCTGGGTGGCTCAGTGGGTTAAAGCCTCTGCCTTCGGCTCAGGTCATGATCCCAGGGTCCTGGGATCCAGCCTCACTTCGGGCTCCCTGCTCAGCAGGGAGCCTGCTTCCCTTCCTCTCTCTCTGTCTGCCTCTCTGCCTACTTGTGATCTCTGTATGTCAAATAAAGAAATAAAATCTTAAAAAAAAAACCCTGACATTTCATTTGGTAAAATGTGTAATTAAATTGCTTGCCATTTCTAATCTGTGATTAAGTTTTTTAAATGAAAATAGTGGAAGTTCTTGTTTCACAATACATTTTAAATGTGGTATTTTGTCACATATATATATATATTTTTTTTTTGTCAGAAACAAATGTATTGTTTCACAATACATTTTAAATGCATTTTGTCACATATATATATATATATATATAT
>NC_081562.1:65294244-65397614 GCF_022355385.1 Mustela nigripes
TTTTTGGGTCAGATCTTTTACTTGCTTTTGTAAATGAGGTAGTATATTTAGGAGATTCCAAAGTAGATGAGAATTTTATTAGAGATTTGGAGATGTTATTTGAGTTTCTGGTACACAGATTATCGTGGCTTCTCAGGAGCTACAAATTTGTCTAGTTGTTTATAGATTGGGCTAGAGGCATGGATGAGTTTTTAATTATGAGGGGACTGCTTTGTAAGACTTATGCTTACTTTCATCATTTATCATATCTGTGGCATTGCTATATATAAGAAGGGAAAAGTTTTTTTTGTGTCTTATAAAATTTGGCAGATCTGTTACTGAGATACCCTTAAAATTGATGAGATAAAATGCTTCTCAGTAGTAGAAATGTTTGTGTTCATTGTTGTGCTCATTAAATCTTCAATTTTGAGCTGTTTTATAAAGGAAAAGTAATGAACACTTTAAGAAAAACCTTATAGTAGTATCCATTCACATGGCAATCATATAAGGGCTTTCTTTGCTAATTTTAATCTCACTTAAAATAGTTTCCCGCTGTTTACTTTTAAAAAATTGTTTTAATTCTGGTTTTCTGTTTGTTTGATTTCTCAGTTTCTCTAATAGCATTTACCACGATGGCTTTATTAACCATAATGGAATTTTCAGTATATCAAGATACATGGATGAAGTATGAATATGAAGTAGATAAGGATTTTTCTAGGTAACTTTTTTTTTCTTGAAATACCTCTGTTTTCAAATTGTTTTAAAGTCAGCATATCTTTTTAAAATTTTTTTCTAACCTTTTATACTTGGTTTATTTTATTTTTGAAGTAGTCATCCTAAAAAAATTCTCCTTAATTGCATGCATTAGGTGAAACATTTTAGAATCATTTCAGTACTGGTTAAATTTTAAAAGAGAGATCTTCTTGATTTAATATGCACTTGTATAAAAAAGTTAAGAGAACATAATTTATTTTTTTAAAGGTGTTGAAATGATAGAAATTGTTTGTTTTGAAACTGTTTACTCTTTAGATTTTGAAATATCTACTGATTTGTGTGTGCTGGAAAATAAATTGTCTAAAGCTACATTGTATATGCTTATAACTCGATTTTTATAAATTATATCTAAATATAATTTTACTATAAATACCATCACTAACCCTTTGAAAATATATACTTTATTTGAATTTGGATTTTTTAATGATTGGAGATAACAGGTTTATAATGTTAAGATTGCACTAGATGGAGGGAGGTGTACTTTATTTCTCAACTTTAATTCTAGCCCTGCCATTTACTAGCTATGTGACTTTAGGGAAGTTAGTAAATCTATGTTTGCATGTGCTTCAGTCTCCTTTTTCATAAAATGGGGGTAATAATTGTAGTATCTTCCTCATGGGGTTAATGGGAATTAAGTAATTCTATATTGGTAAATTGCAGTGTAACTTTTGGCAAATCACACAACTGACTTTTGGACCTCAGTTTCTTCATCTGTAATATGAGTATTATTCTAGATACGAGTAGTTTTCAAAGAATTTTTTTTTTAATTTTGTCATTTTTAGCACCAATGAATCTCTTTTTGCTTTTTTCCAAATGAAGTATTACATAGCTTACCTCATAAACATAGTGGAGATTCCCAGAAGCCTGGCCACTTGGCCTCATTCTGTGGTTCCTGCAGCATCTCCTAAGCCTGGAATACAGTTTGAATTCTAGACAATTTTAAGACCATACGAAGCTCCAAAAATTTGTAGTTCCTAATGAAACCAGAGAAAAATTATTAGAGGGAGAAAGTTTTGATTGAAAGCACAGGATGGGACTGATTTTGGTTGTACTCATTCTGTTATTATGGTGCTTAATTCATTCTGTTATTTGAACTGATCCTTTGAAAATACAGCATTGGCTGAACTTTTTAAAATGGCTACCCAAAACTTCAAGCATCAGAAGTGTTTTTTCCTGGCATTTCGGTGCATTTACCCTGAGACACTCAGACTTAGTTTCCAATATGCCGCTTCAATGGTTATGGGATCTTCAGCCAGGCATGTACTCTGCTCTGAACACGATTTGCTTATCTGAAAAACTGTGGAGAGCTATCTACTTTATAGGTCCACGATAAAGAATAGAAATGATAGGGGCGCCTGGGTATGATAGGGGTGCCTGGGTGGCTCAGTTGGTTAAGCGTCTGCCTTTGGCTTGGGTCATGATCTCAGGGTCCTGAGATAGAGCGCCTCATCTGGTTCCCTGCTCAGCGGGGAGTCTGCTTCTCCTTCTGCTACTCCCTCCCTTGTGGCACTCTCTCTCGACTTCACACACACTCTCTCTCTCTGTTCTCAAATAAATAAAATCTTTTAAAAAAACAATAAAAAAGATAATAATTGTAAGGCATCAGGCATAATGCCTGATATATGATATTTATCTGATAAATAGAAGAGAAAGACTTGTAATTCCTAACTCTTGATTTTGAAAATTTTAAGTTCTTCAAAGAATAGTCCATTTAGGGTTTATGTAAACAGAGGTAGACTTTTCTGAGTTGCTTGGAGTTATTGTTGAGTTACCATAATTAAAGGATACTGTATCAAAAACCTGTTAAATTAGAAAGGTTTTTAGAATAATTGCAAAGTACAGAATTTTTACTTTTAAAGTGCCTTTGTTTTGGCCATAAGAAATACTATCCAAGTTCTAATCAATATATTTTATTCTGTTTGAAATCCAAGTTTTCATAGATCAGTTGATTTGTATGTCTCGTGTTTTCTTGATTACTTGATAGGTACTAATATTTCCTTTTTGTCTTTTAGCAAATTGAGAATCAATATAGATATTACTGTTGCTATGAAGTGTCAATGTGAGTATACCTTTAACTTGTTGGTCCATGTAATGTTTATGGTTTAAATAATTGTTAGTAAAAAGTAAAATCACTGGTGGTGTTTTAACTCTATTTTTTCCTTTATGATATCTTAAAATGCTATGGTAATGTTATTTAATAATGCAAATTGCTTTGCTCCCCAGCTTATATTCTTCAGATTTCTTTTCCACGAAGAGAAGATATTTAATTTTCACATTAGTATAATTAAAAGAAAATTGGAAGAAATATTCATGAGTCAGAGTTCTGATTTAGATGTATCATTTCTTTCTTTCTTGTTTGGTGTTACCTGTTTTATACTCATGCTCTACAACATACCCTATTTCACTGTTTTGGTTTGTCGCTCTTAACTTGTACTGTTGCGTATAAAAATATGGATCCAAGTCTTTTAACTAAATAATGTGTTACCCTTTTCTGTTTTCTTCCCTGGCTTCACTTGATTATACTGGTAGAAGTGAAAAATGTTACTATGCTAGATAAATAATGTTTGAATCAGTATTGCTCTCAAAAGTGAGGATTTTTTGCATGAAATATCTTTTAAATTACCGAAGGTATCTTTTAAATTACTGAATTTGTGGAGACCACAAATTGGTCTTGAGACAAAATTGAGACAAAATATTTTAAAGTGTAAGATAGTTTAATTAAGGAGTTAATTTCTGGGAGATTTAATCTCAGAAAAATTTTTAATCTCTTTCCCTTTTCATTTATTTTTTCTTTATGGTAGTGGTTTTAAGAGTAAAGAAGCACTCTGTATTTAAACTATGAATTTGGTACTACTAAATATGTCATGTTTTTGCCTTATTTTAGATATTTGAAGACCATTAATATTTTCACCTTTTCCAAATAAACTTTTCCTATTTGTTGATTTTTTTAAAAGTCATCAGTGACTTTCTCTTAAAATTTCTAAAAGTAATTTTTGTATTTAATATTTTATTTGGCAGCCATTTAATTTAGTATGTGATTAGGTTGTTGACAGTTTCTGCAAAGCTCTGCAGTTGACTGAAATTTATGCTTTTTACCATGAGATTTTGAGTCTTCTTTTTTACTGAACAAGAATTAGAAAAAGGATTAATTGATTTTTTTTGAATACTTAAAAAAATGTGACTCTTAACTTTTGAACAAATAATTGGTGTAGGAAAGTGATTTTATGTATTTGAATTTATTTTATTATATTATGTTCATATATTTGAACTTTCTATTAGTCATTTCAGTTTGTGAGTTTATGTAAGATATAGTTTGGCTCTGAACATAGAATGTCAACTTCTAATTTTTTTTATGCAGATGTTGGAGCAGATGTATTGGATTTAGCAGAAACAATGGTTGCATCTGCAGATGGTCTAGTTTATGAACCAGTAAGTTTAATGGACATGTATTTTTAAATAATTTCCTATGACATGTTGTTTCTTGGAGACAGTTTTGATACTTTTAGTTTTGTCTGAGCTAGCTTTTAAAATATATATGTGGGTTTTATATATGTATAAACCTATATATTTTTTAATTTAAAAGTAACCCATATTCTTTGTGAAGATTTCTTTTTTTTTTTTTTCCTTTAAGATTTTATTTATTGACAGAGGGAGACACAGCGAGAGAGGGAACACAAGCAGGGAAAGTGGGAGAGGGAGAAGTAGGCTTCCTGTGGAGCAGGGAGCCTGATGTTGGGCTTGATTCTAGGGCCCTGGGATCATGACCAGAGCCGAAGGCAGACGCTTAATGACTGAGCCACCCAGGCGCCCTGTGGAGATTTCTAATACCAAAATCTTGAGATAACTATTGTTAGCATTTTCAGTAAGCCTCTAAAGTCTGTTTTATATATATATAAATATATATATATATTTTTAAAGATTTAATTTATTTATTTATTTGACAGAGAGATCACAAGCAGGCAGAGAGAGAGGAGGGAAGCGGGCTCCCTGCTGAGCAGAGAGCCCGATGTGGGGCTCGATCCCAGGACCCTGAGATCATGACCTGAGCCGAAGGCAGGGGCTCAACCCGCTGAGCCACCCAGGCGCCCCCTGTTTTATATTTTTTGTTAATGCTTCCTAATAGTTTCCCCTCTCTTTTCTTATAGTTGCTATAATCATTAATTTTTCTTCTTTTCCTCCAATGATTTGGAAATTCTGTGTCCCATTTTTCTACTTTTAGCAAAGTTAAGTCTTTAAAAATATTTGAACTGTATTCCTCTTAGCATAGGAAAGAATGATGAAGCAGTATCTAAGAGTAGACATCTTCTATGCGTTTACTTTTTTTTCCCTCTCCTTCAAACCTCCATTTTCCAGAGCTAGTGAAATTCTGACATTTTCCTGTTAACATAATACAGATTGTATATAATCTAACCAGTTTGTCAGATAACACCATCACATTGCAGGAGCAGGTGATGACAAGTGATGGTAACTAGCTCTAAAGAAACTTTAGAGAATAAGGAAGGGAACTCCCTGCTACTCTGAGTTGCTCTCTATTTAGTTGGCATTGTGGTACTTATGTTTACCCATGCATTTTTTTAGTTCTTTGGTTTTTAATTGACAGTTGTGAACCCTTCTTTAAGCAAATTGCAAAGTGAAGACTAAAGGTGATGGAGGAGGATTAGAGATAGTTGAATATGTCATAGGAAAAAAGGAATCCTTTAGGTCTGGTTTGCTTACCAAATTATTTTTAGCTTATAGCAATAAAATATATCTATGCCTTTTAATGCACACTTTTAAGTATAAATTTCTAAAGAAAAGGTAACTTTGTTATTGTCATTCTGAATATCTCTGCTCCCTAACTCCTGTATTCCCACTCAAAAAAAAAAAAAAACCAAAATAATTGATTTCCCTGTAATTTCTTATGAGGCTAGGTACCTTACAGATTCAGGTACCATGTTATCATATTTTAAACTGTTGTCTAGAAATTTAGATCTAGATAATTATTAGGTATGTTAACATATGCATTACATTTCAGACTATTTTCAGAATAATTATTGAGTTTGAACTCTGTTTTATTGCTTTTATTTTCTACCATTCTTTATCATTTTGTGGAAGGACTTTTTGAGACTTCTTTGTCAGTAGAATACGTGGGGTATGTGGGTTATATTTTATAGATGCTAGCATGACTATGTATGTTCTTCATACATGTAAATTTGGCTCAGGAGATAATTCTTGCTTTATGATGTTTTGCATTCACAACTTTATAGACATTCCTTCATTGTCTCCTGATGCAATTATTTTTTCTTTTGTAGGTAACATATTTACTTGAATGCTTTTTTCCTTTTACTTTTATAATTCAAATATTTATCCCATATATCCAGGTATGGATCAGCTTTGGGTTTAGGGTTTTTCCTTTTTTGTTTTTTTTTTTGTATTTTGGTTTTGATCTTGGTGATCTGAATTTTAGTATATGTGCTGCTGAAGTGAGCACTTCATGATCTGAATTTTAGAGTGGTTTTTGTTTTTTGTTTTGTTTTGTTTTGTTTGGCTTATTTGTTTTACTTTGTTTAAAGCAACATTTTTACCTTTATTTATTTATTTATTTATTTATTTATTTATTTATTTTCAGAGAGAGAAAGCAGAGGGGGGATAGCAGGGGAAGGGGCAGCGGGAGAGGGAGAATCATAAGCAGGCTCCCCAATTCAGGGTTCAGTCTCACAACCCTGAAATTATGACCTGAGCTGAAATCAAGAGTTGGTGCTTAACCAACTGAGCCACCAGGTGTCCTTACTTCTGCTTTTTAAAATAGTTACCATGTGATGTTGAGTTTCATGGTGTGATTCTCAATATCCTTATCAATTCTTATTTTAGATGCATATTTCAAACTTCACCTTTGTGTTCTGAGAGATTACCTTGATCCAGCAGGGCCAATCTTTTCAGTGCCTTCATGACATTTTATTTTATTTTATTTTTTTAAAGATTTTATTTATTCATTCAACAGAGAGAGATCACAAGCAGGCAGGCAGAGAGAGCAGGGGAAGCAGGCTCCCCGCTGAGCAGAGAGCCCCATGTGGGACACAATCCCAGGACCTTGAGATCATGACCTGAGTGGAAGGCAGAGGCTCAACCCACTGAGCCACCCAGGTGCCTCGCTTTCATGACATTTTAAAATTAAATGATTATATTTTATATCTTTAATATATTACAAATCATTCCATTTTTTTCTCTTATGATGCTACATTTTATTGAGAAATAATTAGAAAAACTTAACATCTTATTTCTAGGAATGGTATCATAGAGGAAAATTAGCCCTCATATTTGAGATTGATCACTTTTTTCAAGTTAATGAATCTTTTTATACATTCATTTATTTATTATTCATCATTAGGATGAGGATATAAGTGCCCTGTTGAGTGTTGACATAGACTGTTGAGTTATGTCAGTTTTTATCTTAACCCCCTTCTCTAACAAGCACGTACACACACACACACACATGCACGTGTGCACTCATGCTTTTTTTTTTTTTTTCAGGCCTAGATGAAAGGAGAAAAGGGTATAAGTTTAGATATACTGTGCTTCTTTTAAGTCCTATTAGAGCTTCAGGTGCTTTTTGAAGAGGAAGGGAGAAGTCAGTATTGGGTCCAGGATGGCAGAGTGATTAAGGCACTCCAGAATTTCCTTTTCTGTGCTTGTTTTGACAGGCTACATTTCGCTAGGCTAACCCCTCTTTTCTTTAGCTGGCATGACTGTCCTCATTAGCAGCCAGCTGTGGTAGTAGTCTTGCTTAATTTAGAACACTCTCCAGGCCACGTGTAATAGGAATAACACTGCTGTGCAGTGTGCTCACCATGTGGTTTCTAGCACTTGACTGAACTCCTGAAAGTGCTCCTAGGATGGGGGACTAACTCTTTCTCAGGTGTTTTATTGTCTTAGCACCTATTTTTCTTTTTCTCTGAGTTATGGACTTCCCCTTGTTTCCTGCATAGAGATCTCTGTGCCATGAAATGAATTACGTGTTGGGCTCTTTTCTCAATTTAGTCTCCCTTGTATGCAGTCTTGCATAAGTTTTTGAAGATTTGCAGCATGTGGATGCTGATTTAAAATGATAATATAGAGTGTGTCTTCAATTGCTGTTTCTTTGAACACTGTGAAAACATGGTTATAAGGAGACTTAATCATTATCTTGAACTTAACCTCTAAAATTTACTCATGCTTTTTCTTTAGCATTGTCTCCATATTCCGAGTGTTTCCCATTCCTACTCTTTTTTTTTTCTTCATATTTGTTAAATCTTTTGTTTATATCTGTTTTTCTGGAGAGCTTGTCTCTAGCTAGATTTTAAGCCTCTGAGAAGTATTAACTTCATTCTTCGGTGTTTCACAGAATGTGAAGTATAGTGCCTTCTTAGGGATTAGGCACTAAGGAATATCTTAGAATTATGTAATTGTAACAAGATTGTTGATTATTCCATTGTAAACAGTTTTTGCCATCTCTTCCAGTCATTTGTGGAATAGGAACGTTGTATTTAAATTAACTGTCATATAATTAGAAGTTATATCTTGACCAGTTAGGAACTTAAAGATATTCAATTGTATACTTTTTATTAGTATTTCTTAGTAATTTATTAGTAATTTCTAAAGTGTTCAACAGTATTTCTCTGTTCCTTTGTCCTAATAAGTAAGTTCCTTTGTCCTATTAAATAAGAATTATTAATGTAAAATTATTTGAGATTTTTTTACTTGTTTTTATGTTTTCAAACTTACTGTCCTAATATGCACTCTGAATATTAAAAGCTTAGCCCTAATAACTTTACTAGTTTCCAAGTCATGATTATACAATATGCTGTGAGAGTTACTATTTTGCTATTTACTACTATATTTCATTACTGTTTCTTTACTTAGAAGAATTTAAAAACTGTGTAAAAGTGAGGAATCTGACAGAGCTGGGTTTGTATACTCTGCTCTTAAGATTTGTGATGTTGGAAAAGTTTTGAACCTTTTGAGCTGCTGCTGCTTATGAAAAAGGCAAGAATGGTAATAAACCCACAGGTTGTTCTGAAGGCTAAGTGAGAGAAGAAAATAAGTAGCAGAGTACCTAGCATGAAGTCGGCTGCTCAGTAGTTCCTTTACTCAGTTTCAGGAATTCAAAAGAAGAATCATATCCCCTACTGTTAAAAGTTTTGTTTACAAGGTAACTGGGAGGCAGTTGCATGCAGCCTCCTCCATTTACCATGGTGTGTTTCACAGATGTTAGCATTTTCCTTGTGCACTATGGTGGAAAAAAGTTTGGGAAGCATGCTGTAGATAAGGTTACAGGAGGAGTAATCAGAAAGATGGGGGCAGTTTAACCTGGAGGATATGGTTTATAGGATTTAGATAGATGTGAGGGTCACAGTTACAGGAGAGTTTTTCCAGGGTGGTTTAATTAAATTACCAAAGGCAGAGAGGTAGAACTGTTTGACAAAATGAGGGATTCTTCTGCATTGATTAAAGAATTGAGGATTTCATAGAGAGAGTAGTAGGTTAGGAAGGATATAGAGTAGTAGGAAGGATAATTAATATTGCTAAATTTAAAAATAGAATCGATATGCTTTGTTATGAATTGCCTTTATAAAAATCAAAAGTGGTCTTTGTTATTGTAAACTTAAATTGTGGATATTGCCACAAACCCTGAAAACCTTGCATATTTCCTCTGATTCTGAAGTACCCTCGTCTGACTGAATTGAAGATAGTGCTTAAATATCTTGAATTATTCTTTGTTGATTAGTACATTTGGGATTTCCAATGCCATTGTTTGGCTTGTTCCAAAAATTGTTGATTCTGGGACACCTGATGGGCTCAATTGGAAGAGCATGCGACTCTTGATCTTGGGGTCATGAGTTTGAGGCCCACATGGGGTGTAGAGATTACTTAAGTAAATAAAACTTAAAAAAAAAAAAATGTTGATTTCATCTGGTATTTTTCCTGGCAAGACTGTGGGTTTTGGATGCTTAGATATTATAGTTGAGCTTTATGTTTTTCTTTTTTTTTTTTTTCAAACACTCATGCATGTATTATTTAAATGATTTTAAGTCCTAAAATACCATTTTGTACATATGCAGATTACCAAGTTGCAATCATTTTTATGGATAACTGTAAAAGGAATATATTTGTGATGAGTAAAATTTCTTTACATTGGTTGTAGGTAAGCATAATATGTATTACATTTTTAAAGCTTGCTTACAGAAGATTAAATATAAATCATGAATATTTGTTTCTGCCAACACTATAAATTTGTTTCTTTTTCAAAGAAAAATTTTTTAAATTATGATATAAAAGCTGAGGGAAATTGACAGTACTAGTAATTATGTTTTCCTTTATTTTAGGCAATATTTGATCTTTCACCACAGCAAAAAGAGTGGCAGAGGTAATAAGTTAACAAAGTATTGTGGTCCATTGAAATCTAGATCATGTTTTCTCTATTTTGTCTATTGTGAATTATTCATAGATTAACATATTTCTCTGGGCAGTTTTTGGGATGAAATATTAGCAGAATATAGTAATTAATATAATCTGCCATTTCAAAAGTTTTATCAGATCTTAAAGTCATGTATAATCTTTTCTCTAATGCATTCATAAATTTATTTTAGTTTTCATTTAAAATCTTATTAACTATTTAAAAGCTTATACAACAATATATGATCATTTAAAATTCACTTTGAATAGAAAGGATATGAAGTAAAGGATATAAATTAAAAGTAAAAGCCTCTTCTAAGTCAGTTGGGAGAAAGACAACTATCATATATTCTCCCTGATAGGAGGAAATGGAGATGCAACATGGGGGGTTTGGGGGTAGGAGATGAATAAATGAAACAAGATGGGATCGGGAGGGAGATAAACCATAAGAGACTCTTAATCTCGCAGAACAAACAGGGTTGCTGCGGGGAGGGGGGTCAGGAGAGGGTGGTGGGGATATGGACATGAGTTGGGGGGTGTGTGCTGTGGTGAGTGCTGTGAAGTGTGTAAACCTGGTGATTCACAGACCTGTACCCCTGGGGCTAAAAATACATTATATGTTTATAAAAAATAAATAAAAGCCTCTTCATTATTACTGTTAGTGCCACTGACTAGCAGTAATAACCAGAGCTAAATTTCTTGTGTCACCTTCTAGAATTTTCTTTTCATTTATGATTTTCTATATATTTGCATATTTCCTTATGTTATCTTTTCCTAATCCAAATAGGATCATTTTGTTCTAGAATTTGCTTTTTTCCACTTAACCTGATATTTTGGATACCTTCCCATTTCACTATAGAGAGTATTCATTTTATGGATAAACTATAGTTATTAAGTAGGATCCTTATCAGTGGGCATTTAGATTGTTGGCAGGATTCTAATATTAAAAACAATGCTTAATGAAAATTCTTGAACCTAATTTCTTCCATACTGATATGAGTGTGTGTGTGTGTGTGTGTGTGTGTGTGTGTGTGTATGGTTTCTAGAAATGGAACTTCTCTTTCAGAGGATATTTAACATTTTGACACAAGAAACAAACAAAATTTTAACTGTGAAGTGATGGTTGTTAACTTACTATGGTAATCATTTTGCAGTATATACAGATTTCTAATCATTTGTTGTGCACTTTAAACTTCTATAATGTGATATGTCAATTAAATCTCAATAAAGCCAAGAAGAGACATTTTGATGATGCCAAAATATCTTCACTTGTACTCAAACTGTATGAGAGTACCTGTTTCCATATAACCTCACCAACAGTGGGTATAACCAGACTTTTTTATTGTTGCCAATTCTGAGGGTGAAAAATGGTATTACACTTGTTTAATTAGCATTTCTTTATGAGTCAGTTGTATATCTTTGTGGACTTTTTTTCCTTGTTTGCATTTCTTTTGAAACTATGCTGTATGCCCATTTTGCTTGGTTGTTGGGGTTATTTATTTATTTATTTAAAAATATGTTATTTGTTTATTTGACAGAGATCACAAGTAGGCAGAGAGGCAGGCAGAGGGAGAGGAGGAAGCTGGGCTTCCTGCTGAGCAGGGAGCCCCATGCAGGGCTCCATCCCAGGACCCTGAGATCATGACCTGAGCCGAAGGCAGAGACTTTAACCCACTGAGCCACCCAGGCGCCGCATTTAAAAAAATAGTTTTAAATAATCCTTTGGTTCTTATAGAAGGTAGTCCTTTCTTAAAAATGGTTCCCCTATCCCTGCTCCCATATACTGCTTTTTTTTTTTCTCTTTGATTTCCAGCCTATGTCTTTGTGCTTACAAAGGCTTTACCTAATTTAAGATTATTGCAAAAAAAAATTTAACCATCTTTCTCCCCCTCCCCTTTCTTGTCCCAAGTACATTTCAAAGGCCTTTCTCTTTTAATTTCCAGTTTCACTATTTGGGGAGATTTTTAAATTAAGGTAGAAATCAAATGTAGTTAAACAAAAGAACTGAATATTAGGTATCTCTGGATCTCTGGGCTTCTAGAACTTAGAGTAGAAAGCCATTCAGAGATGAAATACATTACTTTAATCCAGAGATATTAAAGTGAGAAGCCTCCTTTCATCTGGAATTTTATTCAGTGTTCAAGACTAGTAAGAAGTGGGAGCAGAGATTGTGTTTTTATTATTAAAATAATGGCTGTTTTCCATCATAGAGTTGTTTTTTTTTTTTTAACATATCTTCATATATGGAATATAAGCTTGGATATTGGTATATTTGAGGCAGAAGTTACACACACACACACACACACACACACGCGCACGTGCATGCACATAGAGTTTGATGTCATTTAGCCTCATTTTCCACGGCCCAGCACTGAAATTGGATTCTGGAGATACAAGACACACAACAAATAGAAACTTACAATGTGTCCTAACATGAGATCCAAAGATTTTGTCTTTAGATGTGTAAATCTGAAGATGTTGATAGTCTTTTGAAAAAGTATAGGTAGAGTATAATATTTTGTTTAGAATGGTCTTGTCATAGAATAACATTTAGATTTCTTTTTAAAAGGAGACACCAGGTGATATTAAATGGCACTATGGCCTCTTTTGTAATGAGGATCAAATGTTGTGGTATGGGTTTATAAACCCCAGTAAATCTTCTACTTCCGTCTACCAGATCTGTTGTACTTTTCTTATTCTTTGTATCAATCACACTTTATTCAGTACCTGGGAAAAAGTAAGAATTTTGTCATAGCTGCATGCAGGCATGAAAGATGAGTTTAGATACTCAGGTGAGCAGAATCTCCTTCTTAGTGACCTTGACTGCACATCCATCATCAATTCGGTCAGACATGCTTAGGGACCTCAGCTGTTCAACCTTTAGCCACCCTACCTCCTTTTTCCTTTTTTTAAGGAAATGGCAATACAAAACTTGGTCCTTTATTTTAGAATCAAGACCTATAATAATAAATGTAAGGGTTAACTAAGTCACCTAACCATTGTTAGTTTTAAAAAAGTGTTGGCTTTCTTGCGTACCTTACTGTATTTCTAACTATTGCTTATTTATGTTGTATTTAGAATGCTGCAGCTGATTCAGAGTAGACTGCAAGAAGAACATTCACTTCAAGACGTGATATTTAAAAGTGCTTTTAAGAGTGCATCAACAGCACTTCCACCAAGGTGAGCTGTAATTTTTAAATGTGTAACTATTTATTATGAATTTACTATGACATAGTTTTAGTATTGGTTTATTTAGTATTTAGTATTTAGTATTGGTTTATTCTCTGAATCTCCTATTTCTTAGAGAAAATGTAATCATTCTGTATGATGAAGATTTCTTGTTACTCTTTATTTTATAGCCTGTGATATTGATCAGGATCATCACAAATAATATTCATTAAATTTCCTCCTATGTGTATATGGTAAATTCGGTATAAAATTAGGCTTTAAGAACAAATTGATTACATTTGTCATTATTTTATAAGGATGTGTGAATTTTGGTTAGGAATTTTGTTTTTATTTCCTTTTTTTCTCTTTCATAGTATATATATATAAAATACTTCTAGCAATGTTTCTTTTTCCCTTCTATAAAATTTTCCCACCATAAAATGGTGACTGTGTTGAGTGTGCTGTCAGTAATCCTTCCTCTCATGTTGTAACAGGGAAGACGATTCATCGCAGCCTCCTGATGCTTGCAGAATTCGTGGTCATCTCTATGTCAATAAAGTAGCAGGGAATTTTCACATAACTGTGGGCAAGTATGTTCTTTTTACTTACTGAAAATCCTTTAGACAAGTTGGTAGCTTGGTTTAAAAGTAAATTCTTTCCTAATCAGATAATATGTAATTACTAAAGGGCTGATTAAAGTGTTGTGTATCTATATTTTTGATGTCTTGAGATTTGTACTTAGGGCTTTAATCTCAGGATAGAGAAGACTATTAACTTTAATAGCTGCTTCAAAACAAAAGGAAAACTTATGTCTTAGTTTATAAGTAAAGTACATGAGCTATAGGTAGATATGAATGAAAACCTACTTGCCAAGTTTTGATAGCCAGGAAGCTCTTACCTAGCCATTTCATTAATTTGTTCATGTTGTGGATGGTGTTAGGATTTTGTTTTGTTTTTCTCTTTTGATAGTTATCACCAAAATGTAATCCCTGGCTAATTTGAGACAAGTGTTTTGATGTAGTTAGAAATGAGTAGTGCCTGAGACAAAGTTGCTGAAAGTTAAGGAAAAATGTCAGATCACCTACTTTCAAGAGCGGCATCCAGCATAGCTGCTGACATAGGATATAACACTTGGTAAATTTCTGAATAAATAAGTAGATTCTTTGACCTCTCCCTTTCTTTCTGCTTCTTTTATTCCCTTCTTTCCTTCCATCCATCTTGAGTCACAGTGCTAAGCAATTCTTCATTGTAAAAGACATTTTTTGAGAACTTGGCTAGGGCATGTGCCATGCCAGATACTAAGGATGAAACCATGGCACACCTACATAAGGGATTTAAGGGGAAGATTTTAAGGGAAACCACCGTTTTACTTTTTTGTATATAATATCCATCTTAATTATGTATTAAAATATATGTAGTTCAAATTATAAAATGAAACAAAACTGTGAAACAAAGGGAAGGGTTTTTGCGTTATGGTGCTGATATTCTGTGAGACAATCCAAACTTTGAATGGTGAATTACACTAATTATTTAATTATAGTTGTATTGAAGCTGTATAGGAAAAGTATGGCTGATAAGAAACTGTAATAGGTTACCTGACTTACCCTGTACATCAGCAGAGGCTTTATTGAGGAAACCTTTGAGAGCTAGTGAATAATTGGGAATTTTATATATAAAGGAGACAGGGCAGTCATGCTGAGGGAAAGGCCATTAAGCATTGCTGGAGATTTTTTTTCTTCATATTTATAGAGAGATAAATAGCTTACGTCTTTTATGCAGAATTATTTCAGTGTTTACAGTGATCAGATCAAACATTTGTCTTTGTTGTCCCATTCTTCTTAACATTCATGTTTTGTTGTTTCCTTGCTGTTGCCAGGATTGGTTCTATAGCTTAGAATTTCTTGGTTTCATGCAACAATAGGTTATAGTTGGCTCAACAAAATTTAGACAGGTTTATTGTACTTGTGGATACAAATGATATCCTACTCCCAAACAAAAAGAAGGAAACTTTGACTAATATTTCATGAGCGTCTATATTAAGGCCTTTATTCCCAATTTCAGTTCTCTCTCTGTGTGATAACTCCTGCCATGAATAAGAGAGGCCAGATAGAAAAGTTTTCAGTTTGTATCTTACCCTTATCTCTGGGATATCTTATTAACCCACTCCTGTTTTTCGGTATTATGTTTACCGAGTTCAGTATTGATCTTTTTGAAGATCTCATGTTACCTCCAAGATATAATATCATCCTCAACTGTAATGAAAAGAAGAAATAAAAAGAACACGATTTACAACAATAATATATATTTCAAAAATCAAATGTTTGAGCAGGAGTACCTTAGGTAAGGTAATGGTGTAGGCAGATAACTTGCTGCACACACGTAGAATCAGTAGGTATACATCGATTGCACATGCAGAATGAAACACATGTAATGGTCATTCAAATATCATGATGGTATTTCTGTTGATTCTGAAATCTTTGTGATACTGCAAACCAAAAAAAGTAAAATATTCCCTCCATTTCCTAGGGCATTTAATATATATTGAAACGACAACAAAGTACTTCATGTCGCCAAATGGAGTTAAGTCCTAGACTCAGGTCATTATTCATAGGTTTTTCACCTACATGAATGCCACTTAGAGTGTTTGGAAGTCATGCAAGATGTCATATAATATTTTTGTGTGTGAGAGCATCACTGCATTGCAGGATGCCTTCCCTAGCTGCTGTCCACAAAATGCTGACTATTCTCCCCAGTAATTGTGAAAACTCAAAATGCCTCCTCCCGACCCTCCAGTTTTCAAAACAGTCTTTCATTTACTGAAAATCATGTGGAACAATGTATCACAACCCATGAAAACTATATGAAATTCAAATTTCAGTAACTAAAAATAAAGTTTTACTGGAACATAGTCATGGGTATTTTTTACATATGGCTTCTTGTGCACTACAGAACCAGGATTTGAGTAACCATGATAGTGACAGAGGCTGTATATGACTCATTGCTTTGTGCTGCTACTTGGTGCACTACAAATTAGAACAGGTTGTAGCAGTTACAGCTTGATAGCATTACAAATGCCTTGCGTATTACTGTACCGCAACATCTGATTTCTTTATTGTATTACTTGGTCAGAAAAGAAAAAGAAATATGGGTTTCAGATGTACTTTAAGGCAGGGTGGAGTATGGATTATTTTATCAAATTTGACTTCAGAACATCATGTTTATTATGCAGTGACTCCATAGCTGTGCTAAAAGGATATGGGATATGTAATTATTACTGGACTAAGCACGCATCACAACATTACTAACTCTCAGGAAAATTAAAAAATTTAAAAGGGAATAAGCACAAGCAGAATTTCTTTGTAAAAATAAAAATGAAAGTGAGATTGCAACCCAGTAGGTTGACATGTGACTCATTGGTTAGCTGAGGAAGGAAAGCCCCTTCCTAGCAGCTTGATGAGATTGCTTGTGTTTGCACCCTCCAAAGAAATGCATCCAGGGAAAAGTAAGTTTGCTTTGGAGGATTAGCTTTTTGGTGGGAAAAGTGCTCTAGCAGATGAAGACACTGAGAGCAGTGTCCCAGTAGTTCAAAAGCAAGGCAGGTGATAGTGAGTGGATTTCCTTAGCTTTTGCTGAATGAACAGAGGTTACCAATACTGTTTGTTTTAGTTTTGAGGAGTCAGTGTGAGTTTGAATTGATCAAATTCAATTGTAATTGGAACAACTACACACAAAAATATTTTTTAAAGAAATAGAACATCAGTGTGTTGCTGGTGGTAAATAGATATGAAGCAAAAAAAAAAAAAAAAAAGTCTTAATGTGGATAAATTTTCAAGGCTTGTGAAAATGTAAATTGTTTATAGCCTGTGGCTATCCATTAGTATCATTGGCAGTACTTTGCAGAAAATATTTGAATCTGTCATGTATTAATGAACTGGTAATATTGATGGTGAACCTCATTTACTCTCATGGACTTAAACATTATCATTTCCATGAACATTTGTCAGAAAGAAAAGCCGAATATTCCAACTTGCCCTATTACATAACAGCTTAACAGCTTAGTAGTGGTCTAGCCCTGTTTTTGTGTGATTTGGGGGGATGCGCTTAGGGCTGAGATTAAAATTTTTCTGAATACAAAAACTAATGTCAGCTGTTTTTATTGAACAAACTTTAAAAGTTAAGTTTTGTGCTGACTGGGTCATGTTTCTTAATGAATTTAGCCTGAAATTATAAGAAAAACAGGTTAATTTATGAAACTTATATTGTGGTAAGGTTATTTCAATGAAAAGTATTGTCAACTGATGCTTCCCATGCCTGACTGTCAAAAGTTAAAACAAGAAGGAAGATCTCCATTCTTATACTTGTATTTATTTTCCAACCGCAAACTATAGTTCCTGAAGTGTTTTCCTACCTTGATGCTGGAACAAAGGAAATTTCCACGTTTCAAAATGTATTTAACTGTGCCCTTGAGGAAATTCTGCCTTAAATTGCAAGCAGTCCGTCAGTGTATTATGTTAATAACGCTCCAAAAGGAAATACCGAGAAGAACCTCATAGGGTTCTACCCAAGCAATGCATATACTCAGTTAAAAGATAACTGGCTTAATATTTCCAAAGACAAAATATGTAAAATTTCATTCTAGATTTTCATAGCAGATAAATCTCTGTGATTAGTTTTGAAAGTAGGGAACACTAACTCTAAACCCTAGTTAAGGAAAATCTTATCTCCCCGCAAAAATACCTGAATTACAAAAAAGTACTCTGTTATTACTATTATATTTTGAACGTCATTAAGAGAAGTTTGTGAAAAATTTTCTTCTTATGTAACGAACTATATAATATCTTTAGTTTTGCATCTTGGCCCACAAAGCCTAAAATACTCACTGTCTGACACTTCACAGAAACACTTTGGCAGCCCCCAGTTCATTGCAGGGCTGAGATGAGTAGACTTACCTATGTAAATCATAGGACAACTGTGTTTTTACTTTATATTAAGACAATTATGTAACTTAGGAAAGATTTCCTTTCTGGTTTTAATTAGTTATATATTTAAGTATTAGTACTTTAATCTTTTTTCCTCTTTTCAGGGCAATTCCACATCCCCGAGGTCATGCACATTTGGCAGCACTTGTCAACCATGACTGTAAGCAGTTTCTGAAATTTTTTCCAGGAAGATGTCATTGAAAAAAGTGTTATGTATGGGTTTTTGTTTTGTTTTGAGTGCAGATGCAAGGTAGGGTTTTGTGGGCTGTTGTCAAAACGGATATCCAAAGGAGAAAATATGTTGACTCTAATCCATTTTCTCTTATCTTTAAACTACCTGTGTTTCTATTGATTCATAGCTCAGAAGCTGCTAGGGTTAGGGAACAGAGCCTTGGTGAGCTTTATATCACTTTGTACACATTTCTGCTAATTTTTATGGATAATGAAGAGCATTATTCGAAGTTTATTTCAGTTTGTAAGTGGACATCTGGGCACATGCATACATAGCAAATATACAAGTTGGTTTTAGGTAATGATTGTCATAAAACTTAGTTTTAAAATTCTTCTTTAGAGGGTGCCTGTGTGGCTTGTTTGATTAAGCGTCTGTCTTTGGCTCAGGTCATGATCCTGGGGTCCTGGGATGAAGCCCCATGTCTGGCTGGGGCTTCTGTCAGCAGGGAGCCTCCTTCTCCCTCTGCCTCTGCTGCTCTTCCTGCTTGTGCTCTCTTGCACTCTCTCTCAAATAAATAAATAAATCTTAAAAACAACAGCAACAAAGGCTTCTTTAGAGAACAAAAACAAGAAATAGAACCCATTAAAAAAAATCAGGTTGTCATATTTAGCAATGATTTGCATTAAAAATATATCTGATCGGTTTCATTATTTGGCTGCATGGACATCATTCTAGTGCTGACAGTTCTGTTACTATATAATGATTTGGACAAGGAAAGCCTACTATTTTTAGTTATCAGGATTAGATGTACTATTTTGTAAAAGATAATTTATAATTATAAAATTTGAGGTATAGCATTTTATTTGTATGTACTTGTTACACACTTAATTCCACACATTTATATGCATTTTTCTCAAAATAATTTAGTTTTAGATACTATATTAGATTAGACTATATTAGACTATATTAGATTTAGTTTTAGATACATATTATACTATATTATACTTACATATTTGAAATAGTTTCATTTGAGATTAGATAAGAATATGAACCAATAAATAACCTATAGTTTTGAATAATTTAGTTTCTATACTTAATTTGTTTTATTTTATTCCTCTTAGCCTACAACTTTTCTCACAGAATAGATCATTTGTCTTTTGGAGAGCTTGTTCCAGGAATTATTAATCCTTTGGATGGAACTGAAAAAATTGCTGTAGATCGTAAGTATTTAGTAATTACTATCGGAATTTGCATGCAGGCAATTGCCTTTATAACTTTAATACTTACACATTTTTAATAATCCTCTTGTGACACATAGATAAATCTTTAAGTAGATTAACGGGGTTAATAATTTTATGTGGAAATGTATGTAGAGAGAATTTCCTACTCTTATCTTAAGAAATGAGCCATAAGAACAAAACAAATTAAAGTAAGAAGTAAGCAGGAAAACAAAAAAAAAATAAGTAAGCAGGAAACAGTAGAATTTAAAAGCTCTCTAAATGAAAGGTTAATGTGTTATTAGGCCTTAACTGCTTTTCCATATGCACTAAAGAAAGAGTAAGAACTAAAGTTTCAACATTAAAGAAGAATTGTTTTCTTTGTATAGACGTAAAGTTTTTTTTTTTTGTTTGTTTGTTTTTTTAGGTTTAAAGTTCTAAAATGCATATTTACCATTTTAGAAACTTCTTTGGGGAGTTTACAAATATCAGAAACCTAGAGTTATTCTAGAATAGCTTGGTTATTAACTCAGAAGTAGTACATTATAGCATAGGTAGATACCTTCTGTTACTATTTTAACCTTCTGTTCCATTTAAAATTCCAGTTTATCCAAATGTGAATGGATTATTTTCTTAATTTTATAACAAGGCATGTATCTTGTGTTTCTTGAAGGTTTTTGGTTACCTTTCCTCTACTGAAATAGTCCTACTGTGTGACATGCCCCACCTTTTAAGGACATTTTAAGGACATGTCAAGCGTCATGTGCTGCTAGGAATTCGAGTCTTTGCAAAACTATAAATAAGGATTTCATTTTTTATTAACTAAAACAGATTTATTAATATTCTTCTCAGCATTATTTTTTTTTAAGTATTTTATTTATCTGACAGAACAAGCAGGGGAAGCAGCAGAGGGAGAGGGAGAAGCAGGCTCCCCACTGAGCAGAGAGCCCGATGTGGGACTTGATCCCAGGACTCTGGACATGACCTGAGCCAAAGACAGACACTTAACCGACTGAGCCAATCAGGCGCCCCAGTATTTTACTCTTATCATGGTATTGTAATCAGATACATCAAAGATGTTTTACTTAGAGTACTGAGTTACATTCCTAAGTATTTTATGTTTGTGTGGGAATGCTTCGCTTAAGGAAACTTGGAAATTCTAGAACCATAAGCTCTATTCAGTATGAAATCTTATCTTTATGTGTATGTTCATGTTCATTGTATACAGATATACACTAGATGTTACTTATGAGATGATCATTGAAAACATGTTAATACTTTATTTCAAGATGCTAAGATGACCTTAAATTTTTGTACAGAAACAGTTCTAAATATAAACAGATTAGTTTTCAAAAGGCTCTTTTTGAGTTTACTTTTTCCTAAATTCACAAAGACTAAGAGGTATTTAGAGTTCTATTATAAAATGCCACCAGATGAATGTCAGGTTATTCAAAGCTTTAAAGCAGGTGTACTCTTCTCCTTACTACTAGATGTTTTATTGGGCTTTGTAATTTTTTTTTCGCAAAAAGAAAAAGGAAAATCAGCATTACTAATCTGTTGTATCAGGTAACCACTCCCTCCTTGATGTTCCCCAGAAGTTTAGGGAATTACTTAGTGTTTACATCTTGAATGCTGTACCAGTTTGGACAAACTAGCACCTTTGG
Organism: Mustela nigripes; assembly: GCF_022355385.1. Taxonomy (NCBI): domain Eukaryota; kingdom Metazoa; phylum Chordata; class Mammalia; order Carnivora; family Mustelidae; genus Mustela; species Mustela nigripes. The sequence continues at coordinate 65,315,609 of NC_081562.1, forward strand.
AACAATTTGTGCCTTGCAACAAAATTTCATTCAACAGGGTCTGCGCCCCCCCCCCTCCCCCACCCCCCACTCCCCACCTCCAGCTTTCCCCAACTTGGCCATTAAATTATCTGACAGCTTTATAGTCTTTCTTTGAATTAACATTGACATAAAGGTCTTAGTAGTTCTCTGGCCACAGCTTAAATGTTTTTCAGTTTTTCCTGTCATGTGTCTTTGACTGTTTGGGTTATTCATTGCACTTCACTCCTCACATGTGACAAGATTCTCTTTGCCCTTCACGTTTCCCCCAACTGATTATCCCACCTATGCATACAATGTAGATTATTGTCTTGCCACTCTTAATTTCATCTGCTTTTCATTACTTTTTAAGACTTAAACACCTTTTTCTACTAGCACTTCCAGCTCACTCCCTCTGTTTATGACATAGTAGAGTTTATTGTAAAACACCTCAAAACTAAGCATAGATAGAGCAATTCACCTGAGCAAAGAATGACTCAAAGGATGAAACTGAAGACCATCTATAATTAAAAGCCATCTATTTTTGGGAGACAAAGTTGACACTTTTCTGCCCCAATATCTGAGATAGTATGTATGCTATTCAGTTGAGCCTAATAATAAAAGAACTAGTCAAATACTATTCATATTTTTGAAAGTTATATTGGTACAAGTGGTAGGTGAAGTAAGTTGTGAAGTAGAAACAGGTTTTGTTTTATTTTGTTAGAAACTTGTTTAATGTTAGTGTTTGAAGACACCATTGCTCTCAGCCTCTCCCTCCTGTCTTGTTTACCTTTCCCTTCTCTGTTCTGAATTACACTAAGATAAGAGACGGAGACATTGGATTGATTGAAATAAAAATTCACTAAGGTTGAGCAAAAGAACGTAGACACACAAAAGTACCTTCTATGTACTTTCTATATAAAATTTTAGAATAGGCAAAACTAATCTGTGCTGAGAGAAGGTTAGTGGTTAACCTAGGGTCGGAGATACAGGGAAATGACTGTAAAGCGGTATGGAGGAACTTTTTGAGGTGGTGAAAATATTTTATATTTTGAGTGTGGTGGTGATGACCTGGGTGAATACGATTGTCAAAATTTATCAGACCATACATTTAAAGTTGATATATTTTATTTCTGTACACAGTTTCCATAGACAGTTATGTGGTGTGAATCACATGGTTTCATGTCAAATGTAATGAAGCCTATTACCTAATTCTCACTACAGATAGATATATCTAGTTCTAAATTTTCTAGAATATAGACCTTGAAAATTAACATGTTTTGTATTATGTGAACTGTTATCTAAGATTAACAATTGGTAATAAACTGGTGTTTATGACTTGTATTAAACCTGGAAATGCCTAAAGACTATAAATAGGATCCTTTGGATTATGCAGTAGTCTCAGACCATCAGTGAGTAGGTTTGTTAGTTATCTTCCTCCTGCCGTATCAAGTCTTTGTATATATCCAAAGGCTGGCTAATTCAATTTTGCTTTATCTGTATATCTTAAGATATTAGTAAAAACTGAAAATGTCCTATGGTGATTATACTATCATAACTTTATTCCTACTAATTTCTGTACTATAATGAAATGCTACTTTTATTTTTCACATTTGGTAAAAGGATAATAATGTTATAAAGGATATCTAATGACTACAGTTTTTAACCTCTTCTAATGTGTATATGTGACTATTTATGCTTATTGAAAGGTTGTTTACCAAGTATGAGTATATTGATTTCATTATGCTTTAAAACTTTTTTGTTCTTGTTGTTGTTGTTAAACACTAAGTCATAAGTAGCATTATGTATCAAGGTAAGTGTATTTAATAGAAGGAGGGTGGATTTGGCAGTAGAGTTGTTGCTATTTTGATGAAAAGAAAACATTTTGTTTTTATTCTAGACAACCAGATGTTCCAGTATTTTATTACAGTTGTGCCAACAAAATTACATACATATAAAATTTCAGCAGATACCCATCAGTTTTCTGTGACAGAAAGGGTAAGTTGAATCCAACTGATAAAGTGATTTGATTTTTTTTTTTTAAGCATTTAATAGTCCAGCTACAAAATAAAGTTAGAGTTGGTATCCTCTCCCATTTAAAATTTGTGGAAGTTTTGAAATGCATTAATATTTTAAGCCAATAAAAATGGATATTAGTATGCTTTAGAGCAAGAAAAGAGGAAGATTTTAAAAATCTGGAACATCTTCTATATGGTTTTAAACAAAACATTAAACTAGGATGGTATTAATGACTTTATTCTTTATATCTTAATTTTGCAATGTTTCCTCTTGTATTGGTATAATTAGTTCTTATCTGCCATTGGACTCTGATTTCTTAGTGTTAGTTTTTAATTATTGTTCCTATCCTGGGCTGTGCATGATTCTTGTGTCTCAGATAGAAGACTTAGAGGGTTTGCCTTCCTATGTTAGTACTTTTTATTCATCTAAGAGGACAAACGTTTTGCAATCTCAGGGTGGAGTGGCCTTTTAAATAGGAGCAGAGTTTTGGAATTGGACAGTTTAACAGACTTCTCATATATTCTGGGGTCATGTTTTCTTACTATTGTTTAAGAATGGTATATATCCAAATATTAATATCCTGAAGAGTTCCAAGTTTTGCAAACTTGATTTTGAAGTGTAAACAGGATGGAATGAAATAGAGTATTTTCTTGCTGGTGAACACAGTATGGTAGGTCTTTGATTTTAGTTGCATTCCTTTCAAGAGAAAACTTCTTTTTAAAAAATTTTTTTTAAAGATTTTATTTATTAATTTGACATACAGAGATCACAAGTAGAGAGGCAGGCAGAGAGAGAGAGAGGAGGAAGCAGGCTCCCTGCTGAGCAGAGAACCTGATGCAGGGCTCGATCCCAGGACCCTGAGATCATGACCTGAGCCGAAGGCAGAGGCTTTAACCCACTGAGCCATCCAGGCGCCCCGAGAAAACTTTTAAAAACTAAGCCAGTAGCTTAAATTTTGATATCTTTCAAATGAGGGCATTCTCTTTTCTTCTTGTATTGTATTTCATACAGTTTAAATAAAATGAACAACAGAAAGTGAAATTGTTTCTAAATCTGATAATTGAAATGACAAGAAATATAATTATTTTGTAAATTCTTCGCAAAGAATTGTAACAAAACGTATGTCAAAATATGAGCCTGGCTTTTATGGATTTGGTCGGTGAAGATGCCATATAGTTGTAAGCTCTTGAGCTCAGTAAGTAGAACACTTGAGTGACCTTTTTGAGAAAATAGGAAAGAATGTCTCTGCTCTTGATTTCTGTAGAAGCTGATCACACAAAGAATACAGAATAATTTGATTGTCTCTGAAGAGCTTAGTCTAGTAGGACAATTCATAAAGAGTTTTGGAGATCCCTCTTGTACATTTGGGCTGCAGGGCTTCATATTAACTGTGCAAGTAACCAGATGATGTGAATCCCATTTTTCTGCTTCTCTTGTCTCTCCCCTTCCTTTTAGGAACGTGTAATTAACCATGCTGCAGGCAGCCATGGAGTCTCTGGGATATTTATGAAATATGATCTCAGTTCTCTTATGGTAACAGTTACTGAGGAGCATATGCCTTTCTGGCAGTTTTTTGTAAGACTCTGTGGTATTGTTGGAGGAATCTTTTCAACAACAGGTTAAAATTCATTCCTTGTCTAATTTCTAAAAGTGTTACTGAAATTAAGATGCTTTCCCTTAGAAGGAGCAAGAAATGTATTTATTCCCATGTTTTGGTATTTAAAGAATTTTTTCTAAGATTTAATTCCAAACTTCCAAAATTACATTGATTACACATTAAACATAACTAAGTTCACTGCATTCAGTGATTTTAGGGAGATTAGTGTCCTAGAGAGATCCTAAAATTCAAGTTCTGCTGTTTACATGGTAGTAGCCTTGTAATATAGGACAGCTACCTTTCTGAAATTGTTTTTTCATCTATAAAAATGGGAATAATCATAAGTGTCTAACATAAGTGTGTTGTAGGATTAGATGAGAAAATGCCTAGAAATAGTAGACACTTGAATGTAAATTTTCTTTTTCAGGTAAGGTATTTTTAACTGTAGAATATGTAAAATCAAATCTTACCTACTTTGAACCATGTAATATGTGCAACCAGAATGTTCAGTCATACTGTTTTTATGATTTGGGGCTTTTTTGTCCTAAACTTATGAGATTCTCTTAAAGATAACTTGCAGAATTGTAATCATGAAAATTTGAGTATTAAGTACAATAGATAAAGAAAGGAAACTGTTCCTTCTTTATCCCCAACCCTTTTCAGTATTACATGGAGCTGTATTACTTATACTTTGAATTTTATTTTTTAAATGAATGAATAGGTTTTCTTATGAAAGACTTTGTTGCTACTTTGTTTAAATTTGGAGTGCTGATATTATTTTTTCAAAAAGATATGAATGTAAGACATATAAAGCACCCTTGATAAGATTGCTTTGTCAAGTTCATGAATTATGTGGCCTTGTGATTTTGAAATCTATTTGTTTTAAAATTCAGCTGTTTTTAACCGTTGAAATGAATAAAGCAAACTGTCTTGTTTCCTTTCTTAATCTATTCCATTATAATTAGTGGAGTTTTTTTATTCTTATGTAATAATTTAGGAAATAATTTAGGAAGTAATTTCAATAAAAGCATCATTTAATTAAAAACATAAACTTATTTTTTATTGCAGGCATGTTACATGGATTTGGGAAATTTATAGTTGAAATAATTTACTGTCGTTTCAGACTTGGATCCTACAAACCTGTCAGTTCTGTAAGTGCTATAGTAGAAATGGTGCTGACCTCTAACTCATAGTACCATTGTTAAACCTAAACAGTAGCTTTTGGTGCTCAGAAAGAAATTGCCCAAAATAAAGCATTGTGTTTAGAGGGGATGTGTAAGGAATAAAACTAATGCTTTGGTCTTTTCTTCTCCCTAGGTCCCCTTTGAGGATGGCCACACAGACAACCACTTACCTCTTTTAGAGAATAATACACATTAGCACCTCCTGAGTGAAGGAGAAAAACTTTTTGCCTGAGACATAAAACCTTTTTTAATAATAAAATATTGTGCAATATATTCAAAGAAAAGAAAATATGAATGAGAAGTGGGAATCATACCTAGGGGAAAAAAAAAAAGAAAAACCCAAACTGAAATCTTATATATGTTGTGTCTGTTACAAATGTCCTAGAAGAAATTATGCAGCTAATCAGTGAATAAGCCTAACTGAAGTATTGCTTTGAAGATGACCCCTTCTGATATTTTCATAGAAATGGGCAGTATCGAAATCAGAGCTTGCTTCTTGGTGAAAGAGCCTGAAGTAAAGAAGTCAAACCACATCTAAAGAAAAAGGGATTATAAATGCAAATGTTTGCATCCTTCTGTTTTTAAAAGATATATCAGAATAAAATATGTAAAACATATGGAAAACTAGTCTAGACTTTAAAAAGTTGTGGTCAGGTAATAAAGGAAAACAGGGATGGGTCCCTATGTTATAGCCATATCAATGTTAAGCCATAATGACAAGGCCATTTATCCAATAATTTGGTCTGAGGAAGGTCACTGCTTTTCTTTAAACTCTGGCTGTTGGCTTTTTCTGACTGTTCAAGGCAGGGTTGTGGAAGACTAAGGTGAATTCTTATGGAGGCAGGTGCATAGGTGCTATAATATGTAACAGATATCATTCACATACTGTATAGTGGGCACTTACTTATACAGGCAGAACAAAGCACATTTTTTAGAAAGATGCTCAATTTTCTAATCTGATACTTGCATTAATGGTATACTTTGGGAGCAGGTGGTGACTAATACAAAGGTCCATTGCTGGTGAGGAAACCTCTCAGCTTGTAAATTATTAAATGGAAAAATAGACTATTTTCTACATGTTTGGGTGAGAGGCAACAGGGTAACTTTAAAGTAGAAACATGAGGCAAATAAAGTAGAAACATGAGGCAAGATCGTGTCAGATTTAAGATATTATCATTAAACAGTGTCTGGTAAGCTGTAAACTGGATTATGAGTGTCTGCATTCAGAGTGTCCTGAATGTTACTGATTTTGTTATTAGAGTGTGTTGTTCTAGCTTCCTTATTATTTAAGGATTGCTTTTAAATTTGCAGATTATGAAAGACTAAAAATAATGAGGGAGATTTCACTCAGGTGCCATTAAATACTGTATTTGGAATATGTGTGCCAACATCAGTTTTTCCTTTTTTAATACTTAATGATAGAGTCAACTATACCAATCCCCAACAGTTGAAGTACTTCAGAGAAATGGGGAAATAAAATTCCAGGTAAGTAGGAAGGACAAGACTAAAAGACTAGTTTTAAAATGGTGGTTTGGGACATAGGATGTCACAGATTACAGTTTTACAAATGGATTTTTTTGTTTTTTTTTAAAAGATAAATGTTTTCTTGAAAGTAGTTGGTACAGATGATGTGAGTGGAGAGGAGAGATACTGTTGGAACTGCTCTGAAGTAAAGCTTACGTTAAATGGCACTGCAGGAAGTAAAAGCATTATTGTTTAAAATACACACTTTACTACTAAGAGCCATTAAGTTGACTATTAACACAGGTGACATAACGTGCTCTGAAAGATTTTTTTTGTTCCAGAAAATTCTAAATAATGAATGCGCCTTCTCTGTTGATTTTTTTTTTTTTAAGATAGTATTTCCAGTGAAGTTAGACAAGGAACTATAGAACATCTCTCAAAAGAAATTTTATTTAGAATTTTAGCAATTTTAGACTGAATCTTGGTTCTGTGAATCTGCTTTCCAGAAAGTTCATTCAAGTTTCAGAGTCTTGTATTTTTTTTTTTTTTTTAGGGAGGTAAAACTATTGATTTAAAATTACTTTCTTTCAGTTAGGATTTTAGTAGTTAAGTGTCTTTAAAAAGGATTTTAAAATTGTTTTGGTGCTTACATATGATTTTTAATTGTTCCCATGTTTTCCAAATACCTTATTAAAATTTTAATGTAACTAACCTGTCCCATTAAAGCTGACTATAAAAGCCATTTCTTTAAAGCAAAATCTTGCTTTGCCATTGATTTACACTTTAATAGTTAAGAAAACTTGCTACCTGACTCTCCTCAAATACTAAAAGTCAGGTTTTTGGCCATCAAAGTAGTAAGATTCTGATCAGCCTTCTGGATGGTGAATGACGAAGTATACCTGCATATTGGGATTTGTTAGGAGTTTTTGACCTCACCAAGTGTTTCTTTTCCATTGCAGAGAACACTGTGCTGACCTACTTCTTATGGAGCTTTGGCTTGTGCTTGGGGGAGGGTGTCCTCAGTAGGGTACCCAACTTTATTACTCAATCCTTTTTATTTATTCATAATATTTATATATTCCAGACTAAATATTTTAAAAGTTGAGATTTCAGCTTATATGAAATAGGCTTTTTAAAAAACTGTGTTTTGTATACTTTGGTCTAGAAAAGGAGATGAATATTTAGGTGAATAATTCTCTGCTGTGGTATTTGTACAGTACAGATGACCTCTTGGGAAAAGCTTAACGCAGTATTAGAATTACAAAATCACTTTTAATTCTCAGTTTAGATGATTAATACCACATTTTTCTCACATATGTTTTATGATAGCACTGAATTTTCATAGAAAAATTACTAATGCAAGCAAGGTTTGCAGTTTTTAAACCTAACTTTGGAATTTGTAAAGGAATGACTTAAGGTCTAATTTTTTAATGGTATCTGTAGGGATATTTTATGCATCCTTTTTATGTTCTGGGTTAATGATTCAGGTACCAGAAAGGAAATTTTATATGCATCTTGTCTGCTTCAAAATTTAAAACTTTGAATCTTGAACTCAAGTTCAAGATGCATATTTTCATTGTTTAAAAATACTTATGCCTGAGCCAGATGATCTTTAAAATTTCATCATGCCCTTTAATGTAGTGCTTAAGTCCCTCCACTTCTGTTTGGAGCTCTATTGCAAACCTTCTGCAAGCTAAAGTGAGCCACCCTTTGTCAGCACTATCCGAACTTGATCACCATGTATTCACTACATTATGGTATGATGCCTGGGTTAATGTCCCACTATTTCCTTATTGTAGTTTTTCCCCACTTTTGAAATATTTGTTAGTGATAAAATCACCTTGCATTGTCGTAACAGTAGGAAACAAACTGCCTTGGATTTTTTTGTTTTTTGTTTTTAAGAGAAAAGAGGATACACAATTTTAGAGTCTCAATCCTTAACAATTGGACTGTAAGTAAAATGACAAATATAAATTTCTTTGTCCTCTTATTATCGTGTACCCCCAAATAAGACTCAGTCCCTCATATATAAGCTTTTTTCCTCATAGGAAAACTGGCAGTCTTTAAATATCACTCTGTTATATTGCTTTTGCTCCAGATAGAGCCAAATTACTGTATGAGATTGGATTTCTTTTGTATTTTCATATTAAAAAGTGAATGAGTGATTCTAAATCAGCTGTTTGAATGAGATGTTAACTGGAGGTGATGGGTTGGATGAGTATAAAGTTAGTAAGTTATCTTAAGTATTTTTTCTGAGTTGTATTAATTGCTTTAGGTGGTGACTGTTTTTAACTCTGAAATAGTCATTACTGTATCAGGTATGTTGTGGGTAAAGAATATAAGGATTACCAAAACTTCTTTTTAAACATAGATACCTTTTCTTTGCACTTACCGTCCATCCTCTTTTCCCCAAAAGTAGAAGGTTCTTCGTATTACATTGTAATAATTGTATATATTAGGCATTCAAATAATGGTTAATTGGTCTTGATAGAAAATAATTAGGGATTTTCTTTCATACAGATACCTATTTTTACTGCTTAATCATCACAGAACTTTATTTGTGTAATTTCTTTAATGCCACAGATAAAACATGCTTCAGCGTGTAAATGTAACACTCTTAATGGTATCAGAAAATGTTTAAGCATTAGTATCTGTGTGTTAAAATTTATACTCATCTGGTAGTTTCTTTGGAAAATTCTTTTTTCCTCAGGGGAGGGAGGAAATCTGTAGTAGTCAGCAGTTAAAGATACAACACTAGAAGAGGAAAACATTTTTTTAATTGAAACTTTCATTTAATCAAAAGTCAAAATGAATACTTGATCAGTGGAATTCATGGAATTGGTGAAACAATCAAAAGATAGTAAATTCTTGGAATAATTATGTTTTATCCCATCTCATTGAATTATAACTTGATTTCTTTTTATCATATCTATAGTTTGTATCTCAATCAGTATAGCTCAGAAGTATCATCTAGACCTCTCAAATTAAAAATCACCAAGTGCTTTGTTTCAGAGCTGGGTTGTGTGGAAAGGAGTTCCCAGACCTTTAGATGAGATTCGAGAAAAGATACTGCCCAGAAGAGTTCCCCCCCAAATGCCCTTTATGGTGTTCAGAAAAATCTCAGGTAATACTGGACTTGAAGCTGCCCTTCAAGCCTTGTACACTACAACTATGTGCACGTGCTTTCTGAGTATTACCAATTAATCGGGAAAGTGAGTATACATATCACTGCCTTCCTTGCCAGTTTATGCTCATGTAATTTTCTAGTGGTTGTGCGGTTTTTTTTAGTTGCTGAGGCCTCACATACTATATTTGGATAATATTCCATATTTTTAACATGAAATGCTGCAATCCAACATACACTGATTTCTCAAATGCAAGGAAAGTCAGGATAACAGTTATATTATTAATATAGGGATTTGAGAATAAATAGTTTTTACTAATTCATTGGTATTATACATAAAATATTTTTAAATAAAACAACACTTACTCTCTAAAGTGACAGTCTGTTAGTGAAGTCTCTTCTGCTGTACTTTGCACAGTTAGCATTGTGTAACTGGAATGATCAAGATACTAGCAAGTCCTGGTGGTCATAGAAGGGTAATCCTCCCTACTTCCCAGAAAAACTAACATTTACATTTATATTTAAAATTTTGCCTTTCTCACTGGCAAAGATCAAGGGACTGAATTTTTGTGTTATGTGTTTTTTTGGTTTTTTTTTTCTTCAAGATTCTAGCCTAGGACCTTCCATCAGTCACTCCAGCTCTGAGGACTGAGCAAAATAAACAAATATAAGGGGTTTGGTGACTTCAGTGAACAGAAAGGAAGCTCCTGAGAGAAGGTTTTCAGGAAAATGGGTGACTCAAAAGATTTAGAAATAAAAGTTGTCAGATTCAAATAATGAAACTAATTTTACTTACAAGCATAATCGGTACCAATGCAACTATGCTTGAGCTCTCCTTCTATACATAATTATTTACACCTATTTTTTGTTTGTTTTGTTTTTTAGATTTCAGAAATAGTTGAGGGAAGTGCTAGATGTGAATCCACTTTTCCAGTTCTCCCAGCCTTCAACAGGTCTTCATGGTATAACAGAAAAAGGACACTGAGATTTCAGAGAATTATCTCTTTTACAGTTTTTCTGAGGATGCAAAGATCATTCTTCCTCAACTTAATCTTGACTTTAAACCTTTATACTGGGTACCCCAGAATGATTCCAAGGTTAGAACTGCCTTTCTTTAGCATATTTCAGCTTATATCATGTGTTCTTCCATGTACATTGAGTCAAAAATTAGTCCTCTGAAGAGAAAAAAACCTAAATATGGACAGATAAATGTACTTTGGTGTTTTATATTCAAGGGCACAGAATGGAGTATTAGGAAGCAATCTGGAAATAATTTTTCCTAAGATATGTATGATTATAGGCTAGGATATGACTTTCCTTCTCTCACTGAAATAAAATATAGAGGTAAGAAACAGAGGTGAAGACATGACAACACTTTGACAGGTAACGAGCTTGGGCATATTCTTTGTTACTTCCTAATCTTGAGAACCACAGTTCGCTGTTTTAGAGGTATCCAAAAGGTTCCAGATAAAAGGAGCTTGCTGAATGTTCTTACACCTTAAGCGTGCTGGGTGCCCTAAAGTAGGAGAGGAATTTATAACAGAAGCTCACAATGAAGAACCAGACATTCCGAGCCATCTGAGATCTTGCAATGAGAAGGCGCCACGCGATGAGGAAGAGGGCAGTGTTAAAGAGGTAGTGAATATTTCGGAGCCTGGGGACAGACACATAGAACCAAAGTTAAAACACCAAAGACCCAAATGTGTTATCTGAAGCCAAAGTGTATTGTTTCTGGTTGTGACCAGCAAATTGTTACGTGCCCACAGGTACGTGGCATGACCTTATGACCTTTTGATTTTTATAGCTCTTATTCCACAACATGCCTTCTGAATAATCAGATTTCCATAGTATTCCCCTGACTAGTTTCTTTTTCCCAAACCTCTCCCTACTTGGACGAATCTTAAAACATGACTAACCTAATCTTTCTTAAATATACTTTGATCATATCACAAATCTTCCCTGGTTCTTGTTCAGTAGAAGGTAAGTTCTAAAGTTCTCAGCCTGCTTCAAGGTTCCTCTGTTTGCAATTTACTTTTCCAAGCTTATAATCTCTGCATTAAAAGCCCTTTGTTTCTATGAGAATTATATCAGACTGTTCTGGTTCTTTGCCCCTTGTGGAATAAGGACTGAAAGGAATTTAAGGCAGTTTAAGGATTTCAAGAGTGGTTGAGTGACTGCTCATGTTAAAGAGCACAGTCAAGTTACCTACTTTTTGGTATTCTTTATTTCACATTATGATAGGTTGTGGTAGAAGAAACAGAGAAACTTGGATTCAAATCTGGTTCCTCTACTTCCCATGTCTTACCATGGACAAGTTACTTAACCTTCTTTGAGTCTAAATAGTTGATTAAAAAAAAAGAAAAATGGGATAACAAAATAACATCTCCCTCATACAGGTGTGGTGATATCTAGCTGAAACAGTGTATTACAAGGGGGAGAATATACAAGGAAGGACCTGTAATGTAGTAAATGCTCGGGAAATGTTAATTCCTCCTCTCCCCTGCTCAAATTTCATGTCTGGTATAAAATCAGGTATTTGTGGTAAGTGCTTGGTAAATATTAACTGACTGATTATGCTTACCTTTTCAAATGTTGTTTTGCTTCTGGGATCCCAGCCATATCCTCTTTCAGTAAGTACTTCTTAACTCCTAAAACATAATTTTCAATGTATTCCAACCAGTTCAACTGGCGCACATCAAAGTTGAATACCTGAAAGGCAAGAAGAGATTATGGGGGCTGCCCGATTTTCACTGATGGAGACAATCACCTTGTCTTTTTTGATGAAGTTTCTTTTACATAAATGAGTGACGTTCGGTTTGAAAGACTTAGGTTGGACCCCTCCAAAGGAGATTATTAGAGCTGTTATTTCAAAGACACTGACTCTATGGGTTACTATTACACAAATATTTAAGCATAGATCAAGCACAAATATTTAACTTTTGGGAAGTCTTGTGAGGGGAATTTAAAGGAACTGGCATTAATTGGGTGAAAGCTAATTTCAAGTAAATGGAGGTTAATTATTTTTAAAAGTGTTGGAATAACTTTGGTTAGGGAACAAAACTAAGAGTGCTTTTCTTTCCCATTCTTGAATTTTGGTGGTGGTCCCTTGGCCTACCATCCTTTCCTACTTCATTTTGCAGATTAAGGTAAACTGGATAAGCAAAGCCTTAAGGAAAAGTTTAGCAGAATTTATATTCTGTATTTGTTTTAGAGGTGTTATCATACTGTGTGTGCTGTTAAATGAAGTCCTTCAAAAACATTTAGAGCTAAGTGATATGAGTGAAGTGCTTGCTTCTCTTGGAACACTAGTACATTTCCTCCTCTTGGACACAGAATGCCATGGAACTATATTTTTCCCTTTCACTTCGCCACCAGAAGGTTCAGAACAAAGTCCCTGCTTAACTGCACTGACTTGGATAAGATCTCGTAGACTAGACATGGATGAACATTCTATTTTTCTTATCCTTGAGTTCATGTTTTAAAATTTTCCCTAGTTTGATATTTTATTTCTATTTTGTTCTTTAATTATATATGCTTATTGCAAGTTATCCCAAATCTTTGTGAAATAATATGGAGTATTAACAAATAGATGAGATTAACAAGTTCGAGAGCGCTTCATAGACTTGTCCAACAGCTGAAATGCTTTTCAAAGGTAATTTTTTTTATTACTTTGGATAGGTTTGTTTTTAATCGTAGCACTAAATATAACTTATTCATCTGTATAAATAGAGGCTTTTATTTTATACTATTTCACATTTCTAAGTTAGATTTCAATGAAGCCATAAAGTTTAGAATTCTCATCCCATAGGGTGAGTCAAACTCAATTCTAAGCCAGAGTTTGGCAATTATATCCAGTTATTCAGGACTATTACCTTTGCTAAGATATTTTGAAAGCATATGTTAAATCCATAGCAGATTTGTTTTTTTCCACAAAATTTTTGGTTATTTTAGGTTAAAATAGTAGTATGTCAAAAAATGGAACTCTATGCTTATTACCTTTTGAATTCTTTAGATGGATATATTCCATGGAGTAAATAAAATAAAAATAAGCCTACCTAAAACTTGAAGCTAATTTTAAACATAATCTATGGTAGCTTTTTAAAAAATAAGCTAATTTGATCATTAGCTCTACATTTTAAACACGTGCTTAGAATAATCTTTGTCTATACAAGGTACGTAAACGTTGCTGAAAATAGCTCTATTTCATGTCCGGTTTAGAGAGGATCAGCAATTATTTCAGTTAAAACATCCCTCAAAAATCTCACCTGGTGTATTTACTGTAACAGTGTTTGATTTGCAAGTAACTCTTAGGTTCCATGACCCAAAGTAATTCTAGAGCTTGGATTTGAATCACGTTATATACCTGGCAAGTGAGGTGAGCTATGGCCTTCTAATGATTCCCTCTCGGTGTGACTTGGTCTCTTTTACATGCTGCCAAGTACTAGGTAACTCAAGAAATGCTTTTGGGGGGTGGGGGCACCTGGTGGGCTCAGTCAATTAAGTGACTGCCTTTGGCTCAGGTCATGGTCTCAGGGTCCTGAGACTGATCCCGTGTTGGGATCCCTGCTCCTTAGGGACTCTGTTTCTCCTTCTTCCTCTGCTGTTCCTCCTGCTTGTGCGTTTTCTCTCAAATGAATAAATAAAATCTTTAAAAAATGCTTTTTTCTTTAAAAAATTAGATAATGTCAATCAAGAGTGAAAACTTTAAAGTTTAATTGAAAACTAAGTCTTTGCTCAGGGAACACATGACTTCTTGAGAAGAAAAATGCTAGGAACATGTACAAAGTATGAAAGATTTCTATGTGAATTTCAGAATATGGAAAGATCTCAGGACTTAATGTCTGCAACTGCCAAGAAGCTAATGTAAAGAAAGAAATGGCAATGATGCTAAGCAATTAGAGTGAAGGCATGTCTTGAGAGATGCTTGAATTGTTGAAAACAGGTCATTAGAGGGAGAGAAGCTGTCTAGGTGTCAGTGTGCTAGAGGAGGGAGAGAGGTCTTAGTGGGATGCACATGTGAGGAGGGTTTAGCTTTAAAAAGAAAGAAAGAACTGTAGCTTTGGAGATGCAGAACAATTTTGATTTAACAAGAAGAATGGATACATTTATGAGTAGTAAAATTATGATTTTTTTTGTCATTGAAGTCCTATGTTGTGAGATTAGGGAAAATAGAGAGGTTTGTTGAAAACAGCCTCCAAAGGCAAACAGGGATTGAAGCAAAGTATGTGAAATGTGACTACAGGATAGCAGTGAGGATCTACCCAGTCAAGAACCCAGGTCTCTTATCTACATTAACTTATATCCTGTAGTTATATCAATTGCACGGATTGGTTTTCTTAGCCAAAAAAAAAAAAAAAAAAAGATTCTGTGTATATAACTAAAACTTCCTTTGTCAGATTTCCAGGTCAAATAATTCTAAGTTGCAAATGAGCAAGATTTTCCTGTTGGTTGTCAGCACTCTACTTACTCTCTGGTCTTCAGGACTCAGCTCAGACATCAGCATTTCTGTATTGTATGTGCTCCATTCCCAACTCCGGTTGACAAAATACTCCAGCATGGAAACTGTTCTTAAAAGCCGATTCATGACCTTTGTCATCCTGGGGTAAAGAGATATCAGATATCAAATACCAGCACACCACTGCTGGCTGCTTTCCCGTTACTACTTTTTAGGATGTGTGACAAATTACTTATCAGAAACTATAAAAAATTTACCTCTTTCCCCCACTTCCTCATTAAAACACGTATTCTTTTTTTCTCTGTACACGTTAATTGTTTAATGAAGGAATATTGAATCTAAGGGAGTTTGATTAGTCATTTAATACCATCGAACTCCTCTTCCTCTCTACTACCTTCTCTTTCTCAAGAGTAGCAAGTATTTTGGGGCACCAGGGTGGTTCAGGTGGTTAAGTGACTGCCTTCAGCTCAGGTCATGATCCTGGAATCCTGGGATTGAGTCCCACATTGGGCTCTCTGCTCAGCAGGGAGTCTGCTTCTCCCTCTGACCCTCTCCCCTCTCGTGCTCACTCTCCCTCTCTCTCAAGTAAATAAGTAAAATCTTAACAAAACAAAAAAAATGAGCAAACATTTTAAAAGTGCAGCCTGATACCAGAAAATAACTTACTAGGTGATAACCCCACTGTCTGGCACTGTGCTGATGTTTCAAAAAATTCTCTCACCTAGTTCTCATAGCATCTCTGCTAAGTAGCTTCGCATCTACATTTTATGAATGGGCAAAGTGAGCTTAAGATAGATTAAGTGGCCATGATAATACAAGCAACAAAAGGAAAATTCCAAACCAGTTTTGACCGACCTAAAAAAGCCTCGCTTTTGTAATCTCACCACTCTTGTGTCCCATTTCTTCTGATGGCTGGCATCTGCCCGCCCTGTGGTCAGGACGGGGACCAGCTCTGCTGTGTGAACTTGCCAAATTTACAACAATTTATGGAAAACTTTCATATTTGATGCTCTTATTCGATCCTCACAGGTCGTAAAGATATGTACTCTTCATCTTAAAGAAGGATTAACAGGTTCAAGGTCACACAGCAAATGCAGCAACCTAGATCTTCTGGCTACGGATCACTTTAGCCCATAGAACATTTACTTTAGGCCAGGTTAGCAGTAGTGATTACTGTAGTCGACCCAATAATGACTTGTGATGCTATTTTGGGAATTTGGTCTTATTTCTGGTCAAATCCTAATAATCCATTTACCTAATGTCTTCTGCGGGACTTCTCTCATTGTATCATGGGAAATTCCTAGGCAGAAGGTATACTCATTATTCCCTGATATAAGCATCATAAAAGGGTTACATTTGGCTAATATCATCTTACATTTTTGCTATTGACAATATATCTCCCTTCCTCCTCTCCAAGTGCACATATTTAGACCTATTCTAAGCAATGTGATAGTATATGGAGAAGACTTTGGGAGGTGATTAGTGCCCTTTATAAAAGAAACCCCAGGGGCGCCTGGGTGGTCATTGGGTTAGGCCTCTGCCTTCGGCTCATGTCATGGTCTCAGGGTCCTGGAATTGAGCCCCCGCATCAGGCTCTCTGTTCAGCAGGGAACCTGCTTCCTCCTCTCTTTCTCTGCCTACCTCTCTGCCTGCTTGAGACCTCCATCTGTCAAATAAATAAAATAAAAAGAAACCCCAGAAATCTCTCAGCCTTTTCAGTATGTGAGGACACAGATGGCTGTCTAGGAACCGGGAAGCAGGTCTTCAGCAGATGCCGAATCTACCAGCACTGTGATCTTAGACTGCCCAGTCTCTGCAACCATGAGAAACAGCTTCTGTTGTTCATAACCCACCCAATCTATGATAGTCTGTTATAGCAGCCCAAATGGCAGGCGAGAATTCTACCACTGAACCACCCATGCTAGCAGCCCAAATGGATAATGGCAATCTTTTTCCCTTCTACAACTCTGTCATCCTGGGGTAAAGAGATGATGTGATTTCATTTCATTGATGTGATTTCAATAAATTTAATTTTTAAAAATAAGCATTGTAGAATGATATCCTATGTACAGAATATATCAGCCTAATAGTATTTTTTCTTAGAATATATTTATGACTTTCAGGCACAGAAGGTATTCTTAACACACAAAATGTAAAAGCTATAAAGGACTCTTTTCCTTTATTCATTTTATCACATAAAAACGTAGAACTACTATATTTTTTAAGATTTTTTCTCTTCTTCTTTTTTTAAATAATGAGAGCATGCATAAGCAGGGAGAACGGTAGGCAGAGAAGTAGGCCCTGCTGAGCAAGGAGCCTGACATGGGACTCGATCCCGGGACTCTGGAATCATGGCCTGAGATGAAGACAGATGCTTAACCTATTGTACCACCCAGTCATCCCTAAAACTTTAGTAATAACAGTGATTACTATATTCTATGCCCTGTTACATAAAACCTCATAAAATAGGTATGATTACTATCCCTTTTTACAGGTGAGGCAGTTAGGTATTACAGACTGTAATTTAGGGCTCACA
This sequence comes from Mustela nigripes, assembly GCF_022355385.1. Taxonomy (NCBI): domain Eukaryota; kingdom Metazoa; phylum Chordata; class Mammalia; order Carnivora; family Mustelidae; genus Mustela; species Mustela nigripes. Next base: position 65,332,985 of record NC_081562.1, read on the forward strand.
TGGCCCTTGACTTGGTGAAGCCAGGATTTAAATGTGTAAGTCAGACTCTACACTCCATGCTCTTAAGACCTACATTGTATGTAGTCCTGTTGTATTAGAAAAAGATTCATTCATAAAGCTACGAGATAAGAAATTGAGTTGGAGAAAATACATGAAGTATGTATTTATGCACATAAATGAGTTTCTATAAATTAATATGGTCAATCCAGTGGAAAAATAGGTGGGAAGCAGAGGCAGACAACTCACAGAGGAGAAACCTTGAATGTCCAATGAAAAAATGAAAGCCCAGCCCCTCCAGCAATTGGGAAGGCAAATCAAAGTAACAAAGAGATGCCATTCAGTGCCATTAGTCTGACAATTCAAAACACTTTTTTTGGAGGGGGGTCAACTACTGATGAGGGTAATTAAAAACACATTTTTTACCCTTCTGTGCTGATGTGCAAACTGACAGGTAGTGACAAAATCCAGATAGCCTCCACCCCAGACCCAGTGGTACATTCTAAAAAAATGCAGGTGCACTGATATTCATCACCCCACCATAATAGGAAAAAACAACACTAGGCAGAAGGACTTAGATTTTCAAGGAACATTAGTGGGAAAAAGTTGGAAAATATGTAGGCTTGAATTACACACACACGTACACACACACACACCTCAAAGCAAAACTATATATATCTATATATGGTTGTAAATGCATAGATTACACACAAACGTACTTGGAAAGGGAAAGAGTCTAAAAGGATTCTAGGATTTTTTGCATTGATTTCTAGGATTTTTGCCATAAAATTTTTTATTGGCTCCCTTTCACCTTTTTTCTTTTCTACTTGCAGAACTTTGCTCTTTATCCAGGTCTTCCTCCAGCCCTGATAAATTTTAAAGACTTCCATGTTTCTGCCTATAATGTTTGGTATTCCTTATTTCCCCACCTTTATTTAATAAGCCCCATACAAATATTTACAGTGTCTCCTTTTCACCTTGCTCAAGAAGAACCTGATGATTACTGAGTTATGAGCTCTAAATAAGGTCTTTGCAAATTTGGATAAATGTAACATTGCCTAAGCTTTAGCCATTTGCACTACTAATAAGGATGGAAATTAAACATGACGAGAGACTGCCTCCTATAAAGAGACTAGCATGGAAAGCAATGTTATTCATGCTTCCCACGCTTGCTCATAGGAATTGCATTTGGTAATTATAATAATGATGGCTCTTCAGACAAATACAAAATTCAAGGGAGACAGAAAGAAAGGGTTAGGTCCTAAGTCTCACAGCTAGATGGCGACAGAGCGGCCTCAGCGACAGCACATTTCATTCTACCTTGTTCCCTTTAATTTCTTTACTTGCCTCTAGATGGCAGTAATTCTAGTTCAGGTTTTTCCAGATCTCTCCCCTTTTCCACTTCTACACTACTTTAAATTCTTCCCTTAGCTTCTATTTCCTATTTGTAAAATTGGTGTTATGAGTACATCCTCTCTGGATTGTTGTGCGAATGAAAACGAGATCATCCCACGTTATCGGGTGCGTGTGTGTGTGTTACCATCATTGCACAATTTTAAGATTACCTAACAGTTTAGAAAACTCCAGACTTACAGTCTCATTTGCTTTGCTTTTTGGATGAATACTTGCTGAATTGACCAAACAAGTTTCTCAACATTTACTTTCCTTTATTATGATAGAGGATTTTTAAGGTAGGGATCCCTTTGGGACTTCTCATTACTACTGCTTCAGTTGGCCCTAAATTTACACAAGATTCAGTTGTCATCTTCAACCCCCAGATGAAAGGAGGGCTGTACTCTGGGGCCTCAATCTTCCATGCAACAACACTCTTAAAGCCACTGACTTGGCTTCTCACCTGGGCTTCCTTCCTGTGAGCCGCAGATAGAAGTCATAGATGATGGCAGGGGCCCGGTGGCTGACAGCATTCCAGTACTGGCTTGTGATGAGGTTGCTTGTGAAGTCTGCATTTGGCCTCCTAAAAGCCTTCTCAAATGGGGCTTTTTCAAAGGTTGCCAAGACTTGGAATCCTGGGGAAGAAAACAGAGTACTAAGTCTAGAAGCATATAAGCCCACTGTAGTGGAGGGCATTTGCAATGCGTCAAAATGATAAAGACTAGTGATTGCTGTGAAGAGTCTAGAATCAATCTCTAAGAACAATGTTAAGATATTTATGCGAGGCAAGAGGTCACCTACAAAATCAAATAATGAGAATGGGTTACAAAGTGGGTCCTTTTCCTGAAAACTTTATCTAAAACAACTTCTTGAGGGAAATAGTTTCAGTCAATACAGTAAAGTATTGTTCAGAAGAACATAAATCCATCATTTGATTCCCAGGTTATTTAGTCTATTCCGAAAGCCCCAAGACATTTCCTAAGTAGGCTCATTGATTGTAGAACCATCAGGAAAGTTTCTTCATATTTTAAACTTTTTACTTCTTTGTTATTTCTGCTTCTCTGGGGATACCCCAGACTCCACTGCCCATTTACTTTTGTCTCCAGATTGTTTTTTCCACAATATTTTTTTTTAATGATTAAGTAGATAAAACCTAGATAAAAGTTAAAAGACTCTTGATGTATATTTATAAAATAATTCTTTTCAAAAGATATTAATTCCAATTAAATACTGATTTTACCAATGTAAAATTTTCAAAGAATATACCTAAGTTCATTATTCAATTATGATAACTATATCAGTTATCATGGTAATAAAATTATTATCCTCGTTAAAGTGTGTTACTTGGAAATCTGTATAAAATATATATACCTTGTACAGAAGAGATTCTCAAGAAATATCTGATCCAGGAATCTGGACTCTTTTTCCTCCCAGAATGGGACTGCACAGAGACCTGTCCTCTACTCATATTTGAGGTACCAGCCCTCCACCTGAATTTGAATAGATCTCTTCCTCTCTTGGGGTCTCATATATAAAATAAAAAAAGGCCACTAGATTATTTCTAAGATTACTTTCAACTATGATATTGTATACTTTGATAAACAGAAAATAAGAGGTTTCAGCACAGAAGAAGACTTGAACTCCATCAGAAATGTAGTTTACATGTAGCATCTTTTTATTGACAAGCTTAACATAACTTGTTTGCTTCTTTAATGCCACTTTTTATGAGTAATTAAAAAATACCTTAATACCTTAATCCTGTTACTGAGGTAGAGGAGATGTATTTTTAATTCCAAATGTTTTCAGAATTACTCAGATATATGATCTAAGTAACTGGATATATGATCTAAAGAGCTTTGATGCCAGTAGATAATTTCATTTTTTCTGAAATAACTTTATGAATAGAATAGCATAGGAGAGTGCTCTGAAATGAAAATCAGATTCTAACAAATTAAGTACAAGTGATTTTTTTCTATATCTAGTATCTAAATAAGACTAGATGATCTAAAATTTTCAGATATTTGCAGAAATCAACTAAATTGATGGAGCACAACATTGATTAACTAATTTTCTATTAATGCAGGGTTGATTACTTCCATTCAATAAGATACTTTCAAAGTGACACTTATGGCTCGCTGTATAAATCAGTGAAGAGTATTATTGACTCAGTAACCTACATCTACTTGTTATTGATGATCCCACAGTCTTGATGGTGCAGCCAGGGGACAAGGGATGTGGGCGTGGGAGCAGCCCCCGCCTCAGCAGGCGGGGCATTTCCTCACTGACGTTATTTACAAGTGCTAACTTTCACTCGGTTTTATGTATTTTTAAAAATCTTCATAGCCAACGGACCCCTTATTGCTTGCAGTCATGTACATTATTCCTGCTGACCCCTTCTTTGATATTCCACAACACATTCTAGTTAACTCTTACACATTGATAATTATTAATTCTTTTATCTTGTACTTATTTTTTGTCTTTTTCTCCCATTAGACTCAAAGCTCCAAGACACATTTTGCCACATTTTTCCCCCGTGGTAGACACTACTACTGTGTGGGCAGATGCTAATAGTTATGTAGTTATATCTCTACAGGCACTTACCCATTTTGCCCCAATTACAAGGATTGAGGTTACCAGATGTACAGTGGTAGATTAATGTTGACTTAGGTCTGGAAAATGAAATAAAAATTAAATAAATACAACAAAATGGAGGACGAATGAAAGAAAGATAAGGAAAAACAACATGTAGGCAAGGATGTTTCAATAATTCCCATAACCAGGGCAACACTTCCAGCTTTTGTTCCTTCTTTGGGTAAAAATGCAAAATGGAAGAAGACGAATATGTGTGTTTGTGCATGTGCATGTGAACGAGATCTCAAATAAGTTGATGTATTTAGGGAGCAGATGGAGGTACCATGACAATGAGAAAGCAGATAATATCACTAATTCTGGACATGTTTATTGGGCAAAATATAGGCTATTTTTCTTCTAAGTTCAGTTAAGCCCTGTTGTATTGGAAAATATCTAAATGGCTGACTTCAAATAAAAATTTAATTCTGTTTGCCATTTGCTATCAGAGTCAAATATACAAACAACCTTTTTTTTTTTTTTTCTTCCCCCTGTGCTAGGAAACAGCCCCTCCCATGGTTATCTGAACTTTTGGCATGTAGCAGGACATGAGCAGTTGTATAAAATATAAAAGTTGCCCTTATTTCACCCACTTTTATCTCCTTTGCCTTAAAAAGGGGAGCTGTATTTTAGACTACTGATTAGAAAGGAAAGCCTTTTGGGGTTATGAGAATTTTATGGTTAAACAATTTAGAGTTTGCTACTTTATCCAAAATATGAAGCAGTATTTATAAAATATTTCCATGCATATGTGATGGCATATTTGGAACTATGTAAAATATTGAGACTGATCCTTTCTGACATTTGGGGTCTACTACAATCAAACGCACATATTTTGAAACTAAGCCTAACATATTCACCCTCCTCCTCATCAAATGTTTGAAAGCCGGCTTCCACATGCGCACCTGTGAACGGCTGTGTACCATCCCACAGCCAAAGTGAGATTGACGACTGTATCAACGGGAATTAAATCTGCCACAGCCATCGGAGTAGCTCTTATGGACCGAAGAAACCCTTTCCCAGCCTGCATAGGAAAAAGAACAGTAAGTACTTAACCAAGTTTTAAGTAACAGCTGGGACTAATACTAAAGTAATGCTGCTAGTTAACAACAGTTAACACTGACTCAGGGCTTACAGGTTAACACGCTAAGGCTGACTTCTCTCGGCCTATCCAACCCACCCCTACCTACAACCAACTCCCGGCCAAGTCCATCTCAAATGCCAATTTCCATAGAGGTCCTCAGGTTCCTTTAGGGGTGGAGTTCCTCCAATTTGTAAGAGGTTAGTATGTTCAGCTGATGAACAAAGACCAAGAACAGTTTTTCACATTTAAAAATTAATTCATAAGATAACTTAAGAACTAAGGTTCCCAAATTTTCCATTAAGATTCGTTTACCATTTTTAAAAATTTATTTAGCCTAAAGAGAGAGCGAGAAAGATAACAAATGGGGAGGAGAGGCAGAGAGAGAATCAGGCCTTCTGCTGAACAGGGAGCCCAGACACAAGGCTCAATCTCAGGACCTGAGCCCAAGGCACACACTTCACTGAGTCATCCAGGCACCTTTCAGGTTAGCATTTCTTAAGTGACACCATTTTCTGCTAGTTCTCACTAACTTACAAACAACAGTAGCCTCTAGAGGTCTAAGAGACATTTTAAAAAGTTAATAGACTTCTACCGTTCCATAAATACTCTTTATTACTTAAGGAAAGGCCACCATTTTTTGTTAAGTAACTTTGTTCACTTCAAAGATGTTATATAAATGTAAGAATTGGGAATTATTCACATTAATAAATAAGTCATACCAATAAATATATAGGTTATAGTCATGTTCACTGACCTTATGAAGTTATTGATACCCTGCATATTTCCAGCATTGATTTGCAGTGGTTAGCACTTTCCTATATTCCTAATCTCTATTTTCTTGTGACTGATTCCCCTTCCTTTTGATGTAAGAAATCAGTCTGAAAGATTTTAGAAAATCTGCATCCCTGTGCAGCTTTGTAAATAATATAATAAACCTCACTCTAGGATCATGTAAAAATAATTATGTTCTAAGTTACCAAATGTTCACCCCAACTAAGATCTTAAGATGAAAGAGTTGGGGTGCCTGGGTGGCTCAGTCAGTTAAGCATCTGCCTTCAGCTCAGGTCATGATCCCAGAGTCCTGGAATCAAGTCCTACATAGGGCTCTCTGCTCAGCGAGGAGCCTGCTTCTCTTTCTCCCTCTGTCTGCTGCTCCCCTTGCTTGTGCTCTCTCTTCTCCCCCCTTCCATCATCAAATAAATAAATAAATAAAAATATTTTTTAAAATAAAAAAAAATGAAAGAGTTGAAGACAGGTGGAGAAACAAAAAGAGAGGGGCTGCTAGAAAGAAATCAGAAGTTCTCTGCTGCTGTCTTTGACAAATAGTCATAATTCACTCTTATGTTTGTATGTTAGTTCACGTGGGACCTAGCTCTGAAGCACGGCATTTCTAACAAGATTTACACTCAGGGAGAGAAGTGAATTCCTATTCATCATCCTAAAGAGCAGAGAGGCCGTTCATGTCCTATAGTGCTTCCTCCTGAATTGTGTGCTGGCGCACACCTCCCATCACCTAGATCAGCCTTCACCGCAGGGACCTAGAGGCACCGCTGATGTTTCTCCTTGTTTGGGAGAGGAGTATTGGTGAAAAGCGTTTTCTCTATTCATTCATTTTTAATAGGAGAAAAATTTGCTCTAATTGGTGGTTCTCTTTCTTGTATCTGTTGAGGACTATTAGTCATGTATTTTTATTATACATAAAATTTCTATCCATACACATTAACTCTTGAATGTGTATTATAACGAAGAATAATCTTTGAGAATGTGATTTTTTGTTGCCTCCCCAATTTACTGTATTAATTCGAGCTATTAATAAATAGCGAAAAGGAGGAAACACTCCCCTCTTGTGGTAATTAAAGGGAAATGCAGACATGGTCCTTGATGCTCAGACTTCCCAAAAATAAAACTCCTCAAGAGTAACTGATGATATCACAGTGCTTCTGCTTTCCTGATAATAAAATCTACAAATAATAAAAGTAATTTCATCCTGCCTCTATTTCCCAACCAGCAGAATTGAGATTAAGTGGCTTCAATTGTAGTTACTAAAGTAACACTTAGGGATTTGGATCAATGAAGCTAAACCAACACTAGGCATTTTATTACCATTCCTCCACCACCTTCCAAGGAGTTATTTCTACATTATTATACGTACCGCAATAATGAGCCCACTAGGTCCATTTAGGTTATCAACCCAGCCCTAAAAGAAAAAGATCTCTATTAGTTACACATGTCAGGAAATCATTATACGTCTATGCAATGTCTGCAGTCTGATTTTAGTAAGTTTCAAACAAGAGCACTGAGATCCCAGCTGATAGAACGGTCTCATCCAATATATCTAAGATCACAAACAAAGATCGCTGGCAAAGCACTGGATATTTCTGCACTTGTGCAAGAATGAAAATTCTGCCAGCATCTTTTTTTATAGGGGGGGAGGAGTCATGGGGAGTTTCAGTTTGTTTTATGACATCTTAGAGGTTAAACTGAACCTTGACTTAATATCGTAACTTGTTAACCAAGTCACTAGCCATCACTTTTCTTTACCTCCGGCCTGATCTTAACTCCAGAGGAACACTACATATCAAACATGATTTGTAGGAATGATCCATTTCTGGAAAATCTGAAAAGCCGAGCACCCATACTCTATTTGCATTAGCTTGCTCAGAGATGTTCACGGGAAGAATATGTTATGGAGCTGTTGGAGGAAAAACGTCTTCTTGAGCTTGTATCCTAAGCCCTAAGCAAGTCAGTTGACCTTATTATGTCTATTTCTTCATCCGTGAAAGTTAAAATGTGTGTTTAAATAGGGCAGGGGGGAGAATAGAGAAGAGGGAAGACCTAATGTTTATTTAACTAGGGACCAGGCACTACACTAAACACTCCTTGTACATGGTCTCATTTGATTGGCTCCCCACATGTGGGTCCAGTATTGGGCTAAAATAGCTTAAGCCCAGGTTTATAGATGAGACTGCTCAAAAGCCTGAATTTTCAGTAAGTGATAGAGCTCAATTTTCTTTGGCCCTAAAGCTTCACAGAATTGCTTCAAAAAAGATAGTATAATTCGGTGTACTTTCAAAAGGATACAGAAATACACAGATGCAAAAATTAATTATTCCTAAACTGAGAACCCTGTGGTTTTTATTTACCCTGACAGTTATAAAACTACCAAAATGGCCACCAAGAACATTCTGGTATATTTAAACTATAGTGGGTAAGCCAAGAACTAAAACTATCTGCTACAACAATTTTCAGACTCCAGTGAATGAGAGTCTAATGTAAGACCTCCATCCAACTCTGGGACAGACAGTAGAATCTCCAGAGGAACCTCATGCTGGATAAACCCTGAACCAAATGTGGAATTTTGTCCTAATATAATGGGTTTGTATTTGATTTGCTGCACTCAACTATACGTTCTGAGAAGAGAGAGAGAGAAAAGGACATCTTCGGAAAGTAACAGGGTGAGAAGGATGATGGTTTGGAAGCAAAGCAAGGAATCCAGACAAGTGGACTTACCGGAAAAGGCTCCTGCCAGGTTGCTCCCACAATGGAGGGCCTTATGATGGCAATGTTTAGGTTCCCGCTCTCCTGCTGCACCACCATCTCACCCAAGGCCTTGGTATACGTGTAAGTATTGGGCCGATCACCGATCAGCTTGGGGGTGATCTCATCAATAATAGCATCATCTAACCACCTGTGGGTAGTCAGAGTCAAAAAGAATTCTAGTAACATATGTTAGACAATAGACAGGAAGGAAGGGAAGAAGGGAGGAAGGAACCTCCAAACGAAACACAATCAAACAAGACTTCCCCTTTCTCGCTTGAGTTCTGGAATTCAGAACAGTCATAGGATACCAAGGCTGAATGGGCACCCGTCCAAACCCCGACTGCTGGATGAGCTCTTCGCTCTGCACCATGAGGCCCGCTCTTACCAGTTGAGTCCAGCTTCCTCCCACCTAGACTGGTAAATTCAACAGCCATGCAATCTACTACTTTATTATGCACGATCTCTAATTATCCTCAGTTATTTCCTCTTCGACTGGCTCAGGAGTACACCCATGAGGACACCTGTGGGTGCCAGCCGTGCTCAGAGCATGCCATGTGCTGTGTTCGTGGAGCTTAGAGGCTCCCACCCCAGGCTTCCCAGGGTTCTGGGATGAACCCCTGTTCATCCGGGGTTGTCCTGTTCACACCTAGCGCACCTATCTTGCAACCTTTCGCTTTTTACTTTTAAAATTCCATTCAGTTCTCATCAAAGAAAAGCAACGACATTTAGCAGAGCTACATTCTGTTTTAGCAAATCTATGGAATGCATTTTGAAGCTATATTTACAGTCATAGTAATAACTCAGTAATTTTTCCCAGAGATTTCTCTTGAATTCTGAGATTCTCTAGTAGCTATTAATAGTCTGTCAGGAGGCAGGATTGTACTACTCTGAAGCAGCTCTCATAGTGACTGGTGAACACCTCTCCTTACAAAAGGACATGTATCATGAGAAACTGAGTTACCATGACAGCCGCCTAATCTCTTTTTTAAAGATGTCAGCACCCTTTTGATAATCCCAAAGTCTATCTGCCCTTCTCAAAGAAAGCAATAAAATCGTTGATTAAATATTTAATGTTTCTCTTAGTTGACAGACCTATTTGGTTAACCATTTGTTACAATAGAATTTTTCAAAAACCAGGCTACCTAAATATGTTAGTGTGATTTTTATAATCGATGGGCTTGGTACATTTGTTCCTACCTTCAAGGGCTGAGCTCAGTCATACTATTTTGATTATAGAAGAATCTTAGCTGTTATTGCTTTGCTCTCATGACAAATTATTGGACATTTACGATGTGCTTATGCCAATACTTACTCAGAGACACAACCCTCAGGTTTGAGAACACTCATTTGATGTTGGAGTGGGACATGAGCACTGTCTGTAACGTTTTGGTTTTCCTTACTTTGCTGCTATTAGTGCTGAGTGTTTTCTAGATACTCAAATACCGTTTGATTTAAATTGAATAGGGAAAAAAGGTCAAGAAGTTCCTAGAACAAAAGCAATTCCACATACTTAGAAAAATGGAAGATTTTCTAATTATATGGCCCCCTGAGGTTAGGGATAAAGCATGTGGGATAATGTAGGCACCTCTCCATTTCATGATGGTGTTATCATTACCTCATTTTATCTGATGGTCCACAGTGGATTAACTGACCTAAGACCATTTTCTTTCACGTGCAAACTCACACAGACTGCAAAAACCAGGTCAGGAAAAATACAGCCTGATCAGGCTGTAAAGAAACAAATTCTTAAGAATACATGAGAACATAACCAGGCACTAAGATGATACGTCACAGGGCTGGGACCAGCTGTGGTCATTGATGTTGGTGTGCATGGAAAGGGAGTTCGCCTATCTTAGAAAATGTTGGTTTCAGGGTACCTGGGTGGCTCAGTTGTTTGAGCATCTGACTTCTGGTTTCAGCTCAGGTCATGATCTCAGGGTCAGAAGATGAGTCCCAGTTTGGGATCCACAGTCAGCAAAGAGTCTGCTTAAGGGTCTCTCTCCCCCAGCTTATGCTCATACTCTCTCTCTAAAATAAATAAATAAATCTTTTTTTTTTTTTTTTTAAGAAAATCCTGGTTTCATAGATTACTAAGAACACAATTGTAAAAGAAGTTGCCATGCCCTGTGAATGGTTGCCTCTTATATTTGTGGCTCTTTCTGTATCCCACTGAATTAGCTTCTTGATTCCTCAGTTTTTATTGGTGAAAAATGGCAATCATTATAGCTGTTCTAATTTTCAATTCATCATGAGAACAAACAGGAATTTTCACAACTGCACTTAAAGCTCTTTGATAAAGCCAAATGAGCCAATAAACTGAAGGAATTTTTGATGTTTGGTAAAAGAACAAAGGGGCATGTATCTACAAATGTAACAGTTTTAAATTATCTTTTCTGATGCAAGCAAACAGTCCTTAGCCCATCTCATCCTGGGTTCAAAGAGGACGTTGGTATAAGCAGCACACAGACCCACTGGTTAAGTGGTGATACCCTTTAAGAGACCTATATTCAGTTAATGCTCTTCTTTACCAAAGTCTGATTTGCTATTTGTTCTCAATTTTTTTGATGAACAATTTAAAAAAATGTATTGATTTGAGGAAGAAAGAGAGAGAGAGAGAACGCGAGCAGGGGGAGAGGCAGAGGGAGAGAAACAGGCTCTCGGCTGAGCAGGGAGCCCAATGCCGGGTTCAATCCCAGACCCTGGAATCATGCCCTGAACTGAAGGCTGATGCTTACCTGACTAAGCCACCCAGGTGCCCCTTCTCAGTTTGTTTTTAAAACAGTGAGGTTGGCATGGAAAAAGACATTCTATAAATAAAAGTACATTTCTAAAATTAACCAAATGCTCTTCAGGGTACCTGAGATGTTTCGAACCCATAGGTCCCAGATTCTAAACTTCTACTTACATTGCTTAAAAAGAAGCAAAAAGTTAGTGAAGATTTCAGAAAGCAATGTACATACTATTTCCTATAAATATTACTATCTTTTTGGGGGGCGGGGCTTGAAACTTATGCATCAACTTAGTATCATTAATGATTTCATAATTTAGGTACTTTTTAAATGAAATAGTAAGAGGAATATAAATTTTTCCTCCTAGTTTCCTTAGGCAACAAGACTAGTGGTACTTCGGATGAAGTTTTCTGCGGAGCAAGTACCGGACACGCGGCCATGGTCATGTTTGCTCTCTCCGTCTCCTGTCTGAGTTAGGTTTTTCCCTTGATTCCTGCAGGGATCCTGCCGTAGGTTCCTGTGTCAGTTTCAACGTGGCAGAGTTGGCTTCAGAGCAAATTTACACTTTTTACTGGGGTCAAGGGGATTCCTGTGCCTGGTGCTGGCTGTGAGCTGGCCTCTGCATTTCCCCCTTGACTTCTACTAAGCACCTATTCTGGCCTCCAGTGGCCTGATAATATGAAAATTATTCAGTCTGTCTAGGAAGCAGTGTAACCCAGCTCTGATTTGTATTTAAAACCGGATAACACTAAAAGTACACAGAATTTTCTGGGTTGTTTTGGTTTGCTGCGTAGATGCCACCTTAAGCCTATACAATTCTGACAGTAAATGGACAAAATCAAAATGAGTGTTTTCCTTTCCCCTGGAGTAGATACACTGTCTTAGTGTTAACAATGTGTTCTTCAGCACCCAGACAAGACTACTTTCCAACATCTGACTTCCTTTCATATCTCTGCTATAGCTGACAGTTGCCCACGTTTGATCAAAAACACCTTTTTTCACATGGCAGATTAACTGTGCTTCTGGAGGCCAGGTAGCTGCAAGAGCATGATTTTGAGTAGGTACAAATCTTTTGGGGAAAGCCTCTAGGAATGGTGGGGTGACAAGCAAAGAGAGTGGGGAGGCTGGGGTGCGTGGGTGACTGGAATACGAATGAACCTCGTGTCAAATGAGAGACATTACACGAAAAAGCACTTTGAGGCAGTTTCCCCCAAACTTGCCTGCTCGTCAGTAAGACTTATGTCGGGCCTATGACAAAAGTTCAGCTCCCTGGGCATCATCTTAGAACCTCCAAACCAGTCTTCAGGGGCAACAGCTTGATCACCTTGATTTGTAGCCAGTGGAGTGGTGCTTGTTGTGGTCAGGCAAACTGAGGAATCACCAGTATCAAAGGACGCCACCCCACAAATGTTAGCCTTGAACAAATTGGGATTAGCTCTGAGAGAGCTTTACTTTACTCCACTTCTTGGAGTAAAACTTTCAGTGGACTTGAACTTTAAAGGATTTCAATCCTGGACACTAGAGATGGAATCTGAGGGTTGATTAGAAGGTATGTGCAAGCCCACATGCAAAGCAGTGGCCACATCCCATTCAGTCTCCTGTCCCCGAACACGGAGGTGTTTTTTGGTATCTGTTGTCACTCCCCAGTTCTTGGTCTCACCCCACAACATGGCAGGTCACAACTGTCCCTGCCTCTGACAACTGCCCAGGCAGATCTACCCCCTTCCTTTGTGACCACTAACATTCCTAAAGCCCGCTTTCATCCAAGTCTTTTTTTGATGAAAACAAAATGGAAGCACCAACCAAACAACCCCCCCCCCCCGCCATACACATACATGCGTGACCCTCCTGCCGTGGATCCCTATTGCCTCTAGAATTAAATACAGTCCTCCCCACGGCATTCAAAACTCTCAGGGCAGCCCCAGCCCCACTTTCCTACAAATAACAACTGCACTGCCCAGGGCCGCATCCCCAGCATGCCTCCAGCCTTCCTGCTCCCCTGGCTGTGCCTCGTCTGTGCACCCACCTCACCCTGCCACACCGTGCCTCCTCTCCCAAGTCCGTGTGCTGTGCCTGTCTCCACAGGGTCTTTCCACTGCCACCACCGACTCCATCTAACTTCTGCTACCATGCTCCATGTATAATGCTACCCTGCCCTGTTTTGTGTTTTACTGGGAGCTCCTTGAGAACACAGTCTCTATTTTAAGAAAGCACCTTTTAATCTCTCATACAGTCGAATGCGTGGGAGTACGGAAAAGGGCTGCGTGACCAAATCATGGGGCTACGGAGAAAAACAGTGTCCCTGTAACTTAGTAGCTGGGAGAATTCTGAAGCCTTCCTCGGCCTTTTGGAGCTTCTGTTCCTTTATTAGCCCAGTAGCAGCAACACATACCACCAGCCCCACAATATTACCGTAAGGAACCGATGTCTGTGAAAGAGTCTTTACTCACAATAATTGCTCGGTGATGAATGAGAGCTGTCCTTCCCTTCTTAATGCGTACTTACTAGATTGATTTAAGGATGCTAACTAAAGCAGTAAAGATTTATGGATCCATTTTTCTAGTTTCGGGCTATAGTTATTTCCAGTTTTTATATAGCTACAAAAATCTTTTCCTTCTGTCTCTCCTAAGAGGAGTTAACTTGGCCTGAAAAAGAGGGAAAGAAAGCAGCAATCTTTCCCGGTCTGTTATGTGCACTTTAAAAAATAAACATTCTACATGAGTCATTATTCCAGAAAACTGGAATTTCATTGGTAGTTCCTCATCCATTTATGCATAGGAGTTCCTAAAGGTACCCACCCCCAACTGCAGAAGCTAGAAATAAGAAGACAGGGAGATGGGGAAGAATAGTGACATAATTCCATGATAAAATGCCTGTGATGATTGGGATGAGGGCCGGACACGTGCAGGTGTGAGAGCTGGAGAGGTCTGTTTTCCTAATGCTGATTCATGGCCACAATTGTCATACCAATAAGAAGCATTAACTCCTAATTGGGTCTGGCCTCAGGTTCAAAGGCTTCCAGAGGAGAGCCCTGATGTCCGAGGAGGAATTAACCAGGGAAGCAGAGGTGGAGGTAGTTTCTAGAAACAGAACTGTCATAAGCCAAGGCAGAGCGGCATGAGGGAGAGGAGTAATGACTTCAGTGTGACCACCGCACAGACGTAAAGGGAGGGTTGGCGGAGATGACGCTGGACAGCTGGTCCTGAATATAAAATTCTGAATTAGTAAGTTGTGGTTATGACTTTTCCTTGTTTTTAAAAAAGAAGAAAACCTTGGTTTCTTAATTATATGCAAAATGGGTTCTGTTGAGACAAAATTTATTTCATTTTTACTTGTTTGGCTGTATATTTTTCAGAATAATTATATTCCTTGGGGAGCAGTAAATGAGAGACTCGAATTTTGTACAAATGTCAATTCCGGTTTGATCATCAATCATGTAGCTATCCCTGGGTTTCCCCAGGGGACATGGAGTGGGCGAGGATGGCAAGCGCTGGGCACCCGAAGAGAAACCAACTCCTCTTCTGGGAGGTGAGTTTATTCTTCTTGGAGACCTGGGGATCCTGAGAGGACACAGTCTGGGAGGGAGGAAGTGCTGCGGAGGACCGGGAGAAGCCCCTCGCTGGGGCAGAACTGAAGCTGCAACTCCTGTCCCCTTTCTCTGGCAGTCTCTGCAAGACTCTGTCCTGCCTCACATCGTGCTGTCATGTGTCAGCTGCTAGACGGGTCAACAGTGGAGGAAGGCTCTGGGATCTCAGCAGAGTCTGCACTCAAACAGCTCTGCCCCTTTCCTGGGCACAGCAAATATGGACATACCACACAGACCAAGAGACAACACTGTGAGAGGGCAGCTAACCGAAAAGAAATCGATTCCACCCCAAAACACCCTGAGGCCTTCCACATCCACTCTCCTGTACTGACGTGGGGCATCAGAGTCTCTTATCTCCAACTCTCCTGACAAGCTCTGAGCTCGGAAGGTCCCTTTGCTTAAGGGACTTAAGCAAGTCACCACTTATGAGCTACGTGAGGTAACCTCCGGGTCCTTTGGATGACTTCCATTCTTCTTTGTCCTGGATATTTTTAAATGACAGGTAAAAATATCTATTCTCAGGACTGTAGGAGATAAAAATGTTTGCCCTGAAGGGAGTGAACTCTTGATTTAGCTAAGCTTCATTTTAAAGAGCCTATCTTAAATAGAGATACAGTATTACATGAAATTAAAATCTGACAAATTTCATGGTGAAGTAGTCTATTTTCTCAGCCGGAATACCTTTTTACAGTTGTTGTTGTTTTTTCTAAACAAGATAAACTTGTTAAATTGAACAGAAGAATGAAGACCCAGAAAACGAAAACACTTATTCTGAGACTAGGGCCTGACTTAAGAACAAAGTGGCTCCTGTTAGTAGGCAGGAAGAGAAAAATGCTAGTTATTTTTCCTCCACCACAAGACAATAAGGAAAGCGTATCTCAGTCTCCTAGCCCAAGAGACTTGCACTTTCTGCCAGAGCTGGGAGGATTTCCACTTACCTAGGAGTTCTTCTTCTTCTTCTTATTAATTTTTTAAAGATTTTATTCATTTATTTGAAGAGAGATAGGAGAACTCAAGTAGACAGAGCAGCAGGCAGAGGGAGAGGGAGAAGCAGGCTCTCTGCTAAAGCAGGGAGCCCGACACAGGGCTCCATGCCAGGACCCCGGGGATCATGACCTGAGCTGAAGGCAGACGCTCAACCGACTGAGCCACCCAGATGTCCCACATCTGAGCTCTTCTTTATTAACCTTTGGATCAGCTGCCATTAAACACTCCCAAGCACAACAACTGCTTTCTATCACTCATCATCACTACAAGATGAGCACTGTTATCACCCCCATTTCACAAATGAAGGAAGTGAGGCGCAGAGAGGCCAAGGAACTCACTCAAGGTCACACAGACAGGAAGCTGCAGAAGCCAGGTCGGACAGACGCAGAAGGCTTGTTCCTTCACTTTTACACTGTACACTCTACTTCCTTCAGTGACCACGCTGAGTATGGAGTGACAGAAGCATTCCCATGAGCCCATTATAATCCTAAACTACTTCACAAAACTCCTTGGCATTTTTGGTGTTGTGATGTTCAGTTAGCCACCATAGAATACACCATCAGTTTCTGACGTCGCGTTCACCCAGTGCTCATCACCACTCGTGCCCTCCTTGATACCCACCGCCCTGTGGCATTTATCCATGCCCGTCCTTCCCCATCACCAAGCACTGGACTCCCCACGCTGGGATGAAGGGAACAGCAGGGATCAGACAGCGAAAGCTAGCACCTTTGCAGAGCACGCTACTTCAAGAGTGCCTTGCTTTGCTACCTCATTAATGGATGCCTACAAAGAATCAAAGAGAACCAGGATCTGCCCACCTCCTGACCCCCTCATGTGACCCAACTTACTCCATGGAGTCGATGATTTTTTTTGGCTCCACAGGGCACGGGTAGATGACCTCATCGATGTGCTTCAGGTTACAATTTGAAAAGGCAGTGGAGATATGAATGAAGGCTTCAAGCTTTGGCATCTGACTGGCCATGAGCAAGAGCTGCTGGGTGGCAGTGACGTTGAGTTGCACGGCGTGTCTGCAGGAGGAAAAGCAGAAGAAGTACAATGAGGCAACTCGATGTTCTGCTTTGCTAGAACGTCACCTACTCCAATCATGGGCACGTACGTCTCATTTCTGCTCATTGAGTATGTGCTCATTTCTGTGGCTGCACCAAAGGCCCAGGAAGAAGAGCACAGATCATAGCTACACAGTTGTGTGATGCCTGGAATGTGTTATAGTTGATGCCGTGTTCTGTGCACATAAATCCTAGTCATTGAAACATTATTTGTATTGCATTTAGAGATAGCTTGGTCCAAAATCAACTGGAAGGAAAAAAAAATCACAATCTTCTGGATGTTTAAAGGGGTTTCTTAAGCAGCCACTAAAAATATAAAGATACATAAATTGAGCATCTAACTCAAGAAGCTGTAAAAATTCAAGTGAATTGTAGGAGAGTAGCAGTGGATAGAGAATGAGAAATAGAAATTTCTATTGCAGGGGCACCTGGGTGGCTCAGGGGGTTAAGCCTCTGCCTTCGGCTCAGGTCACGCTCTCAGGGTCCTGGGATCAAGCCCTGCATCAAGCTCTCTCCTCAGCAGGGAGCCTGCTTCCCTGCCTACTTGTGATCCCTGTCTGTCAAATAAATAAATTTTAAAAATCTTAAAAAACAATAAAAAAAGAAAGAAATTTCTATTGCAAAGGTCCAGGTCAGACCTAAAAATCAATGTCAAAATCCCAAATTTTTGCTAATAGAATACCAAGTTATACAAGTATAATATGAGATGACAATAAAATGGTTCATTCTAGAAACACAAGGTTTATACAATATCAGGAACCCTATTAATCTAACCAAAAAAGATAATAAAAAAGAGAAAAACTAAATGATCCTCGATATGTATTTTGAAAATTTTAAAATGATGTTCAGTATCCAATTCCATTTTAATTTTTTAAAAATCATTAAAAGAAGAATAAATGATTAAAATATACTCCTTTCCCTTTGCTAGCCTGTATCATGTTTAATGGTGAAAAGTTAGGAGCACTGCTTTTAAAGTCAGGGGAACCAAGGGGTTCCTGGGTGGCCCAGTCGATTAAGCATCTGCCTTCAGCTCAAGTCATGATCTCGAGGTCCTGGGATGGAGCCCTGCATTGGACTCCTTGCTAGGCAGAGAGTCTGCTTCTCCCTCTCCCTCTGCCTGCTGATCTGCCTACTTGTGCATTCTCTCTCTCTCTCTCTGTCAAATAAATAAATAAAAACTTAAAAAAAAAAAAGTCAGGGCCAAGAAGAATGGCTGCAATTACTACTACTACTTAATATTGCTCTGAACTTCCACCTGGTAATTAAAGAGGAAAACATAAAGAATTAGCAGATGTAACTGTTGTAAAGGCAGTCACAAAAATCCCCATCAGATTACATAATTTTGTATCTCGGAAACAAACAAAGGAGCTAAAAAAAAAAACCAACAATGAAAAAACCTACCCTGAGACATGCAATGATTCATTCAGTAAAGTGTCCATTTATAAAAGTCATGTTAAAGGAAAAAACTGGAGAATACGGTGGAAGAAAGGCATATATTCAAAACTGAACATTTAAAAAATATATCCAGTTAAGAAAAAAGGAACAGACTATATACAAAAATAAAACTTCACTAAGGGTTATAGAAAAATTGAATAAACAATATATTGTTCTTAGATAGGAAGAGCCAATGTTTTAAATATGTTGTTTTTCTAAAGTAGTTGACATGTTCATATTCAGTAATCCTAATCAAATTCCCAGCTTTCAAAGAAGTTGGAAAAATTATCTTAAGCAGATGAGAATAGTCAGGAAAATTCTATAAAAAGAGAATGATGTGCGTATACTTGCCTAATAAAGTAAAAAATTACTGTAATAAAATACTGTGGTGTTGGGAGAGAAAGCCTAAGTAATGGAACAAAAATAAAGAGTCCAACATTGGAAATTCAGTATATTATAAGAGCTTCATTAAATAAAGAGTAAAAACAAATCATTTAATAAATGTTTCTTAAGAAGTAGTCATCTGTTAGAAATTTCTCAAAAGCTACTCTATATTTACACCCACATCACTTTCCTTTTTATAGAATTTTCCTATTTCTATTTATAGGCAAAAAAAAAAAACACACCTCTAAATGGGTCAGAGATGTAAAGGAGAAAATTAAGCAATAAAAATTGTAGAAGAAATTATGAATAATGCATAAATAATAAAAATAGTTGAGAACAAATGATAAAGTATTTTGAGCTTTGTAAA
Organism: Mustela nigripes; assembly: GCF_022355385.1. Classification (NCBI taxonomy): domain Eukaryota; kingdom Metazoa; phylum Chordata; class Mammalia; order Carnivora; family Mustelidae; genus Mustela; species Mustela nigripes. Next base: position 65,352,180 of record NC_081562.1, read on the forward strand.
AGACCAAAAATCAATATGCTAACTATTCCAACAAGTCTTAAGATTGACAAGAAAAAAATGTTTCAGTAGAAAAACAGGCAAAGAACATGAATAGGCATTTCACAAAAGAGTAAGATGCCAATACTATGCAGCCATCAAAAGAAATGAAATCTTGCCATTTGCGACATGGATGGAACTAGAGGGTATTACGCTTAGCAAAATAAGTCAAGCAGAGAAAGACAACTATCATATGATCTCCCTGATATGAGGAAGTTGAGAGGCAACGTGGGGGGTTTGGGGGGTAGGAAAAGAATAAATGAAACAAGATGGGATGGGGAGGGAGACAAACCATAAAAGACTCTTAATCTCACAAAACAAACTGAGGGCTGCTGGCAGAGTTTCCGGAGAGGGGGGGTGGGGTTATGGACATTGGGGAGGGTATGTGCTATGGTGAGTGCTGTGAAGTGTGTCAACCTGCCGATTCACAGACCTGTACCCCGGGAGATAAAAATATATTATATGTTTATTAAAAAAAAAAAAAGAATAAGATGCCAATCAGCATTTCCATGCCCTCAACTTTTCTCATTATCAACAAAATCAAAATCAAAATACGGATTGGCATTCCCATTATATTGCCAACATTAAAAGTAAAAAACGATAATCCAGTATGCCTGTGGGTGTCAGAAATGAGGATTCATGTGCACTGGGACAACGGAAATCAATACTGCCCATGTGGAAAGCCATGTAGCATTATATGTCAAAATGTAAACCGTTTCTAACCTGGGCACATCTGGTACATCTCTAACAATTTTACTTCTGGACATTTACCCAAAGTAAAGCACACAATGGTATAAAAAAAAAAATGCAAGCACAGAGATGTTCACTGAAGCATTGTTTATAATACTGGAAAATTCAAACAATCCAAAAATATCCACCAATATAGAACTGGTGGAGTATACTATAGACACGTAAAATGGAATGTCATACAGTCATTAGAAATTATAGAGAATATCTATTCACAAGGAAAGATATAACCAAGCAAGTTGCTAAAAAATTATCAGTATGATGCCATTTTTTGGTGAAGTTGAACATAAGTCTATTTTATTATGGATGTGTAAAGAAAAGCTGGAACGGATGCTCTCTATGATATTAAGTGGTAGTCTCCGGGTGGCGAGATTTTTGGAGTTTGAGTCCTTTGAATTTATTTTCATGGAGAATATACCTTTAAATTTTTTTTTTAATTTAAATTCAATTTAGTTAACATGGAGCGTCTTATTAGTTTCAGGGATAGAATTTAGTGATTCATCGCTTGCGTACATCTTTTTTCTTTTTTAACAGAAACCGCAAGGAAACTGACATGCATATGTACACGCGCACACATGCACCTGTGTGCGCCGTGAGCAGGAAGTGGGCACATACCTCAGATGATCATCGAAGCGCACGGTGGCCGCACAGTGGAAGATAATGTTTGTACAGGAGAGAAGCTCTTGCATGTCCTCCTTGCTGATAGCAAAGTCATTATGATTGAGGTCCGCGTAGATAGCTCGGATCTTCTCATGCACGTTTGGACAAACTTCTTTGACTTTTTGAAACAGCTAAAACATAAATAGAAATCAATATGCAGACAGCGTCATCACCATCCCATTGCTCTTGTTTTTGTTGATGTGTCACATCGCAATTCGCAAAAACTGTTTTTATCTGTAATACCACTCAAAGAAGGCATTTACTCAAGAGCCATTTGTTTTACCTCCTGCAATTTGGTCAGCTTGGTATAATTTCCACTCCTCTTAACTTGATAAACATTCAAAAAAGTCATTTCTAATAACCAGTAAGGAGTGTATTTTGAGCCTTTCCTGCAGGGTTGAAAGAATGACAGTGAGCCGTCCATATTCTGCCCCTCCTCTTTTCCCCATGTTTATATATGGTGATTGTTTCCATTTTTGGCTGGGAAATATGGCTTTCAGTGCAAAATTACCAGCCTTTGCAAATTACCAGCAAAGCCACCAGCTTTTACAAGGGAGGTCTCATGGATGCAAATTCGAAACAACTTAGTTAACTGGCCCAGAGGAACAGTATTAGGTCTTAGCAGCACAAACAAATAACAAATTAACAAATTAACAAAATAACAAATTCGGTGAATCTGTAATGGGTAAAACAAATACAACTTTTATATAATCTCATTCCAATATCGATGGCAGTTATTGTCTAGTAAGAGAATTACATGAGCTCATGTACGTTTTATGGGATATTAATTGATTTCTTAATATTCTAACTTCTTTATAAAGGAAAAGGAAAGAGCCTTGGCAGTTTTAGCTTTTATTACCCTTGTTCAGATGGAACAGTCTCTACTTTCCCCTCCACACACAAGTTCTTAGATTCAACTGGTATTTTCCATTTTCTCAAAGAATGTAATTAAAAAAAAATGTTCTTGGTTTTAACCTGTTTTGACAAAAGGAAATTCTACTGTAGTATTGGCATGGGCTAATAGCAGTGAGAAAAAATAAAGCTAAATGTTTAGGAAGGTTAGGAGCGGAGAAAACTAGTCTGTGGTTTTTTTTTTTGTTTGTTTGTTTGTTTGCTTTTAAGATTTTATTTATTTGTCAGAGAGAGGGAGAGAGAGCGAGCACAGGCAGACAGAAGCAGAAGAAAAGCAGGCTCCCTGCCAAGCAAGGAGCCCGATATGGGACTCGATCCCAGGACACTGGGATCATGACCTGAGCCGAAGGCAGCTGCTTAACCAACTGAGCCACCCAGGCATCCCTGTGGTTTTAATCATAGTAGAGTAGCTGAGCCTATTCCCTTTACCCCTTCTGCCCCCGAAGACAGTTTGCATGTCTTCCTTGATCCTGAATAGCAGGCTTCTTCCCTCCACTGGAGATCTATCCTAGGCTCTTTTATTGGCTAATAAGAAATCAATCTAAGGTAGTAAAAGAAACCATGTCTCATCTGAATCAGAGAAGACCATGTTAGAGGCCCTTGTGGGAATCTAGTGAAGATGATCAGAGAAGGAGGTCAAGTCCACATATTGACCTGGTGAGCTACTACACTTTGAGCTACCATTTTTTTTTTTTTTTCTCTGCAGGAGCAGCCTTGCAGTAGCAATGGGACTAGAGTTCTGAAAAGCGTTTGGAGGTTAGGTCAACCCTCAAAGGTTTTGAGACATTTGGGACTGATGCGGTGGATCCAGTGTCTGAGGGACATTCTCAACAAAGGTCATTCTGGCTCTTCCAGAAAGATATTTATCAGCTTTTGTAATCTGGATAAATCATGAGCAAGCTAAATATTGGTTTTCTCCATCAAAGCTTTTCCTTCTCATAGTCCATGTTAGTCATGTGACAAATTGGATCTTTTTTGGATAAATTTGTCTAAAATTTGCACAATTTCCCCTGTTTTTAATAATTTGATTTGTAGAAGGTTCTGTTTTGAGTCTGCATGACAGATTTTATTCACAAGAAATTTATTTCGGGTTCTGTGGAGTCTTTGACCTGTGATGATTTCTGGCTACATTAGAGTAATACGTGGAAAATGACTTCAGTGTCCATCCTTCCAGCAGTGGAGTTCCTCCCACATGATGTAAGCTACCGTACAGATTTTCTTTTGCCTTTGGTTTTTACGACTTTAAAAGGCAGAGAACCCCATTACACCATATTATACCTCCAGCCCACCTATGCAAATGTGATCAATGGAGATAATTACCATTTTAGGAAATAAGTGTTCTGAGCTATATTCTATTTATTGATTATATTTTCCAATGACTTAAAGTTTAAGTTTTCTAATCCAGATGGGATTTATTATGGTCAATTGAAATAAATCGGAGAATTGGCTGCAGCAATTCAAACCACAGGACTAAGTGAGGGTCACATTTTACTATGCTCTCCATGCCTACTAATACGACTTGCCTCATCTGGCATCTCATCATTTTGCTCCAGCCTCTAACAAAATAATACCTCTTAAATGTTGCCACATCCTAAATAGACCGCTGAGATTACAGCCAACCATCATCCAATAGGTCAGTGCTTTTCAAAGTGTTACCCACCAAGTGAACTGGATCGGAATCACTAAGATGCACTTTAAAAGTGTATATTTCCAGCCCCTGGCCCCACCCACTAAAGAAGAAATGACTGGGGAACACCCAGGAGTTTGCATTTCACACATCAGGTTCCCTGGTCATTTTTAACTGGTCCCAAGATGAGAGCTTCTCCAGCTGGAGTGTTAACGTGGACTAATTGTTCATGAACAATAGTGTTTGGCTCATTTCTCTTTACAGGACGTCAGTGGTTTTCAAACTGTGTAGGCATAAGAAAGATCTAGGAACCAATTAAAAATGACTTCCTTACTTTACCCTCTGAGACCTTGACTCAGTATGTTTGGCAAGTAACCCCGGCACTTGTACATCTTAACCAGCTCAACGGATAGGTCTTCCAGTCCGGGTACCATATTTGGTGAAAGAAATATAATTTCAAAAAACTTGGTGAAACATTAATTTGGAAAATTAATGTTCATTTTTTAAGTCAGGGCTTATGTCCCCCTCTGGTTGGTAAACTCCTTGGTTCTTGTTTACCATTTTATGCTGGACAGCACCCAGTTCATTGAAAAGACTCAAATGTTGCTTGTTACACTGAAATTAATTACTGTAAGAACAGTGGTAGAACCAGGAGTGGGAGCTTGATTCCTGAAATTGTTCCCTGGCTCTTTTGTGTTGGTGGGATAAAAGACAGCAGATCACTACCACAGGTAGAAGAAACAAAGTGTCCCCTTGGGTCTCTGCATGATTGCAAATGGAAGCCGAAAAGGCTCAGAGCAGAACCTTTGCTTTTGTAATAATGACACAACCAAAGGACAGAAGAAATGCTGCAAATGAGTCCTCTGTGGACACCAGCTCTCAGAAAAGTCCCTTTGTTGATGTGAGACTTTCATTAAGAGTAAGAAGAAAACAGATGGAACAGACATGAATGAAGAAAAAATATATAATTTCAAAAATGTCATTGAAGGTCCACCAATAAAGAACTTGATATAGTTATTTTAGATTCTAAGAGTTCATCATATTCCTTTTCATAAATCTTTATGTAACGGCATCAGACTGAGAAGGTTAAGAGTACAGTAGCTCCTGCCATTGATGAAGACTCAAGGAGGGACTGATGAAGACTCAAGGAGGGACTGCTGTGTTCCTGTTCTTGACAGAGGCAGGATGCTTATCTGTGGTCACTGAAAGATCACAGCTAAGAGGCTCTCTAAACATTTCAAGCTTGGGGTGCCTGGGTGGCTCAGTCAGTTAAACATCCGACTCGATTTCAGCTTAGGTCATGATGTTAGGGTGGTGAGATTGAGCCCTTGAGCCCTGCTTAAGATTCTCTCTCTCCCTCTCCCTATGCCCCTCCTCCTCCTCACTTTCTCTATCTCTCTCAAGTAAATAAACTTAAAAAAAATAAATATTTCAAACTGGTAACAAAACTATACATTTCTCTTGGGAAGTCTAGGACTGTTCTATTGATTTGACATTACACAGGAAGGATTTCCCTTCCGTAATTTGTTTTAAACACAAGAGACCATTCCATATATGGTAATAGTTACTGATAACCCAGACACAGGAGAGAAACTTTACATATCTTAAGTGAGAAAATTCAGCAGAAAGAAGACCAGGAAGAGAAATTTTCTGGATTCGATAAACTCCTTGGGTATGACTTTTGTAGCCAGACACTATGATTGCAGTTTTATTAGAAGCAGGAATTGGGCAAGGGGTTGGGGTATGACATTTATATTATGCTTTTGAAACAACGTAGAGGTCCTGAACTTGGATTTCTATAACTATCTTGTTATCCACATGACTTCACTTTGTTTTTTTGTTTTTTTTTTAAAAGATTTTGTACTTATTTATTTGATTATGCCCACGTGAGCATGAGCAGGGCGAGGGGCAGAGAGAGAGAGGGAGAAACGGACTCTGCCAAGCAGGGAGCTTGGCACAGGGCCCTGGGATCATCACCAGAGCTGAAGGCAGACACTTTCAGACCGAGCCACCCACATGATCTCACTTTGGAGATACCCACAGAGGGTTCAGCCCTCACAGACAGACCAGTGAAAGTCATTGTTTTTTGTTGTTGTTGTTGTTTTGTTTTTTAAAATTTACTTGAGAGAGAGAGCAGACCCAGGACCCTGGGAGCACGACCTGAGCCAAAGGCAGACCCTTAACAGACTGAGCCACCCAGGAGCTCCAAAGTCATTGTATATTTAATAATCTTGAGAGTCTTTGATCTTCAATATATTGAGTTCCTCTCTTTGAATATAACTACATTCTCTAGTTCCAGTAGCCTATCAAAGTTTGCCTCATATTTTTAATTGGGAAACAGAAGGTAAGTTCTCTTTTTTTATTTTTAAAGATTTTATTTATTTATTTGACAGAGAGAGATCACAAGTAGATGGAGAGGCAGGCAGAGAGAGAGAGAGAGAGGGAAGCAGGTCCCCTTCTGAGCAGAGAGCCCGATGCGGGACTCGATCCCAGGACCTTGAGATCATGACCTGAGCCGAAAGCAGCGGCTTAACCCACTGAGCCACCCAGGTGCCCAGAAGGTAAATTCTCTTAAGCTAAAGGGCGATCTCTGTGGAGTACCAGGTGTCCTACAGCAGAAGAGAACCCGTAACATTTGTCAGAGAAATTAGGGAGTGCCGAGTAAAAGCAAATGAACAGATTCTGCAAGGAATTAGCAAGGTAGATGCGTAATCTAAGTTGAGAATCATTATATATCAAATAAGTGCAAGTAAATTAAGGCAGAAACTATCATACCCAATATAAAGATTCATGAAAACTTACAAAATGTTAAAGTTTTGCTCATTCCCTAGTAACTCTCATAAGCTAGACAGGATCAACCTAGAAGTTGTTATTACTCCATGAGGACCATTTCTATAGGACCATAAAGCAGTAAGGGTAGCAGTGTGATTATCGAACTTTGGTACGTAGAAGGGTAAACTAGAAAGTCATTAAAAACAAACAAACAAACTAACAAAGACCCAGATGTCCTGACCCTGGAGATTCTAACTCAGTTCTGAGTGGAAGCTTGGGCATCTGTACCTTGAACAAGCTCTCCAGTGAGCCTGATACACACTATGTGAGAGCCACTGAGAAAGATCTCAGGCTCTTTGGAGTCAGGGAGGCCCAGGTTTGAATCCCAGTTCTGCTGTTTATTAGCGGTGTGACTGGGGCATAGTTACTTACCTCTAGGGGCTTTGGTGTTTTCATTTGCATATTTATCTAAAACACTAATCGCTAAACTATCTCATTCTGTGTTCTCTGAGAACTCATGTTTCAGCAGATAATCTGCTATTCCTAAAAACAATTTTGCATTAAAAAGTCTTAGAACACTTTGCATAAAAATCTGTAACAAACGCTACATGGTGCTCAGCTCATTGTCTTGCGTTTTGTGTCCCCAACGTCCTTTTCACAGAGTTCTTAGAAACTAAGCTCCTGGGGCCCAAAAGGAGTAAGGATGGCCAGGAAGATGGAAACCAATCTGGAGAGGACTCCCAACTCTCTAGCACAATTGATGGTATCCCTGCATTATCCACGGGAAAGGATGGGAAAGGCCATGGTCCTAGTCCAGAAGCGGCCATCATCTTCCCTTCCTAAGGAGGTGGTCGTTGTCACTGGCAAACGGACCACCTGGCGAGCAGGGCATGAGAATCAGAGCATGAGAATCAGAGCTTACAGGACGTGGTTTCTCAGGGAAGGCCATGCAAGGTGGTGGGGACAGCGTGAGCTTTAGAGGTAAGAGAATTGCCTGTAAATTCCTTGTCACTTCCTTGGCATTTCCTGGGAGAGGCAACAACTTTCCTGGCTGAGTTTCTCCTCCGTGAGGTAGCAAGCGTGCATGGCCCAGAGGTTTGTGAGGGTGAATAGGCTAATGAAAGTCAGATGCCTAGCAGAGTGCCTGCTGCTTAGTACGTTCTAGAGCACAGGAAAACTCGGTATATACAGCAGTGCTCAGTTTGCAAAAGCTGCTCACCAGACAGCTGTGCGTTCGTGTGTGTGTGTGTGTGTGTGTGTGTGTGTGTGTGTGTGTGCTGCATTGCAAGGTTTCTGATGATACCACGTGATGCAGCTATCTCTGCAAATTGTCTTTCAGAGTCAGGCTGAATCCTGTGGTGAGGTGACTTTTTGAGTGAAAGGAGTGTAGGCAATTTGAAGCTTTTAAGGAAAAGACTTGATGTGACTGGAAGAAATTGAAAAGGAAGGCAAGAAGCCGGGTGTGGGAAATCATGCCAGTGATCGAATTACCTAGTAGATTGTATTGTAAAAGAAAATAAGAGATTGAGAAAATAAATTGCTTCTGTTTCTGGGATTGTTATTATATCCCCAGGACTAAATCAATTTCTTTCTCTTTCTTTCTTTCTTTCTTTCTTTTAAGAGGAAGAAAATGGCCCACAGTGGAGAGGCTTAACAGGCTTCAACTATTCTGAGTTGAAAACCTGTCAAACTGAAGGCCAGCTACACTCGCTTCAAAGTGTGTTTGTTAATCACAAGGAAATGTAAATTCCGGCAAGATGATATCTTCCTAGGGGTCCTGAGTTCATAGAAGCCTCTCGTTTTTTTGTGGCCTCGTTTCTTAGGAAAAATTAAAAAATAGTAATGGAGCAAAACTGGCTTGGGAATTTAAAATACAAACTTCTGTTTCTAATTGCCTTTGCCTTCTGTACAGACATAACAGAATCATCAACATCAATCAGAATTTCATTTTGGAAGTTGGTTGGTAACAAGCAGCTCCTTTACACCATAGCCTTGAACCAAACAGGAAAATGGTTTTCTCCTTATGAAAAACTCTTTGGAAATTAACCAGGAACTTGTATGGAAAATGACATGAACATTTCTGTTGGATGCTTCTTAGTACTCAATAACATCAGACTGCTGACCTTCCCTTTGCAGGTGTTATTTGGCTCGAAGTTCATCTAAGTGCATTATTTTTCTTCTCAGGGATTAATTTATCTAATGCCTTCTAGAAATTACCTCACAGAGACAGCCTTGTGAAAGGAGTCACTAAAGTATTTCATAAAATGTTACTATCTTCTATTGTCTTAAACCCGATTAGTTCTGTGAACTGAGAGCCCAGTGTGTGACCCGGCATGATTCATTAACCACCGCTCTCCAGGGTATTTCAAAGTAGATTTATCTCATGGACAAATGAGAGCTTATTGAGTAATTCCCATTTTTCCAGAAAAGTTAACTTGAAGTATCCAGCACAACCTGCCAAGCTCTGTCTTTGTTTATAAATCCATTTCCTGGTGACACCATACAAGGTACTCCCACCCTGGAAACCTTGAATTTTGCCTGGTCTTCTCAGATGATTAATTCTAAATCCAGCCTAATCTCACTGTAACCCATATTTGATTACTACAGTTCAGCAGAAACTGTCCAACTTTTTTCAGGATTCTCTCAATAAAATATTTTTTAGATACTGATTTCTCAGTCACTCTCATTAACAACCTCACTCTTCATATAATTTCAAGGACCTGGTGTTTTCTTTTTCAAATATGGATACTATCTCCTTGATGTTTTCTTAAACAGTTGTTAGGAGTAATTATGACCAATTTAACATACTAAATGGGTATAAAGGGGATGTGGTTGTTGGAAAAAGAAACACAGCTTTAAGGCACTGAAGAACCTCTCAACAATTCTTTGAACTTGACAGCTGAATGATTTATTGGCAACTCATTATCTGTTGTCGTGGGGAACAGCCATATCTTGTTAAGCAAGGCCATATGCAATACAGCAAAATAGATAAAGCATCGATCTCTTTCTCTAAAATTTTTTTGCTACAATGAAAAGCTGGTTGATGCATAATGAAATGAACACATTCTTCATAACTAAGAGATTATGCAGCCAGCTCAGGGGCCCCGGGGACCCACAAGTTGAATAGCATGGACCTGGGATGAGCATGTTGACATTTTGGCGCATGGAATCTTATTTTCCTTAGAAGTTTCTCAGATTTTAGGAAAGATACTAAAAGATTAAGAAAAGAATCATGTTGAATACCTGGAATCATATTTCTAATAAAAATAGAGCTAAATTATTTAATTTTGATAATCAGTTTCAAAACTCAAAATCAACTGGACTTATAGCTGAGGACATAGTTTTGGAAATTCATGATTGCTTTGCTGCCTTATTTATTTACTTTAGAAAAAGTGGGTTTTTCTTCCCCTACTCTACTCGTGAAATGTTCATTTTCACTATATTTTCAAAACTTTGGAAAAGGTTAAGATTACTGCTCTTATTTTTTTCACTACAAAAGAGGGCACCTTTTTTCTCACCATAAAAATAAACATCTTCATTATAATTGTAATTTGAAAACTTGGAAGTGCCAAAAAAAAAAAAAAAATCAATTAAATTAATTCAAGATCCTAGCAGCATTTAAAGACATTAGTTGAGATTATACTGAATATGGTTTTGGGGTTTTATTTTTGCACTGAATATAAGTACTTTCTCATGTCATTTAATAGTTTATAAAATATGAGCTTTAATGTCCTCATACTAGTTTAACACGTGTATTATTTCTTATTTTATCTCTCCTATATTATACAATATTCAGGTTGGTTCCAGTTTTTTGCTACCATAAATAATACCACAATAAGGTATCTGTACAATATTCGTGTGTCTCTGGTTGTTTTCTTAGATTGCTTGCTTAATTATCTTTGTGAGGAAGTCCTCAAGAATCTGTCGTTAATTCAGATATTTTTCCCTCTATTGATAAGTTCCTTTAAGGGACCTGAACATACTTAGGAAACTTACTTATATATGAGAAAACTGATCTGTTCTGATTCTCAAGCCCCGGTTCCCTGTGGCCCAACGATTTAAAAGAACCTTTTTTTCCAAAGCATCTCCCACTTAATTGTCTCCCTCTGAAAGCACGGAAACAGGAAGCCCGGAAGTGAGAGGGGGTAGCTGTCCATACCGTGAAAGGAAAGCAATGAATCAGATGCTTAAATTTTGATAGATACAACAGATGTTCTCTTGACCGTATTTCCTGGGCACTTAGTGGGAATCAAGGCAAACTGAAAACATTTTACTTTATCATGTTTTAAAGAAATACTTCGAAGCCTCACAAACCCGCTATGATTAAGCTAACTTTAAGAACACTGAATTACTTTAAAATGGGTTAGAAGTCACACATTACTCTGTGCGACTGAAGAGAAATACTGCTTAAAGGTGACACCGGGCCCTACTTAGGAAGAAGGGATGGCTGCATGTCAGTCACTTTGCCTACATCAAAAAAAAGTTAAATGACAGACTCTAAACTGGGTCTTGATTCATGGATATTTAATAAATATCTGCAGAATTAGAGGCTTACTGGAAGTAATCCTAACCCAGACAGAAAGTAATACTAATCTTGACAGTAACACTAACCCAGACAGGAAACCAGAGGGGAGAGTGGCCAGATAATGGAAGTAAGGCTTGGCCTGGGCCCAGATAAGGCCACTGGAAAACTGGAACACACTAAACTTCTTCATTCAACAAATTTGGTTCATGACCTGTGGTTTGAGTGGACAGTGGTAACACATGTCCAAATTTGGTGGAGTGGACAATGGTAACACATGAGAGTAATGACAATAGAAAGGTCTTAGACTTAAAAGTGAAAGGGAAAACACTGGCATACTAAATGTATTATTGGTTTTGGCCAATCTAATACACTTGAGAAAATGGTGTATTATCTGCCAAACCTAAGACTCTCTTACTCTCACTGGATCTGACATTAGGGGAGCATAAATGCAGATAGAATTACTAGAAAATCAAAGTTTTATGGGTGTATTCCCTGAAGTAGAACGCTGTCTTGGAAAGTTGATTGTGGCAGCCCACATATTTGGAATAATTGACTTGTAACTTTCTCCCCAAATTCTAACTGAATAGAGGAACATTAGAATTCATATGGAATAGTCTCACATTTTAAAAAAAGAGGTTACGGGGTGCCTGGGTAGCTCAGTGGGTTAAAGCCTCTGCCTTTGGCTTGGGTCATGATCCCAGGGTCCTGGGATCGAGCCCTGCATTGGGCTCTCTGCTCAGCAGGGAGCCTGCTTCCTCTTCTCTCTTTGCCTGCCTGTCTACCTACTTCTGATTTCTGTCTGTCAAATAAATAAAAAGAAAATCTAAAAAAAAAAAAAAAAAGAGGTTACAAAAATGTTAGACTACATTATTTTGCTTTTAGGTAGAAGCCCAAGGTCTGTCCATTCTGTCCATTCTCTATCCAACAGCATAAGTCAAACATTTATGAAAGAATAATGAATGCCTTTGCTACAAAAACAGAAATATCTAGAAATATAAGACATTTCCATATTTTAATCTCTTGAGCATTTTGATGCTCTAGTAATTATTTCCTATTAAAACTGCGAATCTCCAATAGTTTCACTATAAACAGTAAAATCTTCTTTAGGGAGAGGACAGACTTTTAATTAAAGAAAGAAAGATACTTTTATTCTGAGAGTGAATTTAGGAGACTAAATGTGTGAAGAAAGGCTTAGCAGAGAGTGGGTATGTGAGCCTGAGCATTTACAGAAGGCTTCCTGTGTGCTGGACCCCAAACCGTTGGGAGTATCTTGAAAGATATAGAGAAAAGGTTTAAAAATGGTACCAGGAATGTACCTATGGGGAAAGAAATGGAGAGTCCTAAGCATTCAGGGATTTGCCAAATGGTTGGTTTTTGTTGGTTTTGAGTTACAATCAAGCTCTAGTTTAGTTATCTCTACATTGGAGATGACCAATCAATGGCTATGTTTAGGATTAGTCAAAGTAAAACACGGATTATTTTGTGTTTTCCATTAACAAAACCCATAAAGAAATTCTATTTTGCGTTTTTAACCCAAATGTCCGCTTTGGTCTCTCTGCACCTTAATTGAGTTACGACTGATTATTACACTCCCAACGCAAGATCCTTCCCAAGATCATTCAGAATTCCCTGGTAGCTAATTTTTCAAGGTTGCCTCTGTTCTTGTTTTTTCTCTAGCTCAGTGATGTATTAAGATTATTTTACAAACAGATATTTTGTCCACCATGTTTAGGTATTCAATATCAGGAAGCATTTTTCTGGTCCTCTATTCCAAGAGTTGGCAGGCAGATTCTTCCTAACATCTATCCTTTTGTGTCTTGATAAGTCATTCAGATGTTCTCCCTTCTCCATGTAGTCTCTGTGCCTCAGGAGAAGATGGTCTTATCCCAGCCCCAGGGAAAGACTTCTTGATCTAAGTGCTCTGTTATCCTCTGCCCAACGGTTAGCTTAGATCTGGAGCTTTTGACTAATTCAGTAGATGGCATACCTCATGCCACAGGGGTTGGTCCAGAAATGGACATGTGACCTAACCCAGGCTGATGACATGTAAGGGGAAATTTGTTGAGGATTTCCAAAACAGAGGTTTCATCCATTTTGAGAGAGAGCTTCAGGGAATCAGCCTCTATTTATCCAGTGGCTGCAATGCTCTTATCAAAACAAAACAAAACAAAAACAAAACAAAAAGCCAACCATCTTATCGTAACTGGGTGAAAGCCAGAACAAAATGGCGGAGCCGAGGATTCCCGGACCAGTGCAGCCACCGCTCCGGGCAACAGCTCATCACCAAGCTCTTGGAGTTTTCCACTGTGCAATCAGCATGTTATCCTTTGTCGTGCAAGCCAGTTTCAACGAGTTTTTTGTTTTATTTTGTTTTGTTTTTCCCAAAGGAAAATCACCTAACACAATTGTCTGTAGTCTTCCCGGATCTGGTCTCAGGATCCCTTTCTAGTTCTTAAAAACTAAATTGTTTGGGGCCAAGGAAGTCACCCAGAGGTTCGCAAATACACCAAACCTGTCACCTGTTTGCAAGTGTGGTTTCTTTCTCCTCAGACTGCCCTTTGGTCTCCTCTCCCAGGAGAGCTCGTGCTGCACTTCAAGCATGTTTTATGGGACTATCTCTGTCACTTTTTTTTTTTTTTTAATCTCATTTTTATCCTCAGTGCTCAGCATTTGACACTTCAGTAAGTAAGCACTTCAGTAAGTGTGGGATTGGTAGAAATGAGGGGCTGGAAGGAAATCTGGAGCACGGTATGGTCTTCCTGCACAGTACCCTCGATCATCTAGATGGATGCTGTCTGAAACCCTCTGCGATGACAGGAGTGTTCTGTACCTGCCCTGTGCACTGAGGCAGCCGGCAGCATGTGGGAACCACTGAGCTTGGAAATACGGCTGGTGTGTCTGAAAAACTGCATTTTCAAGTTCATTATTATCATTCGTTTGCATTTAAATAACCACATGCTCTAAGGAAGAAAAGTAAGATAATCTGGAAAGTTTTCTGTTTGTTTTGTTTACCATTCCAAAGTCCTCCGTTCACCTGGTTTCAAAACATAATCTGAAGGTCTGTCTGCATTTTGAATTTTTAGGTTCACAAGGATTATGAGCAGTAATACCTTGTGTATCACAGACCGTCAGAAACTAAGGACTGTGCTACCCTGATCCCCAACCAGCTTCATGGGTAGCGATCAGCACCGTGTCTCCACGGTCCGAGGCCATTATTCATGATTTGTGTAGTGGAAGATTTTCAGTTTTGGAGGACCCCGAAATAAAGCACATCCTTTTTTTCTTCCCATGGAGTATCTTTTTGTGGATATCAAGTTCCATATTGTGCCAAGATAGCGGGTATTTGTCTAACCAAAGACTAGATAGGCTCTAGATGGAATCTGCTCTTTTTAGCAATAAACCTTTCTGTTACAAATGACAACACGGAATGGAGGCTGATGTTGCCTTAAGAAGAAATCAGACATAGTGTGCAACTTTCTCAAAATTTTTTAGGTGTCCAAGGCACTCAAGGAATAAAAGTACTAGAAAAAGGGGAAAAACAAACCCACAAAAGGGCCACGCAGACATGATGTTTAACCACAGATATTAAGTTTTTCAGCCATATAAGGCACAACAGATTTCTTTCCTCCCATAATTCTTTCAGGGAAAATTTACAGAGAAAAGAAATCCATAGAATAAACTCTGATTAGCCTAACAGTAAAATGTGAGGCTATAGGAGATAGCAGTTAAAGGCATACCACACCTCATAACATCAGATTTGGATGTGAATCCAGAAAGACTTGAGTGGGTGGAAAAAGAGAGAGAGAGAGAGGTGGATAAACAAGCCAAATAGATACTCCTGAGTGAGCAAGGTAGTAGGACCCTGTTTTATAAGTAATGAAACTAAGCCTCAGTAAAGTATGTGTCTTGCTCCTGGCCCCACAGCTAATAATGGGTCGGGCTAAGATTCAAACCCAGGTCAGTCTGCCTTGAAGCCCACGCTCTGTAGGGACCATCTGATAATGACAGTTCCTGGAGGATATGGATACTGCTGGTCTGGAGACTGCAGATTGAGAACCACTATTTACAAAGGTCAACAGCAAGAGTGGAAACAGGTGTAGAGATTTCCCAAGCCAGCCTTTGGAGAAGTTATAATAGTTAAGACTTCCAGAACAAAAACAATGTTGCTATGTCATCGAAAAGAACAGTAGGTAAGGCTCGTGGAAAAGAACAGTAGGTAAAGCTCGTGCTGACCACAAGACTCCCTGCCACAATTTTATCTAGAAATCTATAAGCTGGCTACAAAGCTAAACACATCTGCTGTGTGATAAAAACAAAATCTGTTAGCGATACACAATGGAGTGAAGCTGTCCGAAGAGGGATCTGAGAGTTTATTCTAGATTTCTGCTTGGTGCCACTTAGCCTTTTGGTCTTATTAAGAGCTACTAGTTACGATGTGGGGTTAACCTGCTAGCATAGGGTAGAAGCAAGCGTACTGGTTCAGGGACCAATCTAAAGTCTGCCACTCTCATTTACGAGCTGGGTGACCTCTGGAAGTTAACACTTCAGGTCTTGCTCTTTCCATCTATAAAATGAAAACTGAGGATACAAATCATTCTTGCAAAAGTCAACGAGGTAAGGCACAAAAAAGCCTCTGAATAGGGTCTGCATGTCCTCAGCACTCAGCAGCAGTCAGCTACTGTTATTTTCCCACTGCGGTGTCAGGCCATGTGACACAGGAGAACTTTCCTGATTCTCTTGCTGATCGCTCGTACCCAAATTGCATCCAGGTGTCTACAGGTAAATGTGGTCAGTGGGGCTGCTGGGCGTCCATGGTGTGCTGGGCTAGCGGACACAGCTCCGTTAGATGGGAGCCTTTGTACACATGGGAAAGGAGACTTTGTAAAAAAACAAAAACAAAAACAAAAAAAACCTTATTTAAATTTTTCTTTTGTCAACCCTAAATGCCCAAATATATTCCATACAGAACTCTAAACCAGACATGTGTCTTTTTTTATTCAGCTCCCGTGGCAATCCTGAGAGGTCTCTGTGGTTGTTCCCATGTTGAACACTGCAAACTGGAACATATAAGGTAAAGTGGCAGTGAATCGAGAAGCCAGAATTTGAGCTCAGACATGCTTGAGACCAAAGCCAATACTACCTTCAAATTTGTAAAACATGGGAGGCTATGCATAATCCTTTTTTAAGGACTGAGAGGGTTTGATGCCCAAATGGTCATTTATACATAGATTTCATTTTACATGTCTTCCCTTTAGAGGAACCTATAGCAACAGAAATACCAAGCTACCCAGATCAAACCTTGTGGAGTTTGGGCAATAGGAAGTATTATCACATGGCTACTTACGAATTGTATCTTGTATACTAATTGTATCAGGGAAAAGAACAGAATATCCAAAAACTGGAACTACCTTGAATTTAGAAGAAAGGTGGGGGCACCTGTGTGGCTTAGTCTGCCTTCGGCTCAAGTCATTGTCCCACGTCCTGGGACCAAGCCCTGCATTGTGCTCTTTGCTTAGCAGGGAGTCTGTCTCTCCCTCTCCCTCTGCCCCTGCTTGGGCGAGCACCCTTTCTCAAAGAAAGAAGTAAATCTTTTAAAAGAGAAGAAGAAGAGGAAGAAGAAGAAGGAGAAGCAGGAGAAGCAGAAGAAGGAGGAAGAGGAGGAGGAGAAAGGTTGGAAAGGGTTCCGTTGAACGGTGATAGATCTCGAGCCTGAAGAGTCCACTCTGGGGGGTTTAGCATTTTGATTCTTCCTCAGTAATTTCCAGAACACAGAGTATCTGCTCACCTGCCCTGGACAGGGCCTAGGCACTCCTCCTTCTTTTACAGGACAAAATCACAGATTTCTATGAGCTGTGGGTTGCCATCTTGTCCTGTCTCCCCGCCTCTACCTGCCCAGGCATCCTGGCCCCCACCTTCAGGTCTGTGGAAGTCAGGAAACATTATAGTGAGTCATCCTGTCCCAAGGCTCTTCCCCTATGGCATACCTGACTATTTAGGATCTGGAAAACCCTCTGTTGCGTTGTCTGGCCAGCCTTGGGTCTCACAAGGATGTAAATGACTTTCAGGTCAGGACTGGTGCGAAATAGCTTCTCCATCAACACTTTGCCCATGAAGCCTGTGGCCCCAGTAATGAGAATGGACTTGCCACTATAGAAAGCTGCAATCATGGACATGATTCTTCTCTTGGTGTTTTATAGCTCTGGAAAGAGGTTCCTGAAAAGGAAGAGGAATAACAAAACATTACATTCTCAGAAGTTCTAAAATGCAGTCAATTAAAAATGTTTCTGGCACTTCCAGGAGTTCTGGATGCAGAAAAAGGTCAGAGTGAGAGCATCATACTTTACTGACAACACGATTCATTTTAATCAATATTTACTGAGCCCGCTTTGCATGCCAGATTTTATGCCAAGAATTGCAGGCCAAAAAAAAAAAAAAAAAGAAAGAAAGAAAGAAAGAAATAAAAAGAAAAAAGAAAAATAAGACATGGTTCCTACTCTCAAGAAACTGCTCTAGACTAACAGAGGAGACAGATGTCTAAATAGGTCACCAAATATAATACGTGAGTGCTACAACAAAGGGATTGCAGATACACGGTGGACAGCATGATTTAGAAATTTCCGAAAGGCCCACCCGTCTGCCGGGATGGGTGAAGGTGAGATAAACTGTGAAGGGAGGGCAGGGGTGGTGGTGGGGGAAGGTGTTTCCAGCCCAGATAGCACGAGCAAAGGTGCAAGGTGTGGCAGGTCATACAGCCTGGAGGAAACAGAAGGAAGTCAGTGAGACGGGAACATCAGTGATAAGGCTAGGAGTGGCCCTATAACCCATGAAAACAAAGTTTAACAGCCATCACATGCTTTTTCAATTATGATAGAATTAGTATTTCAGTTGCAGTTTTTTTTAGAAAAAATATTGGAGCAAATAACTTCTGGTTTCACTTGAATTCACAGGCCCTGGTCTACCCAGCCATTTCCGAGTAAATACATTTTTCTCTTCCTTTGGCTGAAAAGGTGTCTAGGGCCACCCTTTCCCCATGTGTTCCTCTCAGGGCTGAAACACTGCAAAAGACAAAGGAAAGAGAAGGTTGAACAAGCAAAGCCAGGACTGGAGGCTTTGTGAAGCTCCAAGATACCACCAGGTGACTGTAGGGGCTCTGTCCATTTAAGGCCGTTGCCAGAGAGAAAGAGCAGATCTGGGAGTGGGAAGCCAGGTGCGGCCTTTAGGTCCTGGGCCTCCCAGAAAAGTCACCACGTGCTATTGACATGCCACGTGAAGTGTCTATCTCTAAGCTTGGGTTCAAAATGGTCCATGGGATCGAGCACTGGGTGTGGTGCAAAAATAATGAATACTGTTATGCTGAAAATAAAAAATAAATTAAAAAAAAAGACAGAAATAAAAAAAAAAATGGTCCATGGGAAGCAGCAGCGGAGAGCTTTGAATGAAACAGTGCAGTGGACTGGGTGCAGACTTCCTTTCTGTCATAATAGGTCCCCTGAGACCTGCTGGATGGCGGTGGGTAGATTGAGCAGAACACAACTCCAGGGACCGACCCTGACATCAGAGGTCATGAAGAAGAAGGAAAAAAAAAAACCAACTATGAGAGTTAGCACCCTGCCTTGTCACCTCCAGTGAAGGTTCCCCTGCCAGTAACTCCTTAAAACTCCTTATCTCCTCAACAGTCATAATTTACAGATCGTAATAATAGTCATAATTTAGACTGTAAGGATCTTGTGGCTGGTCTTGGGCAGAACTCTTTGCCTTTGAAGGATTCATTCACCCATGAATTTACTCAAGAAATAATTTTGAGTTCCTGCCCTGACAGACTGTGCTGAGTTCTGAAGATAAGCAGATGAATGAGGCAAACAGATCTTTGTGCTCCCTCTGGCAGAAGAGGCCAGCAATACAAAGGTTGGTAAATACGAAAACGAGATGACAGACTGTACAGATGCAAATAAAATAAGGATCAATGACAGAAATCACATCTGATCATCAACCCTTTTCAGTTTAGGAAATCTGGATTTCAAATCATGTTAGTTATAGCCACTGAGTTACTATGTAAACCCTTTTATTAGGGGCAGTTGTGTGGTTAAGTCAATTTAGCATCTGACTCTTGTTTCAGCTCAGGTCATGATCTCAGGGTTGTGAGATGGAGCCCCATGTTGGGCTCTGTGCTCAATGGAGAGACTACTCGAAGATTCTCTCCCTCCATCCCTCCCCCCACTTATGTCCTCTCTCTCTCTAAAGTAAATAAATCTTTAAAAAAAAATACTTTATTGAAGGTTGATGTGAAAAATATCTTTGAAGAACACATTTGGATCTTTTTTTTTTTTTAAGATTTTATTTATTCATTTGACAGAGATAACAAGCAGGCAGAGAGAGAGAGAGAGAGGGAAGCAGGCCCCCCCACTGAGCGGAAAGCCCGAGCGGGGCTCCATCCCAGGATACTGGGATCATGACCTGAGCTGAAGGCAGAAGCTTCAACCCACTGAGCCACCCAGGCGCCCCTGAAGAACACATTTGGATCTTGTGCAAAACAGCAACTAATCATAGTTTTTTTTTCACCATGTTGCAAAATGTTACTCATATTGCAATCTACCCAATCATTTTCTAAAGATTTTATCCCTTGGGAATAGTACTGAAGAGTCTTGCCTTGCCTGCCTGGAAGCTCAGAAAAGTGTGGAAAGCAGTTCAACATCCTAGTTGAGCACACAGGTTCTAAGCAAGACTATCTGAAATCCAATCCAAGTTCTGCCACTTATTAGCACTGTGACGTCAGGCACATTATTATTCTCTCTGTGCTGTAGCTTGCTCATTAGTAAATGCGGATAACAAAAGTATCCACATAATAATGCTGTGGTAAGAATTATATGACTCAGTATATTACTAAAACTCTTAGTAATCAACACAGTATTTGACTGGCACAAAAAATACACACATAGGTTGAGAGAGTAGATCAGAGAGCCCAGAAATAAACCACGCTTATATGACCAATTAATCTACAATAAAGGAGGCAAAAGCATACAATGAGGAAAAGATAGTCTACTGATTAAGTGGTGTTGAGAAAACTGGACAGCTACATGCAAAAGAATGAAACTGGGCCACTTTCTTACACCATACACAAAAATAAACTCAACATGGATTAAAGACCTAAATCTGAGACCTGAAACCATTAACTCCTAGAAGAAAACACTGGTGATGTTTTTGCTATCAGCCACTGAAACATTTTTCTAGATGAATCTCCTCAGACCAGGGAAACAAATGCAAAAATAAACTATTGAAACCACACCAAAATAAAAAGCTTTTGCACAGCAAAGGAATCCATCAAAACAAAACAACAAAGCAGCCTACTGAATGGGAGGAGATATTTGCAAATGATATATCCAATAAGAGATTAATATCCAAAATATATAAAGAACTCATACTAGTAAACACTAAAAAAAATGCCAAATAATCTGAATAAAAATGTGCCAAGGATCTGAATAGACATTTTTCCAAAGAGGACATATAAATGTCTAACAGACACAGGAAAAGATGCTCAACATCACTCATCATCAGGGAAATGCAAATCAAAACCACAGTGTTTTCACCTTAATACTTGTCAGAATGGGTAGAATCAAAAAGACAAAAAAAATAACAAGAGTCGTTGAGGATGTGGAGAAAATGGAACTCTTGTACGCTTCTGGGAAGTGTGGGAATGCAATTTGGTGCCACTCCTGTGGAAAACAGTATAAAGATTTCTCAGAAAATCAAAAATGGAATTACCATATGATCCAGCAATTCCACTACTAGGTATTTACCCAAAGAAAACAAAAACACTCATTTGTAAAGATATATGTACCCCTATGTTTATTGAAACATTATTTATAATAGCCAAGATAGGGAAGTAAGCTAAGTGTCCATCAACAGGTGGATGGATAAAGAAGATGTGGCATATGGAATATTACTCAGATACAAAAAAAGAATGAAATCTTGCCATTTGCAACAATATGGATGGGCCTAGAAGGTATAATGCTAAATGAAATAAGTCAGACAAAGCCAAATACTATATGATTTCACTCATATATGGAATTTAGAAACAAAGCAAACAAAGAAAAAAGAGACAAAAAATCCAGGAGGATTGCAGGAGGGCAGGTGGGGGGGGGATGGGCAAAACAGAAAAAGGGGATTGAGGGTACGCTTATCATGATAAGCACTGAGCAATGTAAGAGTTGCATCTGAAACTAACAGAACACTGTATGTTAATCATTTATCAATTAAAAAAGAAAACTCTTGGAAATATTTGTTACCCATACTAATACTTACTCAGTAAGTATTAGCTGTTAATATAGTCACTGGTTATACATTTTCCTCTTAATAGTTCCTGGTTTTTTCTTTTGACATTTATTTTAAGTGCTCTGTCTTATGCATTTTATACACCCTCTTTTGGAAATAGGAGGTGATTTACAACTCAGTCAGTCATCACGCCAAGTAAACTGCTTTCCCCAAATGCAACTCTACTTGATGATGAACCTTGCCAGTTCCTTTTCCTGCACCATACTCCTTTAGTATATTAGGTATAAATAAGCATGGTTGGCAGGAAAATACAGAAGAGAAACTGAGTTTGGATAAGGTTATTTCCCAACCTCACTTGTTCTAAAGATATCAGAAGCTTGTTTTGCACTCTTTTTTAATTATCTTCAAAGATTTTACCCATTTGACATAAATAGAGACAGTGAGAGAAGGAACACAAGCAGGGGGAGTGGGAGAGGGACAAGCAGACCTCCAACCAAGCGGGGAGCCAGATGCGGGCGATTCTAGGACCCTGGGATCATGACCCAAGCTGAAGGCAGAGGCTTAACTGACTGAGCTGCCCAGGCACTCCCTGTTTTGCACTCTTCTATGCTTTAGTGGAGTCATATTTTCTAGAATGTGAACATACTGTTCAGATATTTTGATCCCAGATACAGTTTTGTAACCTGTGATAAAAAATTTTAGGAAGCAGGTCATGTATTTCTAATGAGCCCATTTCTCGTGGGACGAAGACTTGATGTGTCCCCAAAGAATTGAATTTGCCAGCTCAGTGGGGAGTCCGGATAATTCTCAAGCAAAACCAAGTCATGGCAGAGTACACGGAGTTCTCAGACAGGAAAACAAAACAAACCAGCATTTCGTGGCCCTCATTATCTGACTGTCAAGAGCAGGTGGCAGAAGAGTGTGGCCAAGGCTATAAGCAAGGCCAGTGATTCTGAAAAATGTCTGAGAATTCCTCATCCTCAGATCAAAGCTGTATCAGAGATGTTTCTTCTACTTCTTGCCTCCACTCTCCACAGATGGCTTAGTTCCTGGCCGCAGAAACTCTTATGTAAAATTTGGCACCCAGGGTGCCTGTGTGACTCAGTGGGTTAAGGGTCTGCCTTCAGCTCATGTCATGATCCCAGGATCCTGAGATCGAGTCCCTCATTGGGTTCTCTGCTCAGCAGGGGGTCTCTCTCTCTCACTCTGTCAAATAAATAAATAAAATCTTAAAAAAAAAATGGCTCTCTGAATTCTGTTCCATATATTAAACTTGCAAGGTCCAGGAATTACTAACCCTGAACATAATTCATTAAAATAATTCAGCTAATTATTTTAACAATTACAGTAAACTCACATTCAGTCATGGACAATACAAACTCTAGAAGGAGGAATATATTTAGGACCAGCTGACTAGTCCTGGTTTGCCTTTCATATCTTTGGATTGCCACTGCAGAGAACAAAGGACAATTTGCTGTTCCTCACGTTCATGATATGGCTTGTGAGAAGCCTAAGCCACTTTGACAATTTTCAGAATCATCCTGTATAAGGTAGGATATATGATGCTTGAATGAAAAAGGAGGGGGTCTATGAAAATCAGTTTTTTTTTATAAAGTTTTTTTTTTTTTAAATTTTATTTATTTGACAGAGAGAGATCACAAGTAGGCAGAGAGGCAGGCAGAGAGAGAGGAGGAAGCAGGCTCCCTGCCAAGCAGAGAGCCCAACGCAGGACTCAATCCCAGGACCCTGAGATCATGACCTGAGCTGAAGGCAGAGGCTTAACCCATTGAGCCACCCAGGCACCTCTAGCCAGTGCATTTTTATTGAATGTCTGCTATGCACCAGATACTGTCTAGACACTGGGAATAGTAGTGCATAGGCTGTAGGCAGCAACTTAGATTTTTCCTTTCTTTTCTGGAGCATTTTTTTCCCTCTTAAGATCATTCCTCATGGTCATGAGTAGAAATAGCTGGTTTTTACTCTTCTTTTGGTAGTAAAATGAAGCTGTTCTTGTTTCTAGAGAACAGATGTTAAAATACTGAATCAGGATTGTTGTGCCAAGTTATACATTTTTTGCAGTTTTCAGCATATGGAAATTTTTCTTTGAGTAGTTCTTCCGAAAAACAAAAAATTGAGATTCAAATACTTAAGGGAGACAGGTTTACCGGTACTTCTTTTTTTTTTTTTTAAGATTTTATTTATTTATTTGACAGAGAGAGAGATCACAAGTAGGCAGAGGCAGGCAGAGCTGGCGGGGGGGCGGGGGGAGCAGGCTCCCCACTGAGCAGAGAGCCCGATGCAGGGCTTGATCCCAGGACCCTGGGATCACGACCTGAGCCCAAGGCAGAGGCTTTAACCCACTGAGTCACCCAGGCGCCCTACCAGTATTTCATGATAGCTTTTTAGAGAAAAACATTTTTTAAAAAAGAAACAAGGTGCTCTGCCCCTCGGGAAACTTACTTAACCAGGGTTTCTTCGTCTTGGTTCTATCAATATTGTGGGAGGGATAAATCTTGGTGGACAGGCGGCGGGGGTCGGGGTTGGGGCACTGTCCAGTGCAATGCAAGGTGCTAAGCTGTATCCCTGGCCTCGACTCACTAGACGGTAATAATATCCCTCTTCCCCAGTAAGGTGTGACAATCCAAAATGTCTAGAATTTGCTAAATGTGCTCTTGGGAAAAATTGCCTCTTCTTCAGAGAAACGTTGTTCTTAGACCTTCTTCAGTGCTCATTTTATAATATTCAGCACACCACATTAAAATGTCAAGATTCAAGGCTTAAATTTCTGCTTGTCAAACTAGGTACTAGATATGATAGATAGGATAGGTACTACCTATGCTTAATCCTTCATAGGTACGTACATTTACCAAGCAAATTACATGTGTGGCATATCCTGATTGTGCTCAATGTGGAGATGAAGGAAGACTTCTTCAGAGAAAGATGTCCCACTTTTTATTTAACCAAATTTCTTTTGGTCTCTGTGCTTTAAGTTAGGCTATGAACCCCACCTTCCACACAGACTGAACCTCTCAATTTTATCCATCAAAACCGATTACAGGCAAATTTAGGAAAGAATGGCAATTGGACAAGCATGAGAGACCAGCTGAGGAAAAACCATTAGTATCGGTTGCTGTATATTAATAATTCAATGGATAATTGAGGCAATATCATCTATATGTAATTCTGTGCCTTTTTTCTGAAGATTCAAAGATGCTGTGTCTTAAGAGATAAGTTACATTGGCAAATGGAGTGTTGGTTGGCAATGGACACAGTAATATGGGCTGATCTATTGAAGAAAACTGATGCTATTTTGGAAAATTCAGCAAATGAAAGTTGTTCTGCTTCATCAAAATTGAACAGTTGAAATTCTTTCAATAAGTGTGCTGAATTAATTGCATAAATGCATTTATAAAATATTATTCAATGCATAAAAGGAGACCACAAACTTGTGAAAACATTATGTCCATTAAAAATCCCTATGGGAGGGGCGCCTGGGTGGCTCAGTGGGTTAAGCCGCTGCCTTCGGCTCAGGTCATGATCTCAGGGTCCTGGGATCGAGTCCCGCATCGGGCTCTCTGCTCGGCAGGGAGCCTGCTTCCCTCTCTCTCTCTCTCTCTCTGCCTACTTGTAATCTCTCTCTGTCAAATAAATAAAATCTTTAAAAAAAAAAAAATCCCTATGGGAAAGACTGGGGTGGAGGGGTATGAAATAAGTGAGGTTAACTGTATGACTGAGTGACAGCATTCAAGGGAATGAGCCTCATTTCATGTCTATAATTTCTTTCCATGATTTAAAAGGTAATTTAATAATACATTACAAAAGGAGTTCTCAGAAAGTAATGGCTGCCAATATTTTTATAATCTCTTCTTTTGCTATGGGTACTGAAAGTACAAAGACATTATAAAACAAACCTTAGTTTAAAATGTATTTAAATTGTTTATAAAAGTGTGGCTCAACTGACATTACACAATGTAGTGGACTGAATTATGTCCCTTCCGAATGCATATGTTGAAACCCTACCCCCTCAGGTAACGGTATTTGAATATGAGGCCTTTGGGTTATATGATGTCACCCGGGTAGGGCACAAATCTGACAGGACTGGTGTCCTAATAAGGAGAGACACCAGAGAAAAGTCTCTCCTCGAACAGACACGGAGGAGAGGCTATGTGAGTACGGAGAGAGAAGGCAGTTGTCTACTATGCCAAGAAGAGAGCTCCCACCAGAACCTGAATTTGCTGGCACCTTAATCATGGACTTGGAGCCTCCAAAACTGTAAGTAATAAATGGAAGTTAAAGAGACCCTGTCTGCAATATTTTATTATAGCAGCTTGAGAAGACTAATGCACACACAAGTACACATGAACAGAGACATGAACATTTCTGGATGAGTAAAATAACTTGACAATATTTCTTAATTCGGGAAAACCTGTGTCATTTTCCCATCTTTGCAGATAAGGGTAGGATATTGATTCTTGCTATTCTCATGTTTGTGAAAATATGGACAGGCCGTTGACAATAAACTACAGAGACCTCATTAATCCAAGCTTTAAAAATCTGTATGTATATGTATATAAGTCACATATCTCTTTGTCAGGCACTTAGTGAAAAAAAGAAGTTTTCATCAGAGAGTTCTTTCTTTTTATTTAGCTTTAGTTTCCAAATTATACAATTCAGCAATAAACTTAGATACCTTTCTGTGTGGGTCTGTTAAACAAAGTCTCTCTGTGAGAACGTTTAAGTTCTTGATGGGGGAATACTGACCCTCAGGGGTATTGTAGGCAACTCTTGGTAGGGTGGGGGGGGGGCACAGCTCTCACTAATCAGATTAGCAATAGCCTTAATCAAGAAAAACCAATTAGGAAAGTGTTCTGGGCAGGGGTAAGGACAGCCCAGGGGGGCTTTAGGAACACAAAATTTACTAATTACTTCAACATACCTAATAACAGTCTTCCTAGTTTCCTTTTGCTTAGCTCATTAGTAAGTCTTCAAAAAAAAAAAAAAAAACAACCCTCCAAATCTAACAAAAATTAAAAAGGAGGGATTCCTGGGTGGCTCAGTTGGTTGAGCATCCAACTCTTGCTTTTGGCTCAGGTCATGATCTCAGGGTAGTAAGATCCAGCCCCCTGTCTGCCTCTGTGCTTAGTGGGGCATCTTCTTGAGAATCTCTCTCCCTCTGCTCTTCCCCCTACTCGCACATACTCTCTCTCTCAAATAAACAAATCTTAAAAAAAAAACGAAAAAGGAAAAGATACAAGCTAAATTCATCATTTCACCATGACTGATTAAATAGATGTGCAGTCTGCCTACTATGAGCAACACGTAATGTTAGATGTGGATCATTAATATGTAAATATTTTCGCTAAAGAGTAAGGCATTATGAAAATACATGGTATCATTGTTAGAGATTACAGGTTAAGTCAAACAACAGGCAGCATGTGAAGATTCTAAAATGGTATCAAGAGAATTACAATCAAATGAAAATATTGAGGTTTCCTATTTTGACTTGATGAATTATAAATTGGGTCATGGTATAAATAAAAGAATGGTTGATTTATTAACACAATGACCAAAGGAACCCAAATGAATGGAGAGTCAGCTAACCTACATTTTCCATGCTCCACTTAGAACTAAAGATGATTTTTTTTTAAGATGACATGACCTAGAATATCTATCATCTATCATCTATCTATCTACCTACCTATGAGACAGAGGGAGACAAAGAGAGATAGAAAGGGAGGAAAGAGAAAGAGGTGGAGAGAGGGAAAGAGGGAGATGGGGCAGAGAGAAGGCGTGGGGGAGAGAGGAAGATGGGGATAGAAATGGGGAGTAGATTTAAGAAATTGGCTGGTGAGATTACGGAGGCTTGGTAAATCCAAAATCTGCAAGCTGGAGACTCAAGGAAGTGCTGTAGTTTAAGATCAAACGCAGAATTTTTTTTTCGTGGGGGGAGGTCAGTGTTAGCTCCCTTAAGGCCTTCAACTAATGGGATAAGGCCCACTCACATTATGGAGGATAATCTGCTTTACCGAAAGTCCACTGATTTACATGTTAATCTCATTCAAAGAACACTTTCACAGAAACATCCAGAATAATGTTTGACTGATATCTAGGACTGTAACCTAGCCACCGTGACATATAAAAATAAACATCATTAGTCCACTCTTGTCAACTTGGCACCCATGCACAACTGTTTAACCCACTGAGCCACCCATGTGCCCCCATGCACAACTGTTTAAAACCATAATTTCCAAATAAAGATAATAACAAACTCATAACTTCTGCCCCACATTAACAACTATCCTGGCATACAAGTAAAACATACTAACACTTTCCGCAGAAAAGGATGCAAAGCTTTGGGGTAATGTTTACTCTTCTTCTATTACTTAATGGATTACTTAAATACTGTATTTTGTATCTTCTTTGCCCTCCATAAGCACATCAGCTGACCATGATTCTTTACCTGGTGGGGTAAAGGGTCTGGTCATCAGTTTTCCATTGACCTTAATCACAGGACATGGTAATACTCAGAAATGCCCTGAGGGCTCTTCTGTTATTTCAGACATACTCTTCCTTACCTCCATTGTGAAGTAACAGTCCAATTTTCCCTTGGTAGTCCGGATCAGTCACCCCAGCCCACGCAGAGAACCCCCCCCCCCCCCCCCCGCTCTTTGCCTGTTGATTCAGAAACATGAGGAGTGCAAAGCTGTCAGGCCGCCATCTTAACTTCCCGTTAGTTGGAATTAGTGCTGTGTTTCTGGGTGGAACCATTCTTCTCTTTGGAACCGAGATCTCTAGGCCAGCAGAACATAGGGTCATGGGGAGAAGGAGAACTTTTTTGCAATTGGGCCACCTGGGTAATAATGAGTGGTGACACTCTCCTTTCCACCCCTGAACTCCTAGACTCCTGAAGCGGGGGTATGGGAGAAAATAGCACCATCTACTGGATGCTGATCCACAGCATATACAGCCTTCTAGACATGCTTGCCTTAGCCCTTCACTGTTGTGCCACCCGGCTGGCACTATACACAAGTCTCCTACAAGTCATTTCACCCTTCTATTAAACCAGCTGCTTTGGGATAGTACAGAACATGGTAAGGCCAGTGAATTCTATGAGCATGAGCCCATCGCCACATTTCATGTGCTTTGAAGTGAGTTCCGTGATCAAAAGCAATGCTGTGCAGAATACCATGATGGTGAAGAGGCATTCTAGAAATCCACTCATGGTCATTTTGGTAAAAGCACTACTTGCAGGGAGGCAAATCCACATCCTCTATTCTAGTAAGAACAAAACACCGACCCACGATAGAAGTACAATCTGCCTCTAGGTAGCTGGCTTATACCCTAAGGACTCCGTGTTGGTCTTTGATGCTGGGAAATTGGGCAGTCACCAGTCTATTTGTAGACAAGTTGGCCTTGGTGAGCCAAAGTCCATGTGCTGAGCCCAACCTTTATCCCTGCCTCTATGGCCACTTGGTTTATGAGCTATCGGTGCATAATAGGGATAGTTAGGTATTCACAGAACAGGTCATCCTTTCCTATCCACTTGATTATTAAAATATTACTTTGATGAGGTCACTCTTTGGTAAACATTATGTGGTACACAAGTATCTTCATGTCTTTGCCCATTCCATATACCCCTTCCCTAGACTCACTTGTCATCAATTTTCCAATCATGTTCTTTCAAAGTCCCTGACCACCCAGTCAAGCCACTGGCCACAGGCCATAAATCAGTATACAGTTGCACATTGGGCCATTTCTCCTTGCAAGCAAAGTGAATAACCAGGTGCCTTGCTTGACATTCTGTTCACAGAAAGGTTTTCCCTTCTACCACTATCCTTCAGAGTATGTCCCAGAGAGAAGCAGTTGTTCATCCCTACAGATCATCTCTTCTGTCAACAGATTATAGGGGCTTCCTCATGAGGCCATAGATGCAGGCTAAGGGAGAAAAGGTCGTGTAGTACCAGTGGGGATGATAGGCATTTGGGCCACTTCTTTGTATAAATTACTGGTGTCTTGAGGGCTTTTTTGGGTCTGATCAGATATATACAATACATTATGCCAGAAATGTAATGGGTCAAAATGATATCTTATGGAAGGGCAAGGTGATCAAGATTCCTGCAAATTGAATTCTGGCAGAGAGCTGCAGAGCTGATAGACCCCTGAGGTAGAACAGTGAAGGTGTCTTGCTGCCCCTGCCCCCTGAAAGCAAACTGCTTCTTGTAGTCTTTATCAATAAGGATGGAGAAAAAAGCATCTGCCAGATCAACAGCCACATACCAGGCACCAGGCACCATTTTTCTCAAGCAATGAAATCACATCTGTTAGAGCAGCTGCAATCAGAGTCCCCACTGCATTAAGCTTATGACTATCCACTGTTATTCTACAAAATCCATTTG
Organism: Mustela nigripes; assembly: GCF_022355385.1. Classification (NCBI taxonomy): domain Eukaryota; kingdom Metazoa; phylum Chordata; class Mammalia; order Carnivora; family Mustelidae; genus Mustela; species Mustela nigripes. The sequence continues at coordinate 65,382,124 of NC_081562.1, forward strand.
TCCTCTGCACAAGCCAAATAGGCAAGTTGAAGGGGAATATGGTGAAAATCACTACCTCTGCATCTTTCAAGAGAAACAGAATGTGAGCAGAGTGGAGGGGAGGAGCAGAGGGAGACAGAAAGAGAGAATCTAAAGCAGGCTCCACGTCCAGCACCGAGAGCAACGTAGAGCTCTATCTCACCACTCTGAGATCATGATCAAAGCTAAAATCAAGAGTTAGACACTTACCTGACTGAGTCACCCAGGTGCCCCTCAATTATGCCTTTTTGAACTGAGGAAATGATGACAGAATGGGTTCAGACACCTACTGAGCCCACTGTGAGATGGTTCTAACCTAAAACTTCACTGATCGGGCACCTGGTGGCTCAGTGGGTTAAGCTGCTGCCTTCGGCTCAGGTCATGATCTCAGGGTCCTGGGATGGAGTCCCACATCAGGCTCTCTGCTCAGCAGGGGGCCTGCTTCCCTTCCTCTCTCTCTGCCTGCCTCTCTGCCTACTTGTGATCTCTGTCAAAAAAAAAATAAATAAATAAAATATTAAAAAAAAAAAAAAAAACTTCACTGATCACCTGACCTCCATAAACTCCTATTTTGACCAATGGACCACAGAGACATTTTGGGTTTCCTAGAATTAGTGTCAGTTAAGAGCCAGGGTTCAGTAATCCCTGAAAGCTCTCATGATTTTCTCTTTCCCCAAGGTACAGTTACCCTGGTTAAAGACTGCAGGTCCCTTTGGGGATGGCTGGGAAAAAGCTTAATGGAGTAAATTTTTAGCAATATTCAGGAGTTTCAAGGGGACTTGGCTTCCCCTTCATTCGGTCTATAAACTGGCTCATATCTGGGGATTGATGAAGGGGGTCATAACTCTGTTTTTATGATTCAAGTTAAATTTTGTTCAGTTGACCTAGAACTTTTCTGCTTATACAAATTAAGCAAAAATTTGGTGGGCTTCCCAAATACTTCACTTTGAGGAACACCATCATCAACCAGTCAATGACCAAGCTCTCTACAAGTCAGAATATTCTGATTTCTACTTTATCCTGCTGTCCATTATGGAACCATGACCACCTTGACTTTGGCATTCGAGGGTCATCATTTAGCTCCTGCCACACCAGGATCCTCACTGCATTTAGGTTTCCCAATTTAATGACAGCAGTTCCCACTGTAAGTTCTGGCATACAGAAAAGAATGATCACTGAGCTCTTCAGGGATGCTTGGGCTCCCCTCACAAATTTATTTCTGTGGCCCAGCCAAATTAACACATAAAATGAACCATCACAACCATTACATTTTCTCCTAACACATTCACCATATGCAGGACTTCTGTCACAAATTTTAATGAATAGAATCCTTGCTGGATGGCTTGGTGGTTGAACATAAAATACATATTGACAGGAAGGAAGTTTTAGTTATTTGGAATTATTTTTTTTCTCTGTTTTTCAACCAAATTGTTCATTACTGGTAAATTTTTTACCTCTAAACAGACTCAGCTTAAGTTACAACAATGAAAAATTATGCGAGGTATGATACAGGCACAGTGAGAAGAACACTGGTTTAGGAATTAGCAGCAGAGCGGATTTTATTTCTAGATTTTCTAATTGGTCATGTGACTTGGAATCTTGAATCTTGGCCGTTCTAGGACTCAACTTTCTCTTCTGTCAAATAATATTCTATCTACTTCCGAGACATCTTAATAATCAAATAAAGTAATGAACAAGTGAGATTATTACTCCAAGTGTCTTCTGACCAGAACAGAATGATGTTGCTTTTGCTCTGTATGTTACATGCTATACTCTTAATGCTACCCTGACGCTGAGTCCAAATACCTCATGCTTCTTTATTAATAGATGTTGAGGATACATCTTGTCACCTTAATTAGATAGTGAAACACTTGACACAGATGTATGTATATATAGTACTGTGCCATGAAAAATCAATGAATGAATGACTCAGAACTGAAGGCCTGATTCCTTTAATCAATGAATAAAAAATCAGAGGGTGGTTCACAAAGCCTCGTGGGTATTTGATTCATCTGAAAGCTTACTAAAATGGCTCTTTTACCAGATCCCATTTTCTGAGATTCTGATTGAGGAAGTCAGAGGTAGGGCCCAAGTAGAAGGATTTTAATGACTAGTCCACAGTTTCAGATGTCAGGGAGAAGAGAGATACGGGTGTAGGGAATTTAACTAAGTGTGTTCTGGGATTCCAGATCATATCTTGTACCTTAGCCTTTATCTTTAATGTAAGCCTATGTTGTCCCTCTGACTCATTTTTCTCCTTAAAACAGTACATAAAATAACCTGCTTACTTGAGAATTCTTATTTCTAATAAGAGTGGGAGGGGGCGAACAGAGTTAGAATGCTGCGGAGCATGGCTACTCTCCAGCCAGGGCCTTTGTCTGAACTTAGTCTTCCCCCCTGCTTGCGCTAAGGTAATTTTGATGAGAGACTTTCTACACATTTACTACCAGATCTGAGTTCACAGGTGGAACCCATAATGACACATGCATCGTAAGAGGTGGGATGGGGACACATCTTTTCAAATAAATAACCAAACCTTTATTTATTTATTTGACAGACAGAGAGAGAGAGAGAGAGAGAGAGAAAGAAGCAGGCTCCCTGCTGAGCAGAGAGCCAGATGCAGGGACCCTGAGATCACGACCTGAGCTGAAGGCAGAGGTTTAACCCACTGAGCCACCCAGCTGCCCCATTAACCAAACCTTTAAAACATTATTTTTTCCTCTGTATTCTGGCTTCAACTAAAAGTTGAAAAAAATAACTATTTAAAGGAATTTTAAAATTATCATTCAATTATATGCACAGATAGTAGAACAGTATACCCATGATTAATAAGCATATTGCATTACCCCAGCGGGAGAAAGGTTATATATCAAGGGATCCTAATTTCCTAGTAAGACACAGTCCACCATTTATATGGGTTGAAAGACTTATTCAGACTCATTCAAGCAGAGTTTTCAAATGAGGCTGGAGATTCCTATCTCTCAGTCCAGACAACCATATCTCAACATGTTTGTTGAACCAGGGAAACAACATGGAAACAAAATGGTTGTAATATATAAAAACCTTTGACGGCAAGACCTGATTAAATGGAAATCAACTGAACATCATGAGCTCAATCCATGAAAAAGACAACTGAGTCACAGAATAACATTGAGAAATGGCCGCAAAACCATAACGCAAATTATTGTCTGCTCCCAAATATCATACTAGTATACGTGACCGTTTTCCAAACATGTGAGTTAGCGATATTTGCTACTGTCAATAGTTAGATGCGGTACTTACTAACTGTATCCATCCGAAGAAAAGACACAGCACTAGTCACTTCCTATAGTGAGATTCCAGGAGTTTAGTCATTAGTCATTGCCACATACCAACTAATTATTCTTGAACCACATGGGAAATTATATTTTTTTAAAAAGATTAATATGAAGGTCAGTTATTTATATATGAATCCATATGGTGAACTGGAAATCCTTATTTTCTGATGGAATTTACGGATTATAACCTATGCCAATAAATTAACAGTCTCTCAGGGAATATCTGAATAAATATAAATATACTATTTGGAAATATGCAGTTAGGCCTTTATAGGAGATTAATTCTGAATTAAGGCTGATGCTTTCCCTTTCCAGTTCTCTCCATAGGCTCTTACTCTGCATCAGAAGTGCAGCAAGGCACAAACAGCACCCACTCTTCTCTGATAATGTACAATGTCTACTACTAAACTCATCAAAAATTTCAGACATTAGTCTGTAAAATGAAGGTTCTTAGAAGTCTGAAAAAATTACTTCATGTCCAAATGAAACTGTGAGTAGTGGCTACACAAGACAAGAAGAAAAAGAACAGGTTTGGTCCACCAAAAGTGCAGGCCATCAGAAAGTCGTCATCCATCAGAGCTGCATGGGGGACAAGGTCTTTGGCCTAATTGTTTAATATCACTTTCACAGGTGAGAGAAGCACTCTGTTCTCTCCTCCAGTAACTATGCTATTTAAATGGACACGGACTCCATCGTACACTCTTTGACAATGTTCATGACTGCGTGCTCGCCGATCCAGTCACCTACGTTTCACATGCTTTTTAGTCTTAGTGGAATATTAAACCCACTCTGTTCATTTTACTGTGGGCAGGGCTAGAATATCTTTCACGTTATTAAAGCTGCCATTTCACAATGTGAATTCTGCTCTCTAGTTCTAAATCTGAGCCATTATTTCAGAATGTATAAGCCAATGCAATTTATTGCTCATATCTACAGCGAACACCTACGTCTCTTGCTCAGTCAAAAACAAATTTCGATTCCTTGGTTTCTGTTTCTATGTACCCTACCCCAAGTTCTACAAAGGACGTGGGTGAATGAAAGGGAAGTTCTGAGAATCCCCGAGTCTGAATTCCTGCCTACCTTCTAAGGGCCTGCCTCTACGTAACACGTTCTATCTTGAATATCCGTGTACACAAGTTCTCTGCTGTACAAGAGTTGAAGTCCTTTAAGGACAGAGACCTTAATCATCATTTTGTGCCTCAGACATTATCACTGAACGCAAAAGTTCTGCTGGACCCCGTCTCCAGCTGCACGCGTGTTCATCACGGAGCTCACCTCCTAACCCTGAGCTCTTCCAGGGCAGGAATGGTAGGCTCACTTGTTATCCCTTCGGCTGAGAAACTTTACAAGGCCAATCAATGTTATGTAAGGGACTGAATGGATGAACGATGTGTGAGGATGAAGGGCACACTAGATGCTAAGCCATGTCTCAGGTCTCTGAACTCCTTGTCCCCGGGGACTCGGCCGTACAAAAGGCAAGAAGCTCTGCCGGTCATGTTGATGTGTATGGTCTCTAAAAGCCTGTGTGAACCAACTGGCTTGGGATTAGTTCTGTGAAGTCATTTGCATAGCTGTAACATCTTTAAAGTTCAAATTTGGTACCACTTCACAAGGGTGCTAATAAGAAGTTACTTTGAATCATCTTTCCTGTTCATTGAACAGTGCTTTAAAATTCCATTTAATGTGTTCATTTCCAGAATTCAGCATTTGGAAGGGGGGGGGGGGGGGTGGCCAAAATACTCACTCTTGACTCTGCCTATCATTATAAATTCTGTGAGTGATCATTCGATTATATTTAGTTCAATCCTATTTTAGGAGTTGTGGTGAAAAAAAGAATGTACAGAAATATCTAAATTATGTAGAAAGTAGCAGGCAAGGTGACACCTCTTATTTTCACAGTAGCTACTTGATGTAAGTTGGGAAATTCACCCATTCATTCACTTACTCATTCATTCAACTGCTGGTTGAAAGTACGTACTATGTTGCAGGCATTATACTAGGTGTTATAGACCTTCTAACACCTGCAATGGTTTTAAGCTCATTTGTATCCCCAGAATATGTCCTAAAACTCAGATGAATTTAGAGACCCATCAAGACCCTGGAGCTTCTTTAGGGCTTGGACAGTTCCCAGAAGTGAAATGAATGGGATGGACAATTTCAGATTCTGCTAATGAATTCACAGGGGATTTGCCTTCAACTGATATGCCATTTCAACCCTGACATAATTCCCCAGGGAAGGGCCTACTTACACCAGCACAAGCTGGCTTCCCCCACATCCACCCAGTTCTAATCCAAACTCCAGCAGTGATACCATGAAAAATGCACTGAAGAGTAGTGGTTTCAAACATCCGTGGAGACTATACTTCTATTTATTGGGCAAGTGCTGTGTGGTGTGATGTGATGTGCACTGTGATGATGCTTTTCATGGGTGCAGCTGCAAGACTGACTAAACCAACGGGCAACGGCCAGAGCATGTATCAGAATAGAGCTTTGACCTACAACCTGCTGCACCCGCCCGTGAACCCAAACCCTTATCTACAGTAAACACCCTAGAAAGCCAACCTGCTATATGTCAGATTTGCAGGAAGTCAAATTGCTATCTCTAGTAACCATCTACCCAGCTAAACTCTAACCTCTGGGATGGTTGGTCCAAAACAGCCAGGATGTGATGAATAACTGGCCACTTCTCTAATGTTTGTCCCCATTTCCAACTTAGCATCAACCAGCAAAAGCCAGATACGTGTCACTAGCCAATCCCACAGGATGCCCTGCTTCTTATGAGCCCACCTACACCTTCTCTGTGCCAACAGCTCCCAATCAGGGGGCACCTAAAGCCTTCCCTTCTTCTACCAGGAAGCTTTCCAGCTCCTTCACCTGCTTCTGAGTCTGTGCCAAAATGCAAGGGCTGGTGCCTTCCAAACTCCTTTGCTCTAGCAAGCTCAGAATAAATAGCCTGTGAGTGTTTTCATTTGGTTAGTCTTCCTTTATTTCCACACAACCATTATACTCATTTCACAGATAAGGGAAGTTAGAGATTCCCTTTGGAATGGAGCTGTCCAAGTGGCAGAGCAAAGTACTGAAACTGATCTCACTAATTCCAAAGTGATTCTATTCACTGTTACTCAAATGTAGAAAAGATGAGAGAAGCTTCTCCTCCACTGTCCTCTGCTAAACTTAATTTGTACTTTTGGAGTCCTTTTATTTTTTCTTCAAAGAAAGTGATCCAAGTTTAATGAGTATCAGTCTACCGGCCTGGTAGTTAAACACGAAAGTTCAAGTCAGATGCAGAGTTTAAGGAGATATCCAGGGTTGTAATGGTGTCCGAATTTCATTACCATGATTTGAATATATGAACAGGTCTAGACCCCAATGGGTGGAGAGAGATGAGTTGTTTGTGGGGGGAAAAGTCCTCTGACGGTGCTGTCACCCATCCTTGGGACCACAGAGTGGCCACCTTGGTGCATCTGACTGACTGAGGGCAATTATTCGAATGTGAACCACTGTGTAACTTTAAAAGCATTTAAAAATAAGAGGCTAGCTCTCGAATGCATCATTTTAGCACCTGTGTAAATTATCAGTTTAGAGTACTGGGCAAACATCCTAGTAAAATGGTGTTTGAGAGCAAGAGAGACAGTTGATTAATGATAATACAGTTCTAAGGAAAAGAAGTTTCCCTTTTAGTCACTACCTTTTGTCATTTTAAGCCACCTAGTTCTAAAGGAGTAAAGGTTCCAAGGTTAAGTAAGGTCTCAAACTCACACAGACTTTCCTCTCCAGTGCACAGAAATCCCTCAAGTTCTGTGTCCAAATCTGTGTGAATCCTTTTGTGCAACATGAAATGTTCTGCATTGCCACCGAAGCACAAAGATATCCCGAGGCAAGTCCATGCTGGGCCTTCACACCCAGCAGGCCAAGAACAGAAGCAGACCGCACCCCCCAACCCGGCCCCTGCCACATTCGCCATGCTTCTCTGTCACTGAGTACACTGACTTCAGAGATTTCTCTGGGGGCTGGAGAGGGAGGGGAGTTTTCTCAGGACTCTGAGCAAGAGCACACGCCCTAGGGCACTTGGCCACACCCAGCGACTTTGCCCTCAGGGAAATCAACCCACTTCCTGGGGCTAAGGTAATCCTGCGGGATGAAAGGCAGGAAGCTGCCACTGGCCTGCAGCTGGAATTTGCAACAAGAAAGAGGAGACAGTTTACTTTTCATTTCAAATGTTAACCCAGGAAGGAAAGAAATGATTTTACAATTCAAACTTTTTTTTCTTTGAGAAGTAATTCGGAATATAACGTTAGAGCAAATGTTGGGAATATTATCAGGTTGTGATGAAGTCTGCAGAAACATGAAATGTGAAAATTAAAAAAAAAATAAAAGGATTGAGCTAGAGACTAGGGGGTGGGGGACAACAATCTTTTTTTTCCTTGAAGAGGACAGAAACTGAGGAGTATATAAACACAAATAAGAACCACAGTTTTGCACATTATCTAGGTAAGACAAATCTAAAATTTGCAGAAATTTCTCCTTCATGTTTTTGAGAATGTATTTTTGGATTTCTGTCAAATATTACAGTAAAAAAAATCACATACTACTAGAGGAAGAAAAAAGAAATGGGGAGATGCATTTTAGCATGTTTACAAACGTACGTAAACATCACAGTATATCTGTACCCATGTACATAAGCTTTATAAACGTAATACGTAAACAACTTGATTTTTCTTTAGTACAAATTCAAAATGGCATTTTCAAAACTAGCCTTTAAAAATTCAGTGAGATTCCTAGTTCTTTAGAGAAAGTACACGCTTGTCTGTGAATAATGACATAGTTCAGTTACCCTTTCCAACGACATAGGATTTCCCTCCTGTCATCAAAAAACCATGTCTGGAATTGGTGTTGGCCTAGATGTTCTCAGAAGCTTTTTTTTTTTTTTTTAAGATTTTATTTATTTCAGAGAGAAAGAGGGAGAGTGAGAGCACAAACAGGGGGAAGGGCAGAAGAAGCAGGCTTCTCCATGAGCAAGGAGCCCAGCGCGTGCTCCACCCCAGGACCCTGAGATCATCACCTGAGATCATCACCTGAGATCATCACCTGAGCCAAAGGCAGATGCTTACCAGACTGAGTCACCCAGGCAACCCTCTCTGAAACTTTTTAAAAAGATAATAGTCTTTTCTCAATAAAAGCTTATAAGGAGAAGAAAAAATAATGCTAATAAATTACACATAGAGAATTCTAATTCAGAGGAAAGAGAAAGGCAGGAAACTTCTAGGGAGGTCAATTTTTTTCCAGGAAAGTATAGGCAAGTTAAGTCATGAGAACCATCACCTCTCACCCACTCTATGAAAGAGAGAGAGAGAGATGAGGAGGAAGGGCGGGCGAGGGGGAGAAGGGAGCAAAAGCAGGACAAATTCCAGAGGGGAGAGAAGGAGCCTGAGTATGATGGTGGGAGAAGGAAAGAGAACTGAACAAAATCTGTCCTTCTGTCCTGTACACAATGAGGGGTGAACAATTAAGTGAAAAACCAAACAAGCAAAAAAACCAAAAACACACACAAAAAAACCCCAAACCACTATGTGCTATAATCTCTCTCTGTTACCCTATAACCTTAGAAAAGTCTGCTATTCATTTAGTGGAACCCTGTGGGGAAAGTGTCTGGAAGGAGCATCAAGGCACTTGTGGTGAGGAAGTAGCAGAGACATGAAGCATTCTGTGGGGCAGGAAGTCAGAATGAGAAGGGAGCAGGAGAATGTCAGCCGGCTTGCCAGCAGTCCTTGGGAGGAATTTGGGTGCAAATTCTGATTTCACAGAATATGGAAAGGGGCTCTAATCTATGTTATTTGCATACTAAAGGAAAGGGGGACTCCAACCAGACACCTGGGTGGCTCAGTGGGTTAAGCCTCTGCCATCAGCTCAGGTCATGATCTCAGGGTCCTGGGATCGAGCCCCACATCGGGCTCTCTGCTCCGTGGGAGCCTGCTTCCTCTCTCTCTCTCTCTCTCTCTGCCTACTTGTGATCTCTCTGTCAAATAAATAAATAAAATCTGTTTAAAAAAAAAAAATTTAAAAATACCTGAAAAGATACTTTGTGTAAGCAACGGTAAATCCAGTGATTCCCGGTTGGAGGATGGAGTTAGAAGAATATGAACATTTGTCTTCTTGATCTTGGAAGGATAATTTTGGAAGTTCTTGGAATAATGGAAAAGATAAGGCTAGAAAATTAGGGCAGGAGACACCATCTCAAATATAGAATAAAAGTAACACTGAGATTAATACCAAGATGACTGAATAATCATTGAGAAGAACATACTGAATAAATAATTCTTAAATTATCTTTTTAACACAAAAAGCTGACTGTCCCTCTTTCATAGAAATAATAAATGAAATATTCAAAATGCAACAGCAAAACTTTGTGTCATCCAAAAGCAAGTCAAGGGAGATATATTATAATTATCTATTTGAAAGAATTTTCATGGCCTCAGCTCATAAGTATAAAAGATTTGAAAATTTTACATTATAAGTATATATTGTTGAAGGATAATATTTCTGACTTTGCTTTTTGAAAAGTTATGATATTTTTGGTGATGACGATGACTTTGGTAGACAACTTTGTATTAGCCTGCCAGCATCCCTTTCTGCTTCAACTAGTCAAAACCTCCTTTTGGGGTAGCACCTCTCTCCCCACCGTGAGCAGTCCTTATGAGGCTGTTACTCAAGATATTCTGTTCCACTTAGCCAAAGGGTAGGTTTTTAACTTTGCATAAAGGAACACAACATTAAAAAAATATATACGTATTGATATAAAAAAACCTGATACCTAGAATAGAAAATATATAAACATAAAAATATATGGAGTTGATTCATCTAGTGGTGGCATGTTAACTAGTCAATTAGTAGTTGTCTTCTTGATACCAAAGGTAAGTCTCTGATAGCTCATAGGAAATGGAAAAGGGCTTCTTGCCCATTCTAAGGCTGGTTTTTCAGCCATTCCTTTCATTGTGTGACTACTTCATTTACTTTCAGTAACTTTCTTATTTGTTTACATCGCTATGGTAGGCAGAATTCTTAAATGACACCAACCCCCCTCCCCCTATGACCACACCTTCTATACTGTATAATCCCCTCCCCTTGGGAATAGGCAGGACTTGTAATTTGCTTCTAACCAACAGAATATGGCAAAGGTGATGGGCTCTCACTCCCATGATTACGTTACCTCATATGGCAAAGGCGAAGGGATTTTAGAGATGTAATTGAGGTCCTTAACCAACTGATCTACTCATATGAGTGACTGTCTTCATAAGAGAGAGAGATCTTTTTCCTGGGTTTGAAGAAAAAGCTTTCCTGAATTCTAAAACTGCATGGAAACTGTGAGATAATAATTACGTGTTGTTTTAAACTGGTAAATTATGGGTAATTTGTTACATAATGGAAGACTAATCCAGTTACCCTTGCTCGTTTCTTTTTTTTTTTTTCAAGATTTTACCTGTTTATTTGAGAGAGAGCAAGAGCAGGATGAGGGGCAGAGGGAGACGCTGACTCCCCACTGAACAGGGAGCCCAAGGAGGGGCTCCATCTTGGGACTCCAGGATCATGACCTAAGCCGGAGGCAGAAACCTACCAACTTGTTGCTTTCAACTAAAGAATTCAGACTGATAAAGTGCTGGCTCATTTTAAAAATTCCTTGGTTGAAATCTGCGAAGCAGATTTCAATCAAAAAAGAACAAAACTGCTTCTATTTCTCTTGGGATTAAATGTCACAAAATATGTTGTCTTCTATGTACCTGCAGTTTTAGCATGAGTAAAGTAGTCCTTCTCTCATTATGACCACTAAACCAGCTTTGATAAAGTTTGATAAACTTTTTTTTTTTGTCTCCGGATCTCCTTATACTCCTAAATATTCTTGAGTATCCCAAAGAGCTTGTATGTTGTTATATCCACCAATATTCAGCATATTTGAAAATAAAACTGAGATTTAAAAAATATTTACTTATCATATAAAACAATGGCAACAACCTATTAAATGCTAACAGAAATAATGCATTTTTTTTGAAAAGTGACTATATTTTCCATAATGAAAAAAATCTACATTCAGAGGATTGGCACTGTTTTACATTTTTGCAAAACTCTTTAATATATGCCTTAGCAACTAGCTTTTCGTATCTGTTTCTGTATCCAATCTGTTGCTATTGTTTTGGTTGGATATATGAAGAAAATCTGGCTTCACACAGATATATAGTTGGAAAAGGGAAGAGTACTTTAAAATCCTTTCCAAATAATTGTGGATTTTTATATTATACTAGAAACTTGGCAAATTGTAGTTTCTTAAAGTTTAGTACAATGGGGAGTCTAAAACCCTGTGAACATTTCATAATGTTACTTTAAGATCTATTAGTCTATCTCAATATTTAGATGGATCTTTTACTCATATGCATAATTTTACAACATTATGCATTGGTCACTTGGAAAATAATTCAGAGTTATGCAGATGTTCCAAATGTTGACACATTTCATTATGTAATACCAAAAAATCATATTGGTTAATATCATCACCAATCACATCAGAGAAGTTTTTAAGTATTGGGAAGTTGTCAGACTCATAGTGACTGACACAAATCTTCCAAAACTCTAATCTTTATTTGAAGGCTCAAAGTTTGTCATTGTGAAAAATACAGCCAATTATTTACCCAAGTGACAGGTTTACTTAGTTTTTTTTTTTTTTTAAGATTTTATTTATTTATTTGACAGAGAGAAATCACAAGTAGGCAGAGAGAGAGGAAGGGAAGCAGGCCCCCCCGCCGAGCAGGGAGCCCGATGCAGGACTCGATCCCAGGACCCTGAGATCATGACCTGAGCCGAAGGCAGCGGCTTAACCCACTGAGCCACCCAGGCGCCCAACAGGTTTACTTAGTTTATTTTGATGAAATGTCTGCCAAATACCCAAATCTGAATAACCATAGTTTGCCCATGAGTCATTCTTGCAGTTAAATGGTGTTCTGTGAAACGGTCAGTTGGTTCAGTTCTCAACCCCATCACACAGGTGATTTTCTTTCTTTCTTTTTTTTTTTTTTTTTAAAGATTCTTATTTATTTATTTGACAGACAGAGATCACAAGTAGGCAGAGAGGCAGGCAGAGAGAGAGGAAGGGAAGCAGGCTTCCCGCTGAGCAGAGAGCCCAACCTGGGGCTTGATCCCAGAACCCTGAGATCATGACCTGAGCCAAAGGCAGAGACTTTAACCCACTGAGCCACCCAGGCACCCCCAAGTGCTTTTCTTTGAGATAACCAGCCTTTGGGATGAAGCAGAAGTTCTTTATATGTACTTTTCATGACATCACATGAAATATTATAGACATGTAAGCAAGGGTTGAAATACAACTATTTTAACTGCTTCTTCAAGGACATTCTTAAATGAAACTGGTGATTTTTTTAAGCTGTGAGAGCCTGATAATCAAGAATACAATAAATATTAGTACAAGTTGGGGTCACTGCCTTGATCCATGCTTGTTTTACCCCTCATCACTTTTGCAACATTAGTGCAAATGTCAACACAGTAAAACATCTTAATATTTTTATGAAAGTAGGTTTGATCCTGTGGATTCCTGAAAGTATCCTAGAGATACAGAGATCTGCAGACCACACTTTTTTTTTTTTTTAAGTAGGCTCTATGGTCAGCATAAAGCCCAGTGTGGGGATTGAACTCTTGACCCTGAGACCACGACCTGAGCCAAGATCAAGGGTCAGATATTTAACTGATTGAACCACCCAGGTGTCCCACTGTAGACTACACTTTGAGAACCACTGATCTAAACTATTATGTGAGGCCCTACTCCAACCATTTTTGCACTTAGCTCAAGATGGATTTAATAATACTTTTCAGTTTGGGTTTTCTTAGAACTCTTTAGGTATTTTCAAGTGGAAAAGAATTACTGGTAATATTCATGAGCACAAAAGTCCTTAACTTTAACTTATTACACAAATGTATTAAAACAAGGCAGGAAAAAGAATTCTTTATATTTCAGATTGGGCTAGTAATTAGCAAGGGTCAGAAATACATTCTTATGATCAACCTAACTAGCTTTAACTAAAATGTATCAGCAGTTTAACATGGTTGATATTCTGTTGCTCTGGTTCTCCTTTTTCAGAGGTGTGGACATTTTGAATTTGTTGTTCCCCAAACCAGAAAGGAAGGCACAAAGTTACCAAAGGATCCATCTGTTCCTTTTTTCTTGGCTGTGTCCTGAGCCCCTCTCTGGTTCAGAGTATAATTCAGCATGTCAAAAGGTTACAGAAAATTCTTTCTGAATGTTAAAGTTTTAATAAAAAAGCACCTCTGGTCTACCAGCTGTGTGTCCCAATACTCTGAATCCAAAAAAGAAGATTTCCTGTTTTGAAGTTCAACCTAGAATTCACTGGAATTATTGGATAAGCAACATGGTATTGACTAGCAGCCCTTTATTTCTTGACAAAAATATAACTCTTGTCTCATTTGCTCCCATCACCTACCACATTTTTCCCCCGAGAGCAGTGTATAGTACCTTCTATCAATGATGCTTTGTGCATTGTCGATGCCCAGGAACGCCTGGTACATGGGCCAGGGTGCATTCAGAAAAGGTAATGTGTGGTGGTAACAGATTCTGGTATGGCTTCCAGGTTTATTCTAAGAGAAGGAAAGCCCAACCACTAGTAAATGTATATTGACTACAGATTTACCAGACCAGACTCCACAGTTTATCTCTTATTTGACCACACGGTTCAAGACTTCTTACAGGAAGTGGCTCAGCAATAGTCAATTTTCTGATGAATGACTTGTAGAAAAGTACTGAAAGATGCACAAAGGTACATTTCCACAACACACAAAGCTCCTAAACTTGCATTCCCAGCATGTACTACAGGGAAAATATGATGAGATTTTTGAACTTGCACTGAAAAAATTCCAACCACTGCTTATTCTGTCATCCTGACTCAGAATCTTTATTTTCATCCTAGTCTAGTAATCCTACCCAGCTTCTTTATGATCATCTTTCCTACTGCCTAAATACTATAAAGCGTGGATGGAGAGAGGCCCCCAAAAGAGAAGAGAGAAATGCAAATGCAATGCAAACTGAGTTCACAAATTAACTCTTGACAAGAAGAGAGACATTGATTAATTCGGTGCAAATAGTGATAAACTCATGCAGGTTCATGGAGGGCAAGGGGTGAAAAGAAGGGCGATGATGAACTGTGCGGTTTCTCCTTGAGAGGATAAACTGACAGAGTTCCTATCTTGAGGCTTCTATTTCCTTGGAAAGGGGAAAAGAAGTCAGGTGCTGAGAAGAGCATGGGAAATAACAGGGTGGAGGGCTTGAGGGGGACCGTGAAGGAGCGAAGGAGCTATTGTGAACGCTCCTTCGGAAGGAAGGTGACTAGGGCAGGCAGAAAGATTGCTGAGCAAGGTTGAGGGCCTAGTCAGAATTGGAGACAGTAACATCAGTCCACACGCATGTGCAATTTTTTGCAGCTGAGCTTGGTGGGACATGAATTGGTACAATGAGGCTGGATGTGGGAGTCTTTCCAGGATTTGGATTCTGGAGGAGATGTATGGAAAGTAGTTAGAAAAATGAGTGTATGATTAAGAAAACAGTTTAGGAGAATGATTAAAACTTATATAGTCTAGGCCAGTTAGGAGTGAAAATGAAGCTAAGGTGGGGCTAGGACTGATCAACTGGGAGAAAACGGAGGGGGGATGGTCAAGGGACTAGAGCGCTCCTGGAGGTCAGTGATACGTATAGTGAAGATAGCACCGAAGGCTTCAACTTTTCAGGGACAGATTGTTTTTCGAGAGAGTTGCCAGAATTCAGGATTCTAGAGTTGAAGCAGCTGTGGATGACAAGGTCCATCCTGTGGCCATGGGAATAAATGTCCCTGAGGAGTTCACCTGACGAACATTGGAAATGAACAGGCCAAGGACATTGGAGGAGGATGGGTATAATTTTTGGGTCATCCACATTGACATATCAGAATCTGGAGTGAGGAGGGAGATGGGGACTCAGATGCCAAAGCTATGAAAGAGTATGGAGGAATAACTGTGATGTTGACAGATGGCAGAGGTACTACGAGGTAGAACACTAATCAGATGGTATGGCCTACAGAAAAGATGTCTGAAGAGACAGTGCTTAGGCCATAA